>NC_133464.1:49502500-49838750 GCF_048565385.1 Saimiri boliviensis | reverse complement strand
CCCCAGTGTGTAGTGCTCCCCTCCCTGTGTCCATGTGTTCTCATTGTTCAACACCCGCCTATGAGTGAGAACATGCGGTGTTTGATTTTCTGCTCTTGTGTCAGTTTGCTGAGAATGATGGTTTCCAGGTTCATCCATGTCCCTACAAAGGATGTGAACTCATCATTTTTGATGGCTGCGTAATATTCCATGGTGTGTATGTACCACATTTTCCCTATGAAGTCTATCATTGTTGGGCATTTGGGTTGGTACCAGGTCTTTGCTATTGTAAACAGTGCTGCAATGAACATTCATGTGCATGTGTCCTTATAGTAGAATGATTTATAATCCTTTGGATATATACCCAGTAATGGGATTGCTGGGTCAAATGGGATTTCTATTTTTAGGTCATTGAGGAATCACCACACTGTCTTCCACAGTGGTTGAATTAATTTACATTCCCACCAACAGTGTAAAAGTGTTCCTATCTCTCCACATCCTCTCCAGCATCTGTTGTTTCCAGATTTTTTAATGATCGCCATTCTAACTGGTGTGAGATGGTATCTCAATGTGGTTTTGATTTGCATTTCTCTAATGACCAGTGATGATGAGCATTTTTTCATATGTTTGTTGGTCTCCTGTATGTCTTCTTCTGTAAAGTATCTGTTCATATCCTTTGCCCATTTTCGAATGGGCTTGTTTGTTTTTTTCTTGTAGATCTGTTTTAGTTCTTTGTAAATTCTGGATATCAGCCCCTTGTCAGATGGGTAGACTGCAAAAATTTTTTCTCATTCTGTTGGTTACCGATTCACTCTACTGACTGTTTCTTTTGCTGTGCAGAAGCTGTGGAGTTTGATTAGGTCCCATTTGTCTATATTGGCTTTTGTTGCCATTGCTTTTGGCGTTTTGGTCATGAAGTCCTTGCCTACGCCTATGTCCTGAATGGTTTTGCCTAGATTTTTTTCTAGGGTTTTTATGGTGTTAGGTCTGATGTTTAAATCTTTAATCCATCTGGAGTTAATTTTGGTGTAAGGTGTCAGGAAGGGGTCCTGTTTCTGCTTTCTGCACGTGGCTAGCCAGTTTTCCCAACACCATTTATTAAACAGAGAATCCTTTCCCCATTGCTTGTTTTTGTCAGGTTTGTCGAAGATCAGATGGTTGTCGGTATGTTGTATTTCCTCTGAGGCCTCTGTTCTGTTCCATTGGTCTATATCTCTGTTTTGGTACCAGTACCATGCTGTTTTGATTACTGTAGCCTTGTAGTATAGTTTGAAGTCCGGTAGTGTGATGCCTCCTGCTTTGTTCTTTTTGCTTAGAATTGACTTGGCTATGCAGGCTCTCTTTTGGTTCCATATGAAGTTTAAGGTGTTTTTTTTCCAGTTCTGTGAAGAAGGTCATTGGTAGCTTGATGGGAATAGCATTGAATTTGTAAATTACTTTGGGCAGTATGGCCATTTTCACGATGTTGATTCTTCCTAACCATGAACATGGAATGTTTCCCCATCTGTTTGTGTCCTCTCTTATTTCGTTGAGCAGTGGCTTGTAGTTCTCCTTAAAGAGGTCCTTTATGTTCCTTGTTAGTTGTATTCCTAGGTATTTTTTTCTCTTTTTAGCAATTGTGAATGGCAGTTCGTTCTTGATTTGGCTTTCTTTAAGTCTGTTACTGGTGTATAGATCCAAAGATTCACCTCATAAAGGAGAGAACAGACTGACAGTTGGCAAGCATCCTTCTGAGACAAAGATAGCGGAAGAGGAAACTGGTAGCCACCCTTACGGTTCTGCAGCTGCTGCAGGTGATCCCCAAGCAAGCAGGGCCCAGAGAGGACCTCAGCAGTCCTACAGCAGAGGGGCCAGACTGTTAGAAGGAAAGCTTAAAAAAAAAAAAAAAGTAACTTCAGCATCCATGAACTAGAAGCTCACTCGGAGACCCAATCTGAAAGACAGTAACTACAAGGACAGCAGGTGGCTAAACCCACAAAAAATGGGAAGAAACCAGCACAAAAAGGATGAAACCTCCCAAAACCAGAACACCTCTCCTCCTAAAAGGGATCACAACTCCTCACCAGCAAGGGAACCAGACCGGATGGAGAAGGAGGGTGATGAAATGACAGAATCAGATTTCAGAAGGTGGGTAGTAAGAAACTACAGTGGGCTAAAAGAACATGTTCTAACCCAACGCAAAGAAACTAGGAACCTTGAAAAAAGATTGGACGAAATGCTAACGAGAATGGACAGCATAGAAAGGAATATAAGTGAATTGATGGAGCTGAAAAACACAACACGAGAACTTTGTGAAGCATGCACAAGTTTCAACAGCCGAATTGACCAAGCAGAAGAAAGGATATCAGAGGTGGAAGATCAACTCAATGAAATAAAAAGAGAAGGCAAGAACAGAGAAAAAAGAACAAAAAGGAATGAACAAAATCTTCAGGAAATGTGGGACTATGTGAAAAGACGTAATCTATGTTTGATAGGTGTACCTGAACATGATGAAGAGAATGAATCCAAGCTGGAAAATACTCTTCAGGATATTATCCAGGAAAACTTCCCCAACCTAGCAAGGCAGGCCAATATTCAAATCCAGGAAATACAGAGAACACCACAAAGATATTCCTCTAGAAGAGCAACCCCAAGGCACATAATCATCAGATTCACCAGGGTTGAAATGAAAGAGAAAATGCTAAGGGCAGCCAGAGAGAAAGGTCAGGTTACCCACAAAGGGAAGCCCATTAGACTCACAGCAGATCTCTCAGCAGAAACCCTACAAGCCAGAAGAGATTGGGGGCCAATATTCAACATCCTTAAAGAAAAGAACTTTCAACCCAGAATCTCCTATCTAGCCAAACTAAGCTTCATAAGTGAAGGAAAAATAAAATCCTTTGCAAACAAGCAAGTACTCAGAGATTTCATCACCACCAAACCTGCTCTACAAGAACTCCTGAAAGAGGCTCTACACATATAAAGGAACAACCAGTACCAGCCACTCCAAAAACACACCAAATGGTAAAAGAGCATCAACACAATCAAGAATCTGCATCAATTAACCAACAAAACAGCCAGGTAGCATCAAAATGACAGTATCAAATTCACACATAACAATACTATCCCTAAATGTAAATGGACTAAATGCCCCAATCAAAAGACACAGACTGGCAAATTGGATAAAAAGCCAAAACCCATCAGTGTGCTGTATCCAGGAAACCCATCTTACATGCAAGGATACACAAAGGCTCAAAATAAAGGGATGGAGGAAGATCTAACAAGCAAATGGAGAGAAAAAAAAAAAAAAGCAGGAGTTGCAATTCTCATCTCTGATAAAATAGATTTTAAAGCAACAAAGATCAAAAGAGACAAAGACATTACATAATGGTAAAAGGATCACTGCAACAAGAAGAGCTAACGATCCTAAATATATACGCACCCAATACAGGAGCACCCAGATACATAAGGCAAGTTCTTAATGACTTACAAAGAGACTTAGACTCCCACACAAATAATAGTGGGAGACTTTAACACCCCATTGTCAATATTAGCCAGATCAACCAGACAGAAAATCAACAGGGATATCCAGGACCTGAACTCAGACCTGGAACAAGCAAACCTAATAGACATTTACAGAACTCTCCACCTAAATCCACAGAATATACATTCTTCTCAGCACCACATCACACCTACTCTAAAATTGACCACATAATTGGCAGTAAATCACTCCTCAGCAAATGCAAAAGAACAGAAATCATAACAAACAGTCTCTCAGACCACAGCGCAATCGAGTTAGAACTCAGAATGCAGAAACTAACTCAGAACCGCACAGCTTCATGGAAACTGAACAACTTGCTCTTGAATGTTGACTGGATAAACAATGAAATGAAGGCAGAAATAAAGATGTTCTTCGAAACCAACGAGAATAAAGACACAACATACCAGAATCTCTGGGACACATTTAAAGCAGTCTCTAGAGGAAAATATATAGCAATGAGTGCCCACATGAGAAGAAAGGAGAGATCTAAAATTGACACCCTATCATCAAAATTGAAAGAGCTAGAGGAGCAAGATCAAAAAAACTCAAAACCTAGCAGAAGACAGGAAATAACTAAGATCAGAACAGAACTGAAGGAAATAGAGACACAAAAAACTCTTCAAAAAATCAATAAATCCAGGAGCTGGTTTTTCGAAAAGATCAACAAAATAGACAGACCACTAGCCAGATTAATAAAAAAGAAAAGAGAGAATAACCAAATTGATGCAATAAAAAACGATAAAGGGGATATCACCACAGATTCCACAGAAATACAAACCATCATCAGAGATTATTATAAATAACTCTATGCACATAAACTAGTAAACCTGGAAGAAATGGATAAATTCCTGGACATCCGCATCCTCCCAAGCCTAAACCCAGAAGAAGCCGAACCCCTGAATAGACCAATAACAAGGTCTGAAATCGAGGCAGCAATAAAGAGCCTACCACCCAAAAGAAACCCAGGTCCAGATGGGTTCACAGCCGAATTCTACCAGACATACAAAGAGGAGCTGATACCATTCCTTCTGAAACTATTCCAGACAATCCCAAAAAAGGGAATCCTTCCCAAATCATTTTATGAGACAAATATCATCCTGATACCAAAACCAGGCAGAGACTCAACAAGAAAAGAAAATTTCAGGCCAATATCCATGATGAACATAGATGCAAAAATCTTCAATAAAATACTGGCAAACCGATTGCAACAGCATATCAAAAAGCTCATCCACCATGATCAAGTAGGATTCATCCCGGCGATGCAAGGCTGGTTCAACATACGCAAGTCCATAAACGTAATTCACCACATAAATAAGAACCAAAGACAAAAACCACATGATTATCTCAATTGATGCAGAGAAGGCCTTTGACAAAATTCAACAGCCCTTTATGGTAAAAACCCTCAATAAACTAGGTATTGACGGAAGGTATCTCAAAACAATAAAAGCTATTTACGACAAACCAACAGCCATTATCATACTGAATGGGCAAAAACTGGAAGCATTCCCTTTGAAATCTGGCACTAGACAAGGATGCCCTCTCTCACCACTCCTATTCAATATAGTACTGCAAGTTCTAGCCAGAGCAATCAAGCAAGAAAAAGAAATAAAGGGTATTCAAATTGGAAAGGAGGAAATCAAATTGTCTCTATTTGCAGATGACATGATTGTATATCTAGAAGACCCCATCATCTCAGCCCAAATTCTCCTGAAACTGATAAACAACTTCAGCAAAGTCTCAGGAAACAAAATCAACGTGCAAAAATCACAAGCATTCCTATACACCAGTAACAGACTGTTAATATATTAGTTATATATTCAATTTCAGATCAATTTAATACCTAAAAGCCATATATGTCCAATTTTTTTTGTCCTTACCTTGGATTTTACAGTGTATTATTTGTATAGCTTGTAATTTTGTACTATAATTTATATGTTCATAAAAAATTTTTCAGTAATGATTCTTAAGTTGAATGAAAAATGATTTGTGTTTTCTTCTGCCAGGTATCTTGAAGTGCTACTAACCAATAGGCATTTTGGATTAAGGTTTTCCTTTGAGGATTTTGGAACCATGCAAATGTTGTGATTTGGAGGCATACATTTAAATGAGGGCTAAAATGAGGTTAGAAATGTGGGGAGAAAATATATTTTCTTCCCTACCCAGTAATGAGGTAGAAAACAAAAGGAAAATTCCCATCCTTTGGTGTCCTTCCCTCCTGCATAGCAGATCTGTTCAATTGCACCCTTACATTCAATGTGTACTGCTTTGAGTTGCCAGTATCATGCAGTGGGCTCTTAGCAGACTCAAACTTGGGTGAAGCCTTGGCTTCATGTCTGACACACTATATACTCTTCAGAAGTTAAACTGGAAGCTCAAAATCACCAGGTTTCTCTGTTGGCTTTGCCTTTGGGCTTTTTGTATTTCTAATTATTTTGCCAATCTAGTAACAGACTTAAAATTATGCTTTTTATATTTTATCTGGCATATTAAATTATTTTCAGTGAAAGAGTTATTGAAAAAATATATTCCACCATAATACTGGAAGTAAAAATCTCTATCTCAATATTCTTTTAAGAACAATCAAAACCTAACAAAAATGACAGCAAATTCAGTCATTTTTTCCCAATACTTACTGAGTGTATCATATGTGTCATGTACTATTCATGGCTCACAATCTCCAGTCATGGAGGTTCTTAGTAACAGATAATGTAACAACTATGAAATCCAGTTCATTGTAGTAGATAAGTGTTCTATGGGAAGTTAAAGAGTGGATCATTTTTAGTCAGCCTTGGGAATCTGAGGAGAGCTGTACAGAAGAGGAGGCAGATGAACTGGGTTTTGGTGGCTTAGCATACAACTGTCTGGCAAAAAAGAGGTTTATGGAGGTATTTTAGGAGGAAGAAATAACGAGCAGATTTGGAGGTTCTGTAAAGAGCAGACAGTGTCCTGGATGGTGAGGAATGATGTGGCAGGGATTCAGGGCATGCATTTGGCTGGGTGGTGATAATAGTGAAAAGGTAGTTTGCAAATTGACTGTTGGTTTAGGCAGTTGAAAGAAGGTCTGTGGTAAAAAAGATGTCCAGCAAGCTTGAAATTTAATATTACTAAATGAATAAACATATTAGAAAATGTGTGTGAAATGTCTGTTATTTGAATAAAATTGCAGGATAACTCAATAGCTTTCTAATTTAGTAGAGAGTGTTTAACTCTATCACAAGTTAATGATGAAAGCAATTTTGACTTTTTTTTAAAATTAATGATGTTTTACAGAAAATTTAAATATATGTATGTGTGTATACACATATATGTATACACACACATACATATGTACATATACATACAGTTTTCTGCCAATTTTCTCTGAGCCATCTAGAACTAGTATGTACATACACTCACATCCTCAAAATTCAAAACCAAAACACTCAAAAAATATCATCATAGTTTTCTCACAACAGACTCTTTAGAAAGGATTTTCTCTTAGGACCTGAGACATTATTTTCTTTAGCACACAGGAATAATGATAGGAACTGCATAAAATCATACAACAAAAGAATAGCAAATGCATATAAAGCCTTAGAAGATGAAATGTCTGATTAAGGTATTTGCTGAATCACTGCTTGGCTGAAAAGAGAGAGCATTTGTCACAACAGGTGAATTTGCCAAAACAGTGTGAGAACAGGTGACTGAGGGGAACATAATGAGACTTGCCAAAAGAATCAAGTGCAACACATTTGTAGCAGCTGCTGGGCTCCAAGGAACCTTAGGGAATCTACTCAAGATGCTGAGCCAATTTATCTACTGGCATTGTTGCCAGAGATGTGTTAGGAACTTCAGAAGCCAAGCTTGTACTGCAAGAACAGCACAAAATTTTATAGAAGTCACTGTGGAGAATAAGAGAGCCTCATGTTTTAAACGAAGAGACAAAATCTGAAGTAAGTTTTCAGTGGTATTTGTTCCTTATGTTAATAAGCCTTTTGACTATCTGCAGAGGACAGAGGACAGATCAATGTGCTGACATGGAAAAGAAGGAAAAATAATAATCCCTATGATATGGTTTGGCTGTGTCTCTGCCCAAATCTCATCTTGAATTGTAGCTCCCATAATCCCCACATGTCATGGGAGGGATCCAGTGTGAGGTAATTGAATCATGGGAATGGTTTTTTTCCTGTGCTGTTCTTGTGATAGTGAATAAGTCTCTTGAGATCTGATGGTTTTATAAAGGACAGTTCCCCTGCACATGTTCTCTTGCCTGATGGCATGTAAGACATGCCTTTGCTCTTTCTTCAACTTCTTCCATGATTTTGAAGCCTCCCTATGTGGAACTGTGAGTCCATTAAAATGCTTTCATTTTAAGTTACTCAGTCTCAGGTATATCCTTATAGCAGTGTGAGAACAGACTAATACACCCTACCTATAGGAACTTATCTAGGCAATGTGACACAAGCAGATATGATATGCTCATGACACTGTGAAAAGACACAGAAAAGTGCCAAAATAAGTATAAAAAACAAGTGCTATATAAGTTGTTAACATAGATTGATGATAGTGAGGTATAATAGATGGACAAGGCTTTATAGGAAAGTTATTCTTGAATAGTTTTAAAAGTTGAGTATATTTGGACCAGGGAAGAAAGAAATTTTGCATGAGGGAATCACTTTCGTTTCCTCCATCCATGACAAACATCACAAATTAGTCTTTTCCTACAGAACACAGACCAGTATTAATTATTCTCATTATAGTATTGCAAGACCCTGCCTTTCATTACAGATGTCACTAGAGTTGATGTTTGTTTACCATTCTGATTTGCATAGAAAAATTAAGGAAAAGGCCTTAGGATAAAAATGTGTAAAAGATTGACCTTGAAATTTGCATTCTAGGGATACTAAGAAGCTGGGATTTTCATTAAGCATAGAGGAAGGGAGATTGCATAGTTACAATGTGCTCTAATAATGGAAGATCATACATGCCTACTTTAGAATATCAGTGTTACTCAGTTACTGAGAACTAGCAGATTTTTGAAAGCAAGGTCTTGACAAGATAATGTAAGCGATATTGGATTTTTATGTCAGATTGAAAGAAGAGGTAACTTACATAAAGTTTTTTTTTTCATTATTTTAGAACTCAGCATCTAAAACACTCTAATAATTTTAGAATTTTCCAGCTTATATAACAGAGCTCAGTTCTCACTATGGAATATAAAAAGACATTGTCCCAGTGAGAGAATGTGCACATGTCCTAGCAAGGGTACCATAAAAAGGAAAACTCTACACTGCACTCAGACTGGAGATGGTAGTAGCAGCAACAGCAGCAGCAGTGGCCAGGTCTTCTTTCCAGAGAAAGCAGAGGTAGAGAAATGCCAGGATCAGGGTTGGTGGACTTGGCCAGGCAAGTAGTGTTATGCCTAACAGAGTCATTAATGTCAGCAATTCTGCAACACTGTGCTTTAGATCTTGGCTTCAAACACAATTTGGGGCTATCTATCCCAGTGATATTTTGAGCTACCCTTTCAACAAATGTCATTTTTGTGTAAGCTAATAAGACTTGGCTTCTATTGCTTGCAGATCTCATGCAAGGGCATTCTAGTGAGGAGAATCTTAAAATAATTTAGCCATGTGGAGATGAATTCTAGAGCAAGAGTGATAGAGCAATTTTCAAGGATGAATGGAAATTATAGTGTCTGATTGTATGAATAAAGGGTGGAAGAGTTTTTAAGCACTGGAGAGAGTTAGTGGACAAGTACAGGATGGTAGAGGTTGCAATTTATCAATGGCATGTGTTGAACACTTTGAGTTATTCTGGGGTGTGCAGATGTTTTCCCCTGTGATTAGGCCATCTGTGCTTGCAAATTGGCACCTAATAAAGTTAGGCTAGTATCATTGATGGCAGTGGCAGCCCATCTGGAGCAGCTACTGCAAAGACACTGGTTGCAGTTGGAGAGGTGCAGCTGGGGCTGCACACTCCATGGAACCAGTGGGAGCCAGGAAGAGGAGGGAGCCCTGTCCCTTTCTCAGTCAGTCAAGAGGAAGCCCTGTGCTCCCAGGTACAGCTGCAGCTGCCAAGCTGTGGCTGTGGCTGTGGCCGCAGACATTCCTGTGCTCTCAGGAGTCCAGGAAGTCCCCTTGCTGCAACAGGCTCAGCAGTACCTGCTCCCACTGCCAGGCCTCTCCACACTCCCAGTGCCCACTTCAATTTTGGAGAAAAGTGTGGCTGAGCCGGGTGCTATCACAACTTGGCTGTGTGTGTGTACTCAGTGTGGTGCTGACATGCTAGCCCCCTGCTGCCTCAGGCCCCTCCAGATTTTGGCCACTGATGAGCATGTTAGGGAGGCTGAGGGGGTACAGAGGGCAGCTTGGTGTAAGACTGCAGGCACCCCTCAGCATGAGCAGCCTGGCCCCATGAACAGCATCAGGAGGTAGACAGGCTCCTAAGCAGAAAAAGGTGGGTCCCTGGTGAAACCCCACCTTCAAGTCATGGATGGCCTGAAGCCTGGGGATGAGGCTCTCAATTCAGTGGATCAGAGTGAGAACTTATGGTGCTTTTTCTGACCCACCCATGGCCACCCATGGACCAATCAGTGTGTACTTCCTTCAATCTGAAGCCCATAAAAACCTCAGACTCAGCCAAAGTTGGCCAGAAAATGGGATGACCTACCTGTGGAGAGGAACTACCCATAATAGGTCTCCTCTCCATTGAAAGCTGTACGCTCACTGGGATGACCTGTATGAGGATAGGAGCTACCCACTCTGGGTCCCCTCTCTGCTCTGGGCTGCACGGATGGATGGCAGGACAACCTGCCTGCAGAGAGGAGGTAACCACTTTGGGCCTCCTGAGAGCTCTACTGTTGCTCAGTAAAGCACTTCACCTTGCTCACTCACCAGTTGTCTGCATACTTTATTCTCCTTGGAAGTGGGACAAGAACTCAGGATCCACCAAATGGCAGGACTTAAAGGGCCATACCACAAACAAGGCTGAAACACAACCTCATTGCTCACCATGTTGCAAGCATGGGAAGGATAGAAGAAAAAAGAGAAGAGCTGCAGCCCTTTGCGGGGCCCAGACCTAGGAGCTTCCCAAGCCAGGGCTGTGACACCCTCTTTGGGTCTCTGTGGTTTCCTGCCATCTCCAAAATTCCCGGCACCACCATGTTCCCTAGTGCCCACAGTGAAAGCCACTTGCGATGTGCCTGGTCTAGCCACAGCCTCACAGGAAGCTGGCGTCCATGCCAGCACCTGGAGCTGCCTGCCCCACCTCAGCCAGTGTGCCTTGTGCATAGTGGCTGGAACCCATGCTTGCTCATCCCTGCATGTGGCTCAGCCTTAGCAGGCATGGAATCTGGGCTGGTAGCATGAGCCAGGCATAGCCTGCAAGGCTGAGTGGGTGGAATGAGCCCAGCAGGCCCAAGGAAAACTCAGGCAAAGGTGCCACTGGCCACAGAGGTTTCCAGCTGCCAAAGTGGTACCACAAGCATCCCATGACATCATCTCACAGAGATTGGAATACAGAGGTGCTATCTTTAATTTTAAAAGGATGGCTTCCAGGACCTTGAGAAAGACATTCCTGGGTTGTAAAATTGGCAAGAGGCCTTTAAAAATTTACATCTCAAAGGGACAGAGAAAAAGGTTACAATTAGAGAGTTTTCTAAAGTAAATTATCTAAGAAAAGGGATACTGGGAAGAACTCTATCTAAAGTTTAGTCAAATAGAGATTTTTATGACAGTCTTGATCACCCCTAGATTTCCTAAGCAGTTTTCTCAACTCTAGAAGGAGGAAGAAAAAACACCAGGAAATACTGGTTATTTTTATTTCCTACTTGATTGGTGGAATGGATTCGCAAAGTCAAATAATACAATTACACAAAATATAGAATGCTTAGCCTCTGGCACACCTGGTCTGGTTACTGTGATTTATTAATATACATAAGATGATTAATTTTTTTATTTAAATATGCCTAAGAAACATTTATAAAGACTTGCTCTTTACAGCTCCCCCCAACCAAACTACATGTGGAATCACAAACTAATAATCACTAATAACTAATACCAGAGTTTTACCCATATTTTTTATTCAAATCTATTCATATGTGGTAAAACAAACAGGAGATGAGCATCAGCCATGCTCAAGGCATGAGCATATGTTTAGAAAACTGGTAAATAGAACAGTGAGTGATTGTAACTCAATTACCAATTTTTTAAAGGTCAATAATGTAATAATTATGAACAAGTAGAAGAAAAATGCAAAATCTACATTTTAAATTATTTAAATAAAGGATGAGTTTTAATTAATGTGAGTGTATTTTATGACATGGTTAATGTTGGAATATACCTTTACATATCTATATATTGAATATACATTTAAGTGTAGTAAAATGTAAGCAATAAAAAAGATTCAAGAAATCACATGACAGTGAGTAAAACACACTAATACATTCCCATGAAACTGCTTCTAAATTCCATTTATTTCATATTTCCTAAATAATTTTCTAATTATTACCAATGTTAGTAAGTGTCACAAGTTAATATTTCATTCTATTACTTTCAACAATAGTTGCAGTAATTTAAATTATGAGGTTAACGTTCTATTAAAATAACAGAAGGAAAAATAAAACAAACTGATTAGATGTATGCTAAGACATATTCTAACATACTAAAAGTTGACTTCTACCAGACCAAATTTTCTCTACTGTAACTCCTCTTTGCATTAGCCCCTTCATCTGAGGTGTGTCAGTTTGTTTCACAGAGACAACTGTCAGTCTCTTAAAAAACAATAAATAATATAATATGCTTAGATAAATTTAAAGATATCTGAAGCAAGAAAATTGAGCTCTTCATGGAAGATATTCACTGAGTTTCAGTTTAAGTAGGCACATTTCTGTTTTTGTGTTTGATTTGAGTATGGCCTGTAATCTTTCCCTTTTTCTTCTCTTATTCTCTTACTGAATTATAAATAATGTTAAAAAATGCCGTAAAAAAAAATTTTTTTTATATTTTCTTTTTTTCTTTAATGGATCTGTATCGGAAAAAGAGGAAAAAGTTATATTATTTTCTTTTCATGCCAAATATTCTTGGTTAGTGTATTGACTACTAAAGAGTTTTTATATGCAAATAAAGTTTTAGTTATGCAGTAAGTGGCTACCGCTGTACATAAATTGAATTTTTAAGTCATTAAATAATGTATTAAATAAGTGTGGGAGGGGCTGTGTATAAGTGACTGCCCAGACTCTCAGAATATTTCTATCTGGTCCTGATCATTTGTACCTTGGTCAAGAGACAAAGCTATATTTTGCTCTCTCATTCCCTTACTATCAGGTTAAGCATTTACAGCAGCCTTTTGTATAGAAAAAGAGAACTGTTTCTGCATAAATAATCCCCACTTATTTAAAGGATTTATTAATGTCTTTGTTTCTACTTACTGTGGGCATCTATACAAGAACTGAAAACAAATGGTATGTGCTGTTGAGAATTCACTTATTGTTTTAGAGATGGGGTGTAAATTTTGTAGAATAAATGGGAAAGTATGAGTCGGAAATCAACATTAAATGAGTGCTTCATCTAATCACCTCATCTAATAATACTAATTTGTCTACAGGACAATGTTGTAAATGATTGGACTAAATCTCACATTTCACATAAAGAAACCAATGTCTAGAGAAATCTGGAATTTGTCTGAAAGCATAGAGCAGAGGTCTAATTTCTAAATCTGTAGATTTTAGTGCACGACACACTGCCTCCTATAATGATAATGGCTCACTTTTATTAAGCACTCGCCGTGTGCCAGAAATTCTTCTAAATGTTTCAAAACTGTCGGTGCTTTGCCACCAAAGACCACCAGGCTGTGGTTGAATAATTTGGGACTGTGACTCATTGTAATGAGGAACTCACATCATCAGGAACTATGGGGCATCTCAGTGCGACACTATTGAAAGGACTTATTATGGGATTTAGGTTTATTATCCTGATTTGGATGGTTTTAGAAAAAAATTGTGAAAGTAAGTGCTCTGGCTTGGATGCTGTCAGGAAGTGGGAGTAATTCTATGATGAGTTATGCTAATCTTATCTAGAAGGGCACCCTAGAATGAGGTCCAAGCTGTAACTGGTTGAGAAACCAGTTATCCATGTATTAGGCAGGAGAAGGGAATATTGAGGTCATTTTTGAGTTTGCGCAATGATTAGGTTTTTGTCTCTGTGTAAGCATGATTATAAAATGACCTCGTTTTGGTCTTGAGCCATGATGGTCCCATGGTCACCCGTGGCCTTTTCTGTTGTTGATATTCTATAAGATTGTTTATGTTCAGCAGAAAAAAAAAAAACAAGACTTATTTTATAGTACCAGACTAGTTCACTGGTAAAAATGTCAGGGGCCACTTTTATCTTTCTTAGTTCCTTCTTTTGTCCACAGGCAGATGACATTAGGCCACAGCACATTAATCCATGACATCTGAAATTTCATCATTGTGAGATTTTGCTGACCAGGAGTTTCTTTAGAGAATGTAGTCTTTAGTTAGACTACAGTTAGTCTCTCCTGCCCTTTTGTTGCAGGATGAATTGTTGAATTTTCTGAGGGAACAATGGCTGTGCATCTGCAGTTAATTAAGTCCCTGACAGGATACATTCACTGGCAAATGTAACACAAGCAATGATCAGAAACACCATGACTGTTAGTTCTTGAACCAAGTTTTGAAGCCTAGAGCCTAGATTATAAAACCCAGACAATATATCCAGCTGGGTCTGAAAAAGATCCACCATAGCCTTATTTATTAAATTAAAATGTTGAGAAGGGGAGATCCTTAATATATAGAAATAGTCATTAAATAAATTATAGTGCATTAATAAAACAAACAATTTTTATCCAGTTGTAAATGATGTAGATAGATTTGTAGATGTTATAGATAGATTTGTAGATGTTTATGATGTATAGTTAACTGAAAAATTCAGGTTGCTAAGCAGAATATTGGCATTTAATCTATATGCATAGAAAAATGTGTAGAGATACATTTATGGATGTGTTAACTGTAGTTGTCTCTAAGAGGTGTGCTTATCAGAGATTTTAAATTCATTTTGTCTTTTGGCTTATCTGCAGGTTCTCATTTTTCATCATCAAAATATATTGCTCTTTTAATGAATAAAATAAATAATGAATAAAAATAAACAAATGTTTTCATATAATGGAATTATGGTTAATTTCTATTTCTATGTCCTTTTTTAATACATTTTGTGATTTTTGAAAATATCCTAAACTATTGGTATTATTAACTAAAAATACGAAAATAAAATAGTATCTGAAAGCACTAATTTATATTAAAATACAAAATGAAAAAAGTCAAAGAGTGACAACTCAAATACAAAGTAGTGTATACATTTTAGGGTCTTTGATTACTTTATTTTAGCTATATTTTAAGTTTTAGTACCTGGCTTGATATGGATCCTGATCATCCTTCATTTTCAATTGCTTTAGAGAGGGAACAAAGTTCTTCTATGTATTTAATTTCTGGTTCAAAATGTATTATAATGGTATTTCAAATTTTGATTGAAATACAAAATGAATAATTTTTGCCTCTATTATTATGTAATAATTTTATCTAAATATAATACAAAAAGTTCCTTCTTTTCAGTACATAAAGCTCATCTTTGGTTATTGCTTTAAAAGCCTTAATAATTTGAATAATAGAAGTTTGCATTATAATCTTTATCTTATCCAGTGGATGTTACACTTCAATGGAAATGTTTCATAAATGTTGTTTATTCATTTATGAATTAACATATATTCTAACTTTAGAATGCAGGTATCCATCTTAAGACATATTTTATAGTATATATTTTAGCATATTTTAAGTAATTCTAAATTTTATAAATATTTTTGAGATTATTAGTATGAATATACCAAATATAGTTCTATTCTAGTTCTATGGTTATATTCCCAGAATACATATGACTTAAATATATTATTTAATAATAGGAATAAAATTGATCTGAGTTCTATAAGCTGATTTTTATTTAGGATTTTTGCACCTTTATACATAAATTTGTAGATATTTTCTTTTTACAGTTTCATTGTCTGATTTACATATTAGATTTATCCAAGGAATTGGGATGTTTTCCGTGTTTTTTCTTCAAGAACTGCAAAGATTCCAATATTGTTACCTTCCCTACAAGCTAAACAAGTTAACTTGACATAGTTTGAGAGCTACTGGACTAGACAGGAGACCTTTGTGATGGAGATAAAAGACAATGTGTTACCAGCAACAATAGACCGAGCCAGAGTGACAATGTTGTGCTGCTTCCTTAAGCCTCACTTTCCACAGGGCAACAAGATAACTGCCATGCAATATACACCCCACTGGAGTGAGGAGAGAAAAACCCTAAGTTTAGAAAACCTTATCTTGATTAGGAGGCTGCTAGCAAACAGTACATGCACATCTCCTCTACAGATAAGTATTTTTTATAATATTGGACAGTGAATAAATCTGCTCCAATGGTAAACAGTGTTTCTATTTTCTGAAGCTACTTGCTATACAAATATCTTTGAAAATATAGTATCGAGCAAGTTAGATGTTAAGAACTTTCACAATTCTGTTTGCTTCAAAAGGTGAGGAACACCACATTGTGAAAGACACATTGAGAATGGTTTCCAACACTTTGTATTCTGGAAAAGTTCAAATATATCAGGAATCAATTATTTTCTGAATGTTTGCTATGTAATATGAGTAAATACAAAACAAAAACCTTAAGTTTTGGTTGGGAAGGTATTTTTGACATTGCTTAAAGATCTCCATTGATTATTCTTTTTATTAAGTTTCTTGGTTGCTTGTATTCTTCCAATAAATAATTTTCACAGGGATATTTTCACATATATTAGCATAAAGTGGACTAATCAATTGTTCTGTGAGTTTTTTAATCCTCCTCCACATTAAAGCCATGCAATTTCTGACTCCTATTATTTTTGTTGTTTCTTTTTTGATCATCTGTTTCCAAGTCAGGATGTATCATAAGAAGAAGTGCTGAGGGAGTGGTGTGTCCTGCATATTTTTAAATTAAATACATTAGGAAGTGTATTTTTTTTCTTTTCAATTCCATTAGTGTTTGCCTCTGTTTTTCAAAAGCATTTTAACTATATTTCTTAAATTGACAGAGACAAGAGAAATAATACCATATGAGTTTGTTGAAATAATCTGTAATTTTAGGAATACATATCTCTATGGTATACATACATACATAGGAAGTCCTTACTTTGACAATTATGGCATGTACAAATTTTACTTCCCACAGTTAGTTAAATAAAACCAATTCCCAAACAATATGGCTTAAATTTCAGTTACTATGGTATACTATGAGTAACTGCATAAAGTACAAACTTGACTACTAGCTTTTCAATCCACAGATAACTATCCATATAATAGATGTGTATCATAATCCGTGGCCAATCATATCACTTCAAAGTCTGTTAATTACTGTTTGCTATGGTTTGAATGTGCTTCCAAAGTTTATGTGTTGAAAACTTGATCCCCAATGTGACAGCGTTGGGGCATGGGGCCTAATGAGATGTGTTTGTATTACGGGGACACCACCCGAATGAATGGATTGATGCTGTTATTACAGGAGTGAGCTTGTTGTCATGGGATTGTGTCTCTTACGTAAGGGCTGGTTTGGCCCTCTCTTGTTCAGTCGTTCTCTCACACATATCCCCTCTTTGGGTTTTTCCCTCTGCCATGGGATGAGGCAGTAAGAAGGGCCTTGTCAGATGCTGATTCCTCACTCCCGAACTTCCCAGCCTACAGAACCATGAGCCATTAAATTTCTATTCATTATAAGTTGCATAGTCTGTGGTATTCTGTAATGGCAGCATAAGATGAACTAAGACATTGCTCATCTGTTATTTAGTTTATTCTCACACAGCAAAGCATGCATTTGTGTTACCTCCTTATCCATATGATACATGCATTCTGCATTTCACAAAAGTGAATAATAGGAGAGGGAATTGGCTAACAAAAATGAAAGTAAGCAGAAAAAAAAATCCAAAATGATAATGCTGTAAGTGACATTAGATATAATTACAAGATTTTAAAATGGCAATAAGAAAGCTAATAATAGAGCAAGCCCTAGGCTTATTTAAAACTATCTATGAATCATACTGAAAAAGTCCAATGGATAGAAAAACGGTAAGTTACTTTAACATTTTTTAGTTGAAATTGCACAAAAAGGAGACATGGCTATGGTTAAAATGGGACATTAATTTCTATTTTGGTTTGAAAACTATATATATATATATATATATATATATATATATATATATATACACCTTTTTTTTTTTTTTTTTGAGACAGAGTTTCGCTCTTGTTACCCAGGCTGGAGTTCAATGGCGCGATCTCGGCTCACTGCAACCTCCGCCTCCTGGGTTCAGGCAATTCTCCTGCCTCAGCCTCCTGAGAAGCTGGGATTACAGGCACGTGCCACCATGCCCAGCTAATTTTTGTATTTTTAGTAGAGACGGGGTTTCACCATGTTGACCAGGATGGTCTCGATCTCTTGACCTCGTGATCTGCCCTCCTCGGCCTCCCAAAGTGCTGGGATTACAGGCTTGAGCCACCGCGCCCGGCCGAAAACTATATTTAAACAAAGATCACAAAGATTACACTAGAGGAAACTAGTTTGTCTAGCATTCAGGCCAGAGTGAGGAAGTTATATGCTGCATTGAAAGAAAATAGCAATTAATTGCAAGGACTCTAAAAAAGAGCATTTACTCTCAGTTAATGCTGGTTTTACTGTTTCAAAGGTGGGCATAAATTAATGATTAGTGTTAAATTATCTGATGAAACTCCTAGCATAACTAAGAATACTACTGTAAAAGAATACTACTGTAAAAACCAGATTCCAAAGACTAATTAATGCAGATAGTTATGATGGTCATCAAATATTTATGATTGATGAGAAATATCTTTTTCAGAAGGCAGTCTCATCAAGAGCTTGTGCAACAAAAGACACAGGATTATAAAGTGGCCATAAAGGAGAGACTTGAGTTATGCAGCCAGAGGAACTTAATGGAGGTGAACTTTTTGACATAAATGAGAAAAGTGATCGTGACGAAAAGGAAAATGTTACAGATGAAGTGACCCTGGAAAAATATTTCATGTTAAAGAAACTTTTGGTGATGTTTCACATCATCAAAATACAAGGGATAAAATGTTGGAAGGTGATTATGATTGACAGAATAATGGCCTTCCAAAAGATGTCCATGTCCTACCTGAATCTGATGAATATATTAGGTCGAATGGAAAAGGGAATTAAGGTTGCAGATGGAATTAATATTTCTAATCTATTGACTTTAAACAAATTAACCTGGATGATTCAGGTGGGCCCCATGTAATTACAAGGGTCTTTACAAAATGGAAGAGAAAGGCAGATGATAGGAGTGAGAGGGAGATCTGATTATAGAAGAAATGGTCAGAGAAATGCAACGTTATTGTCTTAGAAGATTGAAGAAGGGGACCATGAGCCAAGAAATGGCCTCTAGAAGCTGGAAAATGCAAGAAAATGGATTGTCCTGCAGAACCCCCAGAAAGACAAACAGTCCCACTGATATCCTTATTTAAGCCTAGTGAGACCTATGTCAGACTGCTGCCATACACAACTGTAAGATAGTAAGTTTGTATTGTTTTACGTCACTAAACTTGTGATAATGTTAGTGCAGTAATAGAAAACTAATACACTGATCCAAACATAGAAAGAACTGTGACAACTCACTATGGCATAGGAAGGATGGTTCCTGCATGATAAGAAAATAAATGCTGTTCAAACTACCTCTGATCAATTTTATAAAGAAATAAAATACTATAATTCTAAGGATTCCTAATATTTTAAATTATAGTATATTAAGTAAATCTTAGTTTTACTTATGTTTTATTTTCCTATGTATTTTTAACTTTTAGTACACGTTTTACGTGTTTTGACAAAAATATTTTAAGATCATAGAACAATTTCATTTTCCCATTGAGTAAAGGATTTCTTTGCATAGTTTCAGCCTGGGTGATAATGGATTGTTTTTATGGTCCCCTCCTACCATGCAAAGTTAGGACTGAACACACACACACACACACACACACACACACACACACACACATCCTCAAATTTGAATTGTTTTAAACTATAATTCAAAAGTGATGTGTGTTTTTATTATAGATGATTTTAGTTTACTCATAGTTGTTTAGTAATAGTTTACTAATTTTTTTATGTTATACTTTCTCATTCTTAAGCTCATACATTTGCTTCATCTTATATTTACATGTGGTATAAAATTGCAAGTCAAAATTTTATTAATGATAGCAGTTTATTCTTTTCTCTGTCCTTGAATGATTCCAAATAAATATTTATTTCTTTTATGTGCTAATGGAGTATAGAATTTTGTGATACTGACTTTACCCCTTAACCATCAGTGGATACTCCTTTTGTTATACCAGGAGTTTGGAGCAAACTTTTATTTTTAACAGCTTTCATAGAATTTGAAATAATGAAATTCTGTAGTCCTCAAAGGAATACATTATTACCATTGATGACATGATAGTGTTCCGGGCACTATCTAATTCTGAAGGATAAATATAACATTTTTTTTTTTGAGGCAATTTCTTGCTCTGTCACCCAGGCTAGAGTGCAGTGGTGTGATCAAGGCTCACTGCAGCCTCAACCTTTGGGGCTCAGTGGTTCTCCCACCTCAGCCTCCTGAGTAACTGAGACTACAGCTACCCACCACCACATCCAGCTAATTTTTGTATTATTTTTTAAAAAGATGGGGTTTTGACATATTGCCCAGGATGGTCTCAAACTCCTGGGTTCAAGTGATCTGCTCAGCCACTATTCATCTTTCTTAAGAGTTAATTTTGCACAAAAGTTTTTCTTGGGTGGGAGGAAAAATACCACTTTTAATACTAAAATGTTCATGCATATATTATGGATTAGAATAGAAAAACTTCAAGAAATCTTAATACAAAACAAAAGTATTTTGAAAATTTCTAGATGTGAAAGGAAATTTAGATCTTTCCCTTTCTACTGCCATTAATGATACTCTGTTAAAAATATATGAGAATCATGAAAAGAATATTTACATTCCAGTTACCTGATTTCTTTCTCCTTCTCCTGTGTCTTTATTAACATCTGGAATTTCATGTCACAGAATTCATGGTATCACAGCTAGTCTTCCTGGTACTGCCAAGATGTCTTATGCTAGTATAGAGTTTGGGGTAAGAAAGGTAAGATTACCAAACTAAAAAAAACAGAACAGTGTCTGAATTAAAGGAACATCTCATTAATTTTCCTTTCAATGGTGATTTTGAAGGTATACAAAATTTTTCTGACTTTTCATATATTATCTATGTATGCACACGTTGGTATATATATTCACATACATTCACAAACATAACTGGGATTGAAAGTGTCTAGCATTGTTCTGAGCAGTAAATTGTATTTAGTCCTCTAAATTCACATAATATTGAAAGTGTCTAGCATAGTTCTGAGCACTAAACTTATTTATTCATTTATATCCCAGCATATATACAAATTTGTCCTTCATTTTCTAATAAATATATTTTTGGTATTTCATCTATCATTAAATATGTATCTACATCATCGTTTGAATCTGCATAATATTCTATATGTCAGAACATTTCTTAAACAATTTTCCTGTTCTTGTGCCTTTAGATTATTTCTAGCTTTTAATTATTGTACATATCATCTGGTTGCAAAATCTTGCATCTCAACTCTGCCTTTTTTCTTAATGCAAGTTATTGCAAGTGAATTACTGGGTGAATGTGTTTGATTATTTTTAGTGCTAATGAATGCATTCTTTTCTTCCAGAAAAGTGGCAATAATTCAAAGCTGAAAAGATTTCATTAGAATTGTAGTTTCTGTAGACCCTCAATATAGTTCTGTAGTAACTGCATTTTAGTCCTATAAAAGCTAATATACTAGAGATGCCAATTTCAAAAGCTACCATACTAGAGTTACTGGTCAATTTCAAATGTTTTTTCTTCACAGGAGCCAACTAGATCCTCTTTCCAAGTTGAAAGAGGAAGCACTACTTGTCACATGGTTATGCAACTCTGGATATGGCTGAAGGGGATGGGGGAAACAGGCACTGACTCAACACAAGCTGTTCCAATCAGATTTTCTTCCAGAAATTAAAATTGAGACACAAAAATGGAGTCATTTAACTGGAAATGTCTAAGTCATACAATCATTAAAGATCAAGAACTAATATCATTATTCTAGGAAAGCCACAGCTGGCCATGTATAATTGGATAAATTACTTAAGTAGAGAAGTGGATCTACAGAAAAACTATGAAGTAGACAACACTTAGGAAAAGAGCAAAAAAGAATATGAAGACTCAGGAGAATAAAGAAAGACAAAGGGAATGGCAGACTAGAGCTTTCCTACTCTTGTGGATTCTGAATATTCTTCCTAATAGTAGAATTCATGAAATTATTCCGAATCCTTCAGATTGAGCTTGTGAATAACCTGTTTTTAACCTTTGCCAGACAGAGATTCTTAAATATATATTTATTAAAAGATAAAGTAAGAAGACAGTCAGACCTTTTTGTCCCTTAATTTCTGAAGCAGTATTAGCAGCAATCATTTTACCTATGTGAGCCAATGCAACTATGTTTCCGAGGTTCTAGATGGACATACAGGAGTTACTACAACCACTATTCCAGAGAGTCAAAAGAATTTGCATGGAGTCCATTGCAGGAAAGTGATGCAGCTGAAATGCTATTGATGGAGTGGTAGATAGAAAGGTTAGGGTCACACTGTTTTGAGATTTTAAAGAGAGAGAGAGAATGAAAAAATTAACTAGCTAATGTTGGTTAAAAAATCTCATGGTAACAGAAATAGAAATGTGGGTTGTATAGAGCCTAACAATGGAACAATCTCTGGAGATAATGATGGTGATAAAAAACCTTTGATACAATGTGCACACTCCTCTTCACACATTGTTTCTCACTGGAAAATCATAGAATATTAGGAAGCCTAGGTTCTGGTATTGTGTTTCTATATATCTGTATGAATTTGGTAAATCAATCAACTTCCTTATAAATTATTTTCTATTTTAATTAGGAGAAAAATATCTGATCTTAACCATTCAGTGACTGAAAGAAAGAAAATGAAGAATAAAAAAACGTTCTAAAAAATCAAAGCTCTATTGTAATTGATTTATCATATTGCTATATGGGAGAGACCATCTTGTTAAAATTTGACCACTGTTACTAGATGGTCAGGTTAACCTTGAAGTTCACAGTAAGTCTTATGTGATTCAGTCTTAAAAGGTTAGCAGAATACTGATGAGTACCTATTGTTGAGTGTAGCAGTTAATAGCACACTAAAACCTACTATTAACACTCCAGAAATGAAAAATGTGTACTTGGCAATAGGTTTTGGCCAGTTGACATTGTTATTTTACACAGGCTGAACATGGCTAAATTTTTAATTTAGTATTTTTTGGAAGATGAAAAGCTTTTTGAATGTTTTAATTCAAGATCATGTTTAGACTTTCATTTTAACTAGTCTATTTAGCTAATTAAGCATACTCTAATGATGGGCTGTATGATCAGATAATAAAATAACAAGAGGGTAAAAATATATTTTCTAGAAATTATTCCATCAAATATTTCAGTCTTCAAGTACTTTCAGACTTTCATACCAGAATGACTATTTTAGATTAACAAGTACTTTCTTTTCTATGTCTTCACATTAAATGAACTGTATTTTTGAAGGTAGTCTTCATTATGTCTAGTTGACAAAGTCACTAGTTCAAGGCATATTAGTGTTATTCTAATGTTATAATTTCTATGAAATATAACTTAAGATTATGATCCTGTATTGATTTACCATATATTTTTGAATCATAAAACAATTTCAAATACAATTATGGAAGGTGAAAAGTTTAAGACTTTAAGGATTTTTATTATTTATAAATGCTAATGATCATGGGTGTTAGCCAAATTCTTGATATAAGAACTGTATAGCAACATTAAATCATAGCTAGAAACGTCAAACATTGTTTGTGATGATAATCATTTAAGTAGTGTTAAATATTTCAAATGTCATTCTAATAATAAAAATCATTTATTTATCAGTGTGACGATCCCTGTCTCCCACTAAATATTACTCTTAAGTAGTTGTACTCATTTTGAAATAATTTTAAAATCTTTTCTAGAAGCACAATTAATTCTTCATGGCAATTCCTAGATTCTTTTCTTTTGACTCTTATAAGTGTAGTTCTATTATTTATAATTAATATCAAAATTATAGTTATTCCCTATTATCATTTTAGTTAACGTTTTCATTATACAAGAGGAGCAGGATCTAATTTTGCAGTGAAAACGCTAAATTTAGTTACAAGGCTACATCTTGCCATGACCTTAAACAGACGTGGAATAAGATAATGAGCATAAAATTAATAACTGACAATAGTGAAAATATTTTAATTTGAAAATTTCATATATCAATGTGGATTTAAGGGCTTTCCTCCTTTCCACACATAACCTGCAAAAATTCAAAAATGAGTCCTCACAACTAAATCGTTAGGGAAGAACTGAATTCTATTATCAATGTCTTAAAACAATTATGAATAATATTTGCATTTTAGCTGTTATAATATTTTTATTTGTAAATTTTTATGACAAGCATGTAAAAATTAACTATTGACTAGACAATTGTAAGATCTTGGGGTAATTATTATGTGTATTTTAGAATGCAAAGAAAGTGCCATTGAAAATTTCTCTTTAGGGGAATTGCTTTTTAAGATCATGATGCTATACGATATTTCTAACCAGTGTTGAGAAAGGTAGTTTGGTACAGGAAGATTTTGGAGGGAAGAAAACACATTAGTTGGCATTAGCAATCCAGGCAAAAATGTCAAGGTTTAAATTTGGTAAGATAGTGATAAGGTGATGATGGAAAGTGATAGTAAAGGGAGTGTAAAAAAAAAGCACAGGACTTGGCCACTAATTGGTTTATAAGTGAGAATAGTGAGATATATTTTTCTCCCATGGTACTATACAAACAGTGAAACTGAGATATATAAAACAGCCTGTGAGTAGATCAAGTGAGAGGACATAATTACTTAGTTGGATAAAAATAGAATTGGAAAGACTTTTCACCTGTAAAATAATAAATAAAAGTATTTGAAATAATGTAATGCCATACACTGGAGACTTGAATAGAGAGAAATAAATAAAAACTAAAACTATGTAGAGTTAGGATGAAATTGAAGCATGTAACATAGTTGCAAATGTTGAGGGAAAGCATAGAAAAATTGCTGAGGATTACAGTGTTTTTGGAGACAGAAAAAAATTGAAAAATTGAGGAAAGATAATATGATTTGTTAAGAGGTAAACTGAACATAAAGTAACTTTAGTGGGCGTTTGAGAGTTAAATTGTCAAAGTATAGAAGAAGGGAGATAATAAGAAAATAGGAGCTGAGTTAATAGATTTCTTCCCTAAAGAGAAAAAGTAGAAGCCATTTAGGATTTACTGCACTGTTTGCTTATTTCAGCTTTCTGGAATGGCACATGTTTTGGTTAGCATATGTTTTGGCAGAAAGAATAAAACCTGTGAGAAGGGGCAACGACAATCTGGAGGGTGAAGAATGGAAAGTTTAGAGAAGCACGGGACCTTGAATGTGTAGCATTCAGAGCAGAAGCAGCTTAAATATTCAAGAGGGGCTTAAGTAGCAAAGGTTTTGTCAGAGTTAGGTATCATTTCAATCATGTTAAAGATGAGTCGCAAACTATGGAGGAGAAGGTTTCCTGAAAGTCTTCTTTCTATACCTTCAAATCCACTGTCCCCTAACTGGGTGCTTCCCTGTTGGGGTAAGTGTGGGGGGATTACTGATATGGACTTCCCCTGTGGGACAATTAGAGGCACCAGGGGTAGATGCCTGGATGTTGGATGAAGTGAGATAGGATGCTTATTCCCTGGCACCCTGCTTGCTAGGTTGTAATCAAATTGGCTGAATCCTCCTAAAGCCACAGCAGTGGTCTGGCTACCTTTCCCCAATGCATTTAACTCTCTGGGTTATGGTAACAGTTCCCCGTCTTTGCACACTATGGTTTAAGAGTTGTAAAAGTTGAGCACGGTGAGGGGCCACAGCATATACACCAATCATCCTGTTCAGAGCTCTTTAGACAACAGTGTCCTATTAATCATTCTTCAAGTTTTCCAGTTTTAAATGTGTCATCTGTTTAATGTCAATGTTGTAAATGATAAGGTGTTGAAGACTGTAAAAACCTAAAAAAATAATCAGTAGATCTGCAGAAACAATTGAGGAGAGAGAATGAGAGAGAAAGAGTTTTTCTGTATGAAAATAATAATCATAAAAATTTGGAAAGTTCAGAGACCAGGTATTTTTTCACTGTATCTAGGCTTTTCTTCATCAGAATTCTGTCATCTTACAGCCTTTACCTATTTTCACATAGTTTCTTGACTTGGAACTTGGTTTTTGAGTCTTATATGATAATTTGTTTATTTGTTTTTTCTTAAATACCCTCTCCTGGTGTGCATAACCCTGACAAAGAGAAATTATAACATTTAAATAAACAATTATGTTCTAGCCTGGAAACCATCTCCTCTTGCCATAAAAATTTTTACTCTGATGTGAGTTTTTACCAAATTATCATAAGTTACATCACCTTTGAGCTAAAGTAATTAAATATTCAGTCACTAAACAAACATTTATCAAGTGATATTGTGGCATTAGAGATCATAGAAAATATGACAGAAAATGTGCATGTATCTGTGAACCTTTTAGTCTACTGAGAGGCAGAGAACAAATAATAAAGAGATAAAGAAGGTAATTTTGGCTAGTGTTGAACTTTGTGAAGAAAAGGATCCGAGCAATATGATGGTTAAGAAAGATTTCTCTTACGTTAGAGATGAGGACTATAGGACAATAAAGGGTGAGTCAGCAAAGATCCCGTGCTCCAAGGAAAGGAAAGAAACAGTGCAAAGTCCTCTGGCAAGAAGGTCTGTGTGGCCGGAGTACTAAGCCCTCGGAGATGGGGCCAGAGAGGCAGTCCGGAGTCAGATCACCATGCCATGCCTTTTCAGGTCTTGGTAAGGGGTTTGGAATTTATTCTACGTGCACAGAATGTTCCTGCAGAGTTTGAGCACACTGGTGACATGATTTGTTTTAATTTTGAAAACGATGACACCCGCTGCTGTGGGAAGCATAGATTAGAGGTAGGCAAGAACAAAACTGAAGTTTTATTAATAATAATGTTATTTGAGTGTTTACTATTGCAAAGCATATGGCATTATCTCATTTAATCTCAAAACAACCTATGCTTTAAGTAATTTTATTAGTTATGAAGTTTAGAAATGAGGCTGATCTGGCACATGGGAATTAAGCATGTTGCCCTGAGTCATGCAGTTAGCCTGTGCGAGAGGCCAAGATCAACAATCTTAAACTGCACTGTGCTTATCACGCTGGGAATTCATATTCATTAGAGTTGACTATAATCCAACAGGCAATACTGAAGTCTTCAAAAACAGTCTTTTTATCATATGACCACCAGCATCAGTGGAAAATGCTGGAGATGGAAAATGCTAACAACACCTAACAGCAATGAAAGATAAGATGAAAATGAATTGTCAGAACTTACAATTTTCAGGACAAGGTGTTCTTATACAAAAGTTTTCTGTTGTCTTATTTAAGCCAGTGTTTATATATCTCACCTCTATTGTCCTTGCAAACATCTATTTTAAGCCATTTTTGGATCAGAATGCTAGATTATTTGGAAAATTTCTTAATATGGAAATGTGAGTGATCTCATCTGAACAGCTTAGAGAGTTCAATGTAGAAGTTCTCCACATATAAAGATTAAAATACATCCTCACTCCAGTGACTCTTCAGCCAAGCATTTTTCTTTTTAAAGCACATCCAAAAATAAAACAGAATTTGGATAAGGCTTACAAAGGATGCTTGTTCTGGTAACATAAATGGCAAGTTAGAAAAGGAGTGGCGAATGACTAACACAAGTTCACTGAAGATGACAATATGTGATTTAGTCACCTTTGGCAAGAAATATGCCTCCATACAAAATGAGCAGCTCACACAAATAGCACAGAGCTCAGAAGCCTGTGGAAACATCTATACAAGGAACAAAGTGACCACAACTCTGTCCATTCCTCTGACCCTCCTAAAACCCAGTAATGCGGATATGTGCAGAAGTGATTTGAACGTGGTGGGTAACAGCAATAGTGGAGATGACTGAGTTTGGTCCTAGTCCTCCAGCTCCTCTTTTTCTACCCAGGAAATAGATACTGATGAGTTACTCTGAAGTATTATCTAAAGGTATTTACTAAACAGAAATATGTCCCAAAATTGGAAAAAAATATCAATTTTAATGTGGAGAAAAAGTGAAGCTTTTTGTTTACATCCCTTATACATAAGTAGTCATTTAAAATTGTAGTAATATAAGACTTTCTTACAAATATTGATTTATTTTTTTACACGTGTAAAGTCATGTGTGATTTTATACAGTATCTGGGTCTATTTTATTGACCAAGCCCTAGAACTTTGTACTGGCCTTTAACAAACAAAATGACTTCTAGCAATTCTTCATACATTTTGACAGATTGTTCCCATTTTCCTCTATTATGTCTCCACTGTAGAAGCCACAGACAATCATAAAATGTCATCAAGATTGAAGAGCAAGATATATTCTTTTACTCAGTTTGAAAGGGCTGCTGTATGTATGGCTTCAGAAATTTCAGGGATTTTCAGATTGGGAACATAGAAAAATCTTATGTTGAATTATTCCAAACAAGCAAGGTATTTCAGTAATTGACCAGTAAAGTGATAATTAAGTGCATTGCTTAGTTTTATAAAATGACATTTAAATGTTGGTATTTGAAACAAGTTCTAAAGTGTTTAAAAAATAGAAAAATAATAGCAGTGAAACGTGATATTTGAAAATGTGTATTTTTCTTAAATGCAACATTTAATAATATCAGAGAGATCAAATTTTAAAAAATAGCATTCTTCATGTATTTTCTCCTAATGGGATCAATATGTATTTGTGATTTTTTTTTAAGAGGAGGTAATTGAAACTGTCTTTATCAAAACTACAGTTGTAAAATTGTGTTTTCACTTAACGTTATAAAATAGAAAAAAACTGGACTCTAAAAAGAGTTCTCTAAATATGGAGCAAATGCTATTAAAATACAAGTCAAAATATTTAAATCATATATTTTACATTAAAGAATGTTCCATAGCTTCCATTTAGAAAAGACCAGAACACCAGGTGAACACTTTTAGGGGATTTAAGAAAATAAAATTAATTTGATTTTAAAAGATAATAAAAATCCAATTCAAAGTAGTGACAAGTTTAATTCTGATATGTAGTTACAAATTTTCTTTTGACAAATCTGTTTTCTTTATTTTCCTTGTTTCTTTTTTACAATTACATTACCTATCATTTAGGATTCAGCAAAACTTCAGATAAGATTTGCAAAGTAGATCATGTGGGAATAAATAAAACTAATTTTGAATGACTAGTCTCCTGTAAAAAATTTATATTTTATTGTAAAATTCAATCTAAAATTACAGTAAAATTCACAACTTCTTAAGGCATGTATTAAATTGCCATTTTAAGTTTCAGTGGCACTTAGTGATAGAAGGCCACGTAAGATTGTGGCAGGAAGAATAAAACTTTTGGAATGATACCTGTGTTTTAATGTTGGGGCAAAAGTAACAACTGCCAAACCAGAAAAAAAGCAAATTTAAATTAATATATTGATATTTTTTGGTAAATTATATAAATCCTGATTCCTCCAGACCAACTGCTGCCTTTTAGTCAGAAAGCACTGACTTTATTTGCAAAATGAAGTCATAATTTGATGTGTAGTTTGAGAAATGATATTCAGAGATAGTTTGGAAACAGTGAGAAGAAAGAAAATTGCATTCTTCTTTAAATTATGAAGAACATGATTCCAAACCTTTATTATATTTGTTCTACAATACACAAATTCAGGCAATATCTAAATCCCAGAACTCATCTTCAGTTAGGGAATAAAAGGCTGTTTGTTTTTTCTGTTGTCATTTCTTGGGGGTTTTTTGAGACAATGTTTCTGTTGCCCAGGCTGGAGTGCAGTGGTGCTATCATGGCTCACTGCAGCGATCTTCCTGCTTCAGCCTCCTGAGTAGCTAAGATGACAGGTGTGTGCCACCACACCCGGCTAACTAAAAATTTTTTTTGAAGAAACAGGCTCTTACTATATTGTCCAAGCTGGTATTGAACTACTGGCCTCAAGCAATTGTCCTGCCTTGGCTTCTAAAGATTACAGACATGCGCCATTGTATTAAGCCATAGTGCTGTTGAAGTGATGAAACTGTCTGTATATAAGAAATGTGGAATAGATAACTTGTTGTGAACCCTAGTGCATAAAATATTTTATCATATTTGATTCTTTCATTTCTTCATTTTTTCATTCATTTGCCCACTTAATAAATATTTTATGTTCAGTATGATCCAGATTCTCTACTAGAATCTGAAGAATCTAGCAGCATCTACTACGTTTTAGCAGATGCGTAAGAAATTACATGACAAGGATTTTAACAGAAAAAATAAACTTACTGGGAAGACCACTTAGACAAATTTGTTTTCCACCATTTATTCAGTTGCTCATTGATTGATTCATTCATTCATTCATGACATATTTATTCAGAATTTTGTATATGTCAAGAACAGTGCTAGAAACTTGAGTCCAAGTCTTTGTTTGTCTTTTACTACTGAATCTATGGCTTTTTGCCACACTTATTGCCGCTCAAATTTACTTTATTTTGAGTCAAAATTCTCGTAAGAATTTTGATAACAGAAAGAGATCTATTCTGTCCTTTTTGCCCAACATTATATATTATGTTCTCAAAATTTCTGTTGTCAACATTTTAAATGTATATAGGGATATATATGTAAAATATATCCAGTACCTCAATGTTTTTGATGTCTTCCCTTGTTATTTATAGGATCTCTTCAAAGAAATTCAGCTTCTCAAACCCAACGCTGTGGCTAGGGGGTCTCACAACATAAAGGCAGATTTCCATCATCCCTGCCTGTGTTTACAAATTGTTCTAAAATTCTTTTTTCACAGTCCCAGAAGAAAAGAAATATAAATAGCCAATATACTTATGCAGAATGTTCTGCATCTCTCCAAACTGGTTAAATGCAATGAAGATGAAATAATATATTTTGCCCATCAAATAGGCAAAGTGAAAAACAATACTACCTAGAATTTGTGAGACTTCATTGGCCCTCACGGTAAAATAATCAGTGGTAGTAATTTGGCAAGACATTCTAGATTGCCGGGTTTTTCTTGTTGTTTCTTTTTCAACTTGGGGCTTTTAAGATGTTACTCCCCTTTTCTGCCTGTGTAGCTTTTCCTTCTCTGGTACTCTGCCCTGTGAGCTCTAGCCTCTTGGTGTCTACACATTCTCAGCGCTGTTGCCTCAATTCAGGAAGTCCACTGAGCTCCACTTGGGCTCCATCTCTCTGTACCATTGCCTGAAAAAGTCTCAAAGCAGTAAGCTTGGGCAACCATGGCAACTTGCAATACTAATAAAGGCTCCCGCAAGTTAGGGTGCATAAAGCTGAACTTAATTAGTTTCACATTGATCCTACTCTCAATATGGTTTGCAAGACCTGGAAAGGATATGTGGATTTTTGGAGATGTCTAGGGAAAGCAAATAATCTCTATATGTATCTATCCGTCTATCATCTCTTTACCTACCTATCTACCTATATATACAGTATATACATAGATGTATGGGGTAAAACATAAATATGAAAGTAAAAGCCATATGTCTCATAAAAATTCACAGAGTATTAAAAGCTTGAATTTAGAATTAAAGTATTTTAAGCATGTCTTAAATATGTAAGGATTAAATTATAATGACTATATTTCAGAATGAAAGAAATCAAAGCAGATGCACACTGAATTGTAGCAATCAGCTTCCTCTGTACTACAACATATTGAATCTAGAGTCTAAAGGGAAAATTTGGTAAATGATTTTGAATATTTTTTCTGAAACTTATAAAATCACTGTGTACTGATGACATGTATACCAATCACTGGAAATGGGAAAAGACTTAAGGGAGTACAGTCTCTTACAAGGAATCTTTGTGCACCTCAAAGAGGATCAGTCATTTTAGTTTTTTTTGAGCTTCTCTTTAACCTCTTTTGCTAAATTCTGGAATCAAATTTTGTTTGATTGCACTTTAGTAGGAAAATCATCATAGCCACTAGGTTGAAAGTATGTGTGTGAGTGTGCAAGTGTTTGTGTGGATATTTGAGATGCAAATACCCATCTCTATGTTATTGATAGTTTTTATGAATTTCTCACATTTAATTTTTAAAGTTTATTTTATAAAAATATAATTTACATTGAATAAAATGCTCCTATTTTCAGTATAATATTATATGAGTTTTAATAAACTGGGGTAAGCACAACCCCAGTCAAGTTGTAGAAATTTTCATCACTGAAAAGTTGCCCCATGATTTTTGCAGGCAGCTGCCTACACCTAGGCCTAATCAAATGTCAATTTATTTCTGTTACTATAAATTAAACTTTTAAAATTTTCCACTAATAAAATTATGCTATTTGTGTTTGAGAAGTACAGTGTTCTTTTTTTATTAAAATTATATATGTTCATTTTAAATAAACTCAAACAGTATAAAGCAGGAGAAGTTAATATCTCATTGTATCATTCTAAACCACCAGACTTATCCATGTTAACATTTAGTGATTATGATTTATTTCTCTATTCACTGGATTTCTATCATTTAAAATTGTTTTAACGTTTACTTATTCTGAATTAGTTCATTTTCAGCATTAGCCTATTGATGTCCAATCTGAAGGAAAATTTGTCAAAGTGTGATTTTGAGTCAAAATGTCTTTCCTAAAAAATTTTAGAATTTACTCTTTTTTTAGCATTATTGCTGTAAATAATAGCAAGGGTATTTATTCCTTAATCAATTCCAAAATTGATAATTGCTAGATCTGAGTCTAGAATTATTTTTCTCTCTTGTAAGTGATTTTTTTTATACTTGTAAGTCAAAATTCTTCCCTTATAGTTCAATAGGTTAACCATGATTACCTTTTTGCTGCTTATTTTCATCAGTGTTTCTCATGAGATATTATCTTTTCAATCGGCAGTCATATCTTCCTCCATTTCATATGTATTTTTCTATATTTCCAAATATTTTTGTGCATCATATATTATTTTTATCTGAGAGACCACAAACATCTTTATATTGGGTCATTTATGTCTGTTCTATGTACTTTTCACCTTATCACTAGTTTCTATTGTTGCCTCTTTTTGTTTACCTATATAATTATGTTCGTTTTTTCTTCTCATCCATATCTATTTTGTTCTTATTTATTAAGCAACGTATCTGTAATGGTACTGTTTATTTCTATACTTCTTTTAAATTTACTGTGTTTCTTAATCTCATTCTGTTTTTTTAATTACCTCAGTTTTGAGTTCTTTTATATTATGTTAAATTTTGTATTCATCTGTAGCTCTTGTATAGTTGTGCTTTGATTTCTTACATATTCTATTCCATTTTGAACACTTTGTCTCCTGTCTGCATATCTCATTTTTATGCTTTCTTTCTTCGTTCATCCTTTCTTTCACATGTATTTATAGTATGTTTGCAAAATTGCTATGCCATTACTTTTCATTTATCTCTCAGGTACAGACATAATTACTCTGATGAAATGTGAGAGAGATCTCTTGTTACTCCTCTTATCTGTGACTAATTTACCTTTCTTTCTGTATTACCAGTTTTTTCTATTAATTTTCCTGAGACCTAGGACTTCTCAGGGATAGAAGGAGAGCTGGGATAAGACTGGGATCTTCTGAAGTCTCTGATCTCTCTTCTAAGACCTAATAGCAGAGCCCACTCTATCCAGAAGGGAGAATAAGCCCAGTTGGGAAGGGTGCTTATTTTTCAGTCCTCTGCCTTTCACCTGTAAGATATTTTCCCTAAACAGACCTGACCTTTTTCTACTACTAACTTTGAAAATAAGACCAGCTAAAGTGAGTGTTACACGGTGTTTTGGGCCATGAAAGTAGGCATGTGTAACTAAGCCACTCTCCTCTTGAAAACCGAGGCACCTTATGAAGCATGGACTCTGACCTGCTCCTTGATTCCATTAACTTTTACAAAGGTGTTTCTTCACATGGGGAGGTGTGGAGATTTTCAGTCCTGGTTGTTAAGGCATGAGTAAGTCTAATTATATGATTTTGTATCAGGAAGCCCACTTTCTTGCAGGTATATTCTATATTCTCTTACACAGTTGTATTAGTAGTAAAGGTAATTTTTAAATCTCTATATGCTAATTCTTTTGTCTTATTTCTTGACAGGTTTGGGAATTGATTACAGAAAAGAAAGCTGTTGTTCACTGGCCCTTTTATAGACTCCAATACCCCCATCCCTGGTAGCACAATGTCCTGGAGAGTCCTCTATACACTTCTTGTCTCTACTGAAGTTCTCAGATAGGTCAGAGCTACCACTCAAAAAATCTTGTCCCTTGACCTTTCCTATCACTGACAATTTATCCCCCCAATTCAGAAAATTGGAAGATATTAATGAAGATGTCATTTCATTACCTTCTTTCCTGATTGTATTCAAGCAGAGATGTGAGAAGTAGGAGTTGAACTCTAGGCAAACTCAAAACATTCCATTTCTTATTTGGCTGTTATATTCCACAGTTTAAAGTGTAAAGTTTTACCTCTTTCCTTTTTAAACTGTTGCTGATATTTTGTTTTGTTTTGTTTTGTTTTTTTTTACTGAATCTTTATTATATTTTGTATGTTTTATTAACCAGTGGATTCAGGAGATTCTAAGAGTTTAATCTAGTCTTCCAACTTTTCCCAGATACTATAAAAACTACAGAGGCTTAAAGTAGACAGATGTTCATAAATGGAGTTTGGGTATAATTTCATAAGCCTCATGAACCTTATCCTGTTATGAACTTCAGTGAATGAATTCATGCCACAGAAATAGAGATGGATATTTAATGTTCTAAATCATTCAAGCAAGATAATCTTGGCTTTTCCTTCCTTTACTGCCCTAGAAACATACTTGTTTCCAGAAAGTGTAAAAGCTAATCTCAAAAAGATGTCTCAACTGTACACTAATAATCTTAGATGTTGAAATAAGCTGGTGATCAAACACTACGTTAAATAATTGGCAAGTAATAGCTAGAGAATAATAACACTCTAATTAGACTCTCCTGGAAGGCTGAATCTGTGCCAGACTCACCTAGGAATCCTATTACCCAAAAGGTAACTTATTAATGCTAATTATGATTTATTTTTACTTAACAGCAGGGGCTCCAATAACAATAGAGCAACACTGAGCAAATATGACAGGGGAAGGGTAGCATAACGCATAAAGGTTTGCAGTCACCTTTATTTGATCTCTTGAAATCGTCCTTGTCTTTTTAGAGTCCCAGTTTTATCATTAGTATAGGAAATACAATCCTGTTAATTTTCTAAGGTAATTTAGAACAAGAAGCATATGAAGGTATTACAGGGCTCTAAAATTCTGTACATAATACAGAATATTTGGCTGGAAACAAATCACCAACAATTTTACTGTGTATTTCCAGAGTATCAGGTTAAAGAAAATGAAGACAACATGGATAATTTAATCACAGTGACTACTAAGCAAGCTAGTTAGCAATCAAGGCAATGCAAATGCCTATATGGGGTAAAATAATTGCTTTTTGTATTCAACTTTTGTTGTTTGAAGTGTGAATGAGTCCTGGTGGGTGGATAAATGGCTGAATATTAATCATCCTTGCCTGCCTGGCAAGCTTCCTGGCTTTCTTGGCTGTCACTGGTACACACTGGTTAGCTTGTTTTCTAGACTGGCAGCTGCCCATCTTGGAGAAGTACCCACGCATCTCTTTCCCTGCCTAGGGGAAAGTTCTACTTTTCCAAGTTCATCTCATACACTTAAGGCAGTGAGAGCAAAGCCCACTGACTAAAGCCTTGTGTTTCCATCTCATTCATCGGGCTTCGGCCTGACATCCTGCGCTTCCTCAGTGTAGTTTATTATTTCCAGACTTGGCCTGAGCTGCCCCAAGCTAAGTCTAGCCAAAAGCTCAATAACACTTCCAGCTAGCTTCTCAGGATTCTATTGTTTATTTCATAATTTTGATTATGCTTATTGCTACAGCATAATGCCTTCTACATAGTAGGCACTCAGAATTTCATTTAATTTTTAGTGAGTGGTAAGTGATTAGTATGTATATTTTAAGGTTATTTTTTATGTAAAATAATATAAAGAATGAAACTTTTTTAAAAATTGTGTCCTGAGGAAAAAGTTTGAAAGTAAGAAAGAATCTTTATTTAAAGTTAACCTTCATAGGAAAATCATGTTGGGAGTAGTGGCTCATACCACCTGTAATTCCCACTTTGGGATGCCAAGGCAGGAAGATCACTTGAGGCCAAGAGTTTAAAACCAGACTGGGCAATATAGTGAGAACTTATCTCTAAAAAAAAAAAAGTAAAATTAAATAGCCAAGAGTGCTGGTGTGCTCCTAGTCCTAGCTACTTTGGAGGCTGAGGTGGGAGGATCACTTTATCCCAGGAGTGACAGGCTACAGTGAGCTATGATTGCACCATTGCACTCCAGCCTGGGTGATAGAGCCAAACCCCACCTCCTAAACACAAGAAAAGAAAAGGTCCTTTGATTTAACAATATTTCTAAAGGTGATAGGACTTATGAATCTTTTTAAAGACCACTTTTATTATCTGGTCTCACTTCAGCTTATGTTTTGCAGTGTGGATTTTTCTAATGAAGTAAACTGAAATAAATCAAGTAAATGTGAAAAAACTACATGTAGTTCAATAGCCACTGACATAATTTAGAATTTTCTAAATTTAAATGGATTACTGAAATCAAATTTATTTTACCAAAATGAGATAATTACTTGGGAGTATTTTCAAAATCCAGACAACTAATGACAAAATAATTTTAAGTTTTTACTTAGAAAAGTAATGATTCTTTATCAGAAGCAGTCAATTTCAAAAAAAAAAAAAAACAACCCAGTAACTTCAATTTTATTCCCCGATCAGAGGAACAAATGTGATATTAGGTGGACAGGCAACCAGTCAAAGTGAAAATAGTGCTCTTGCAACTCTGAAAGCAGAATATGGCGTTTTCAAGCACTATCCGAGAAAAAGTGCAAAAGACTATGAATTCTTAAGGTTAATGTGAATATATTTCTTAACAATATCAGCATTGTTTTCCTCATCACCAACAGAAAATACTTATAGAGTAGCTTTAGTTCCTATGAATTGAAAACTTTAATTCCATATTTAAATGTTATGAGAAAAGAATATGCATGCATAGAAACACACACATACATGCAAACATATATATTTGGTTGCAGAAGAAAACACAGATGTACATAAAAGATTATATTCAGTTAATCACCAAGACAAAATATTTAGTTAGATAACCTTTTATGGACTTCTAAAATTTCTTGGTTGCTTTGAGCTCTGGGTGTTACTTGATAGACTCTCCATTTCACTCATACAACAAACTTAATGGGAAGGTCTTTCCTGATTTTCATCTCCTTAAAGAGATACTATATGGCTCTGCTGATCCTGGAATACACTAGACCTAGAATTAAAAGCCAATGTAATCTGATATTTTCAGATCAAAATATTCTATTTCTACCCTACCATGGCCTAGGAAATTCAACTTTCTCATTTTACAGAGTGTGAAGTCAAATTAATTTTTGGAGGACATAAAACATTCATTAATGCAAATACTTTTTTTCAGAAATATCTGACAAATTATATATTTTTATTTTAGCTGGAAATATTGGTAATATATTAATTTTCTATTGCTGCTACGACAAATTACCACAAGCTTAGAGGCTTAAAACAACCCAAATTAAATTTCTTTTGGTTCTGAGTTTCAATTCCAACTTGGGTTAGCTGTGCTAAAGCGACATGCTCAACCATTAAATTAACTTGCAAAATGGCAAGATGATTACCGCCTTGTAGGTTAAACCTACAAGTTACCCAAAAATGTGGTTTCATGCTGAGGATAAAGCATCATTAAAAATTAATAATTTTTAATATTATAACTTATAATAAATGTTATATTAATAAATTGGTAAGTATTAATATCAGTATTAATTTAAATACCTTACTAGATCAAGAGGTCTATTTAAACATCAGCTATCCTTTGGTTATTCAACTTTGTTTATATTTTATTGAATTAATTTGTTATATTTCCAAGGAATGGAGTCTCACTATGCTGCCTAAGGTGGTCTCAAACTTTTTGGCTCAAGTGATCCCTCTGCCTTGGCTTCCCTAAGTGCTGGAATTACAGTTGTAAGCTACCACACCCAGCCCTCAGTTATGTTTAGTCATAGCATTGCCTCTTATCTATTCTGAAGATTACTCTTCTAGAATCTACCATGTCTTTGACTCTTAGATATGTTAAAATAAACTACTGTGAATTAATCTCCTATACTGAAAATTTCTGTGGCATAGTCATAAAACTATTTGTTTTTCTGTCTATTTTGCTTAGCCTGTTAGTTAAAGAAATAACTTAGTTTTCCTTATTTGGTTTTCCTGTCTGCTAATAGATATCTTGTATTTTTCTCCTAACTTACTTGTTCTTCTTCTTAGAAAAATGAAAAAAATAATTAAGCTTTTTTTCTAATCATCAAGTTTTTGATATGTATTTATTTTTGAAACTACAGCTTTGGTCACTAAGAATATTTATAGGTAAGGTTTAAGTATGAAACGTTTTTCTGTTCCATCTCTTAATAACAAGGTTAGCTGTGTTTTAGGTTACAGTCAAACGGTATTCTGATTCAAGCTACTGTCGGTTGTAATTTAAACTCATTAGGACATAGCTTTTAAACCACATTTAAGCTGAGAATAGCTAGTTTTAAAATGATGATGTAAAGTAATTTTCTTCAGTAGTCCTGAAAAATCATTGAAATTTCCTGGGCTTTTAGTTCTATCCTATAAAAGGTAGCTAGTAATACTATCAGTTAATTACCTTAGTTCTGTGAGGAGCAAATAAATGTCATTTGCAGGAAATGTGATGTAAGAATATTAGCATGGAATAGTGAGGAATAACCAGGCACCTCAAATTAAGTGCCTTGAAATTTAAGTCACTTAAGATAAATTCATGGTTTTTCTGCTGTATCTCCTAACATGCCTAAAAATGAAAAGGAAATTTTGGGGGATGAATTTAAATTCAGTGGCTTTTAAACATGTCCTCAAGAAGCAGAATAGGCCTAGGGTATACTACTCTGCAAAGAGTCTTGAGATTATTCAACCAGTATGTCTAGGTGTCATATTTATTTTAATCTCCACACCGTTTGACCTCTCTTAAGGTGCTAATTTACTCTGTAATGTATATTAGGGATTTGGATTCCTGTTTGTAGGTTGCAAACTCTTTTTGGAGGAAAATTGCCTTATTTTTAAAACTAATTTAATGAATGGTACACTGTTCTAAATATAAGTGCTTTGCAAATATTAGTTAATATAAAGGAATATAACTTTTAACATTTTATGTTTTAGAAAAAATCATTTGTAAAAGTCTGAAAGAAAAGCGTATGTAGTTGATGTATACCTGAAGAAGACAATCCAGGAAGATAAAACCACTTGTGTGAAGGTTCTGCGAGGAGGCTGTGCCAAGTGATCTTCTAGGTAGTGCTGTCCAGGGCAGCGGTTCTCAACTGGGAGCATTTAGCTCCCCCAAGGGGGCATTTAGCAATGCCTGGAGTCGTTTTTCTTTGTCATTCCCTGGGAGACAGAGACATTGCTACTGGCATATAGAATTGGCTTCTTGTATCTGTTGGTTTCACCAATGCAGATTCCACCAACTATAACACACACACACACACACACATATATATATATATATATATATATATATATATATATATATATATATTTAAATAAATAATACAACAGCTAAAACTAATACAAATAAAATATACTATGCAAAACTATATGCATAGAATTCATGTTGTATTAGGTATTACAAGTAATCTAGAGATGCTTTAAGGTTTAAAGATGTGCAGAGGTTGTATGCAAATACCATGACATTTTACATAAGAAATTTGAGCATCTGTGGTCCTGGAAGCAATCCTCCATGGATACTGAGGGACCATTGTAATGGGTATAGATCAGGCATTCTGCTAAATATTTTAGAATGTACAAGACAAAGAATTATCTGGCTTAAAATGTTAACAGTGACAAGGGTGAGAAACCCTCGTATAGATTAAACCAAGCTGGATTCAGCATGCTACCAAGGAATTTCATGTCTTCTCCCTTCTCCAAATAATGTAAAATATTTTTTAATATGTACCATCTTCTTTTCTTAAATGTTTAGTTTTTTCACTTAGTCTTCTATTCCATACAATTGTATTATAATAGAAATAAAAAATCTTTGCCTTTAAAATTACAGTAGAAGCAGGACCTGGCTTCTATCAAAGGCTTTCTTTTCTTCTGAATTTTTTACCTTTCTTTATGCATGATCTTCTGAGATAGTCTAGACAGACGTCTTATGCTGCCTTATACCTTAGAAAAATGAACAGTTTCTTCCTTTTGGGAAGTAAATTTGCTTCTATAACTTTTTCTCCTCTACTTTTGTGTGTGTGATAGGGTTTCTCTACTACATGCCTGTAGGACAAAAGTTGATGTAACAAAAGTAAAGTTTGAAAAGATAAAACAACAGCCAAAAAACAATGACAAAGGTGGAATTCAGGAATAATGTTCACTTTGGCAATGTGGCTAAATATAACTTGGGTTAAGGATCCCTTGGGTTAGGAATCTTTTTGTGTGATATATTATTTTGAATTTATAGAGCATTCATTTTAACAGTTTAAGAGGTGATGGGGGCAATGAATTACCTCTGATATCAGAGTTGACAATCATGTAACCCTGAAGGTCATTGCACAATATGGCAGAAGCAGCACATCTGGGGCCTGGACATCCTGAGGTCCTCTAGTAATTGTGGTTTTCCTCATACTCTCTGGATCTGGGATGACCCAGAACACAGTCATAATTCTTGAACTGTTTGCAAGTGCAAATCTTGAGATCTTCTCAAGCCAGACACCTGATCAATAATTAGCTCAAGGTCATCCCTATACCCTGGGTAGAATTAGTTGTCAATATTTAGGGCACAAAATTCATTTGGGTGAAAGGCCTTTGGCCATTGACATTAGTCATATAATAATCTAATGTGTTTGCTGCAGTGACACACTGCAGCCCTATGTTCTCTGAGTTCTGACTCTAACATGTTCTTTCTTTACACTAGTTTTCTCAGTAATATGAACAACCTGCCTTTGAGCTGAAATGTGAAGTTGATACCCACCATTATATATTAATCCTTACTGCAAGCCCAATTGATGGTTATTAATATGAACGACTTACCTCCTTCTTGCTTTCAGCTTCTGAATTTTTATTGTCTGTACTTGTCCTGTAGTGACGAAGTTTCATAGCTCAGCAAAGTCTCAGAATATTTTATAAACAGTTTCTAAAAAACAGCTAGCTCTAAGACATCAAGCAAATGACCTAGGACTTGTTATTTTTCTTGTCGGTTTCTGTGTAGCTAAGGCAAAAGCTTTTTCTTGGTCTCCACTCAGCAATATGCAAAAAACCTGAAGCTTTTAAAGTGGGAGAAGAAACAGAAGGAACAGAGAAGGTAAGCTTTTGTTTCACAAAGAAATTCCAGCAAGTTACCTAGGGATACATTATTAATCAACTTCACTTGTTGATAGTGCAGGTTGGTTTATTGATATTCATTATGCTTGTTAGTAAAAATTAAAGAGGAGGGGGAAGGAGATTGAATAACGTTAGTAGTCTTACAATGGTTCTCTGTTTCTACTTTTTGCTTGGAAACTTTAGTACAGTACATGGCTGTTTCGATAATTGTGGTACGAAAAACATCTGTGGAGGACAGTTTAATGTGTTTGTCTCTACAAAGCCCCATAGCAAATAACATGTACATCATCAACTCTCTAATAACGCTTACAGGAGGCCTCTAACTACTGAGCATACATCAGGGGAATGATGTATAATTTAATACCCTGAAATAGAGAAAAAAAATAAAAGAAGAAATTCAACCTGCTGAGAGTTTCTCATTAAATATCCAGAACTCCGGTGATTGCTGTTTCCTAGTTTAGTCAGGAAAGCCTTTGTTTAGCATGTGCTTTGAGTCTTTAACATTCTATTCTGCCAGTGATACCCCCAAAACCCACACTGCAATCTAATTTCCCTTATCTTGTCACTTATTTCCAAAATGTGGACAGAGACACTTGGAGATCAGATCTACTCTTTATTACCATAAGTCTCAATTGCATTAAATTGCCTCTCTAAAGATTTTAAAATCCGGGACAGGACTGGCTACATAATTTGCCAGACACAGTGGCAAATGACAATAAAGACCCATTATTCAAAAACTTTTAGACGTTTTGAGATGGCAAGAGTAGAGCATTAAGCCAAGCGTAGAATCCTCTGTGATGGCGCAGGTGGCATACCTGCAGAGCACGTCTATGAAGCTGGCATACCCACGATGGACAACACATAGCCAGGAAAGCCACTTGGAAATCATAAAAGCCATTCTGCACAAGGAAAACCCTGTAAATTTAATATTATAGTATTCTTTATATTTATCATACTTCTGATAGTATTTCTCTTGGTGTGTTCAAAAATGCTTGAAAAGACCAATTTCTACCAATTTCTGAAATTTCATGAAGGCATACTTAAACTAAATCGCACATACTTAAAGTGTAAAACTTGGCAATTTTCAACATATGCACATGCCACCACCACCCCAAAATAAGATATCACCACAACACATATTTGTGTCATTTCAAAAGGTTTCTTCACACCGTTTTACGGTCTGTTCTCTAACCTCTCTCCACCTTGTCTTCAGGTAACAACTAATAGGCTTTCATCAGTTTGAATTTTCTAAAACCATAGAATATTTACATTTGCCTGGCTTCTTTCAACAGCATGGCTTTGAAGTTCATTCATATTGCCACGTTTATCAAGAGTTCATCTCTTTTTGTTGCTGATGAGCATTCCCTTGGATAAACAGTTTATCCATCACATGTTGATGGACATTCAAGTTGTTTCCAGCATTTGGTTCTTATATGTAAAGCTATTATAAATATCCATTCTTGTGTGAAGTATGTTTCTTTTTTAATTTTCTTGGGTAAATACCTAGGAGTAAAATGGCTGGGTTATCTAGTCATTATATGTTTAAATTTTGAAGAAAGTTCCCAATTGCATGTCAAAGTGATTATTGCATTTTACATTCTTACCAGCACCGTCTGAAGGTGCTACTAGTCCCATATACCCAGAAACACTTGTCTGATTAGAAAAGATGAACTCATGCAATATTTAATTATCTTCTAATGTACCTTGAATTTATTTAGAGGTAATTTTCACTTTTACTTCCAAAATTTTATGATGAACATTTTTAGACAAAAAAAGTTGAAAAATTGCACTGTGAACTCCCATATATATGGGTCTCATCATCACTAAATTTTAAAGAATAAAGGTTACACACACACACACACACACACACACACACTTGCGAGTGCGTGCGCACCCACAGACATACAGCAAAGAATAACATAGATTTCAGGTACAAATTCTCCGTAACAAATTTTCACCCCATAAAATTATTTTCTTCTAGGAATTTTCACTTACATCTGATTTTTAATTAGATTAATCAAATTAAATCCAGAAAGGAATTTATAAATAATTATATAGTTCTCAACATCTTTATTTTCTTCCTTATACAAATAAGGAAACTATGGCCAAATTAAATGATTTGCTCAAAGCATCAGAAGATTAAGAATAAACTAGATTTTGTGATTTCTAGATCAAGTTTGTGCACAAATCTACATTTCCTCATATAATGAACAATGATGTATATTTTAAATGAACATTAAACATTCTTACTACTGAATTATAAAATTACTTTGCTTTTTTTTTTTTTTGGTGGGGGCGGAAATGGAGTCTCACTCTGTCGCTCAGGCTGGGCACACAATCTCAGCTTATTGCAACCTCCACCACCCGGGTTCAAGTGATTCTCCTGCCGCAGCCTTCTGAGTAGCTGGGATTGCAGGCACTCACCACCACACTCTACTAGTTTTTGTATTTTTAGTAGAGACAGGATTTCGCCATGTTGGTCAGTCTGGTCTTAAATTCCTGACCTGGTGATCCCCTGCCTCGGCCTCCCTGAAGTTTATGTGCCTACAATTCTGTGTTATATACAAAATCATGTACTTTTAATATTGGAAAGAACCTTACTATCCTATAAACTCTAGTCCAACCCTAGGGTCCATTTGAAACCTGTCTCTAAAATGAGTAAATCAGTTCTTTGAAGCAACGTTTAATGTGATTCAGTTATTTATTATGATTTTATGCATTTGGAATGAAACATCGACTTTGTAATCCTGTTTCTCGCTCTCCTTTGGTCCCCTTGTGCCCGTTTTGGAGATGCATCTTCAGGTCACAAACTCCATTGGGGGAATTTTCAGAGGAAGAAACAGGAAGTGGAACTCAGAGAAGTCCAGTTTTATTTGTTAATAAGAAAGAGGTTGAAAGCAATGCTTAAAATTGGGTTTTTAAACTATCAGTGGATGCAATTTATTCCATCATGCTGGTTCCCTATTTGCCTTCCGTTTATTACAGGTAATTGAAAATTAGTCACATTTCTTATTTTTAGCACTCCCTGATTTTGTCTGGAGATGGAAATGAAACTATAAAAACAGGTAAAGAAAAACTATCTAAATTCTTTAAAAAAAATGTTTTAGATCAGAATTCTTGGTTTTGTTAGTTATAGAATACTAGGAAATTTGGGAAAACATTGTTTTAAGATACAAATTAGGTGAGCATTGTTGGAGTTGATGATTCTGGTTCATTTAGATAACCACCATTGGCTGACTCGCTGAAAAGCCCTACTTGCCACACATCCTAAATTCAGTGTATTTTTATTAAGAAGAGAGTTGGGGACAAGTATTTCATTCATTTTACTACCAATGCTTGATTTTGAGGATGAAACGCTTGAAGCTTTGGGATACTTATTTTTCTCACTTAACCCTGAAATTTTACCCATTAACACAAACTGTGTTTTATAAATGCATTTAAAAATGTGTTTAGTAGGCTTTTAAAGTCTAGTTTTTTTTAAAATAAGAGAAAGCTTTATATTCATAGGTATCTTCAAAATTAAAAAGTAGAGCTTCTAAAGCTATTTCTTTGTAAGATTTAAATTCATGCTCTGGCTGTTAATTTGAAGGGCATTTGAAGTTTACATTATAATGCATCAGTCATCCTTTAAAACCCAGGCAATTAATATATACAAATACAGAATTCCATAAACAATATTTTTGTCTACAGTTCATTTACACATGCTTATAGAGATTGCTCATGCTAAACTGCAATTTATCAAATCGCTGGTAACAAAACAAATTACTCTGTCATATTATACATAAAATGTCAATGTTTAATATTAATTTCTTTCTCCATAAAGATATGGAATTTGATTGCAAGCACTTAGTGATACCAGGATTCTCATCTTAACAGTGAGAAAGAAAAGTGTTCTGTTTTAAGAATCACTATGTCAGTTAACAAATATACATATAATAAATTACTATTTCCTACATTAAAATGATCTTCCAACATGCTGAGAAATTTAACATATCTCCCAAGTGGAAGTTATTCATATAAACCATACAGATCAGAATCATCACTTTTAAGTATACATACTTAAAATAATGGCAAAGCCGTATGCCCCCATTACAGATCTCTTTCATTTTTTACACAAATGCATTAACCATGGGGCAATCCTCTATCATTGAAAATAAGTAGAAAGTACTTCTGAATAAATTACCTAAGAATAATGTGTATTACACACAGACATTCACAGGAATTTACAAATGATTTGGCATTGTATTTCAGGGAACTAAATGCTAATATTTTGTTCATTCCTTAAAATTTTTATATTAAGATTAGTTTTGTTTTTATTGTCCATATTCTTTTCATCATAACTTACTCAGATCCTTCAGAGTGCACAAAAAATTTTCATAATTCAAATAGAAAACTATTCCATTGGATGCAAAACATGGAAAATAATCTGATTTTATTAATGGTTTAAAATGTTTAAATTTAATAACTGATAATTGTAACAAGTTAATGTTTATAATTAATGTGACATTCCTGAGGGTTATAAATGTCTTAGGAATAACATTTGAAGGAGATAGTGGTATATTTTACAAATGAATCATAATGGAGCAGAGAATCAAAGATTTTAAGTTTAAAGAGGCTTCCTTTGTCTTTTAAGATATCAATAGATAGTCAACTTCCTTACCTTATTCTTTCATTTTTATTCCTACCTAATTCCACAGCCTCAGCTTTTTCTGGCACTTCAATGTGAGACTCACTCATATTCCCAAATCAGTAGAGAAGCATTGGGCATATTTAGGGAGGCATAGAGTTTTCATGAAGTAGGAGCTGTTTATAACTTTCCTCCTAAAAATAAAAAGTGGGTTCTCACTCATGAATATTAGACTCCCTTTTATAGAAAAACTTTTGCAAACTTATATTCAGGACAGATGTTCGGACAGACACCAGTTTGCCTCTGAAGAAAATAGGGCAGTTTAAAGTGGGTATGTTCTTCAAAGTTGCAAGACAATCACGATTCTCTTATTTGCAGTTCTTCCTAGTCCTAATTCCCATAACTTCTGAACCTACAAACGTTTTCATTATTTTTTTGATTTCAATAATCTCTTTCTCTTTGATTTTACATCCCCTCTGAACTGTTATTGGATGGTTGATTACCGTTTATTTTTACTTCGAAATTTTAATTTTTTTTTTTTTTTTTTTTTTGGCACTAACTGAAAATTTTCCACAGTGCTTAAACCATTTGAGTGAAAACATCTACTTTTCATTTGCAAATCACAGGACTTATTGCTCTTTGAAGAGTCATTAAGTCGTTAAAAAAAAAGCTTTATATATTAGGATGTACGTAAAATTATGACAACAGCTGACATGGTAATAAATAGACCCTGTGGCTATTTCTTCTTACTTTTCTCTTTCTTATGATTGATTCTAGGAAGAAATATTATGCATTGAACTTGAAAGCTGAGACACAAGACTCCAGCTTACTCCTAAGAAATACTTGATTACATACAAGACAGTTGTTACTTCTTTTCTCTGGGATCTTAGAGATTTTCTTCTCATTCAGGCTTGGTGTAGAATCACTTCTTCAGCGAGCCCTCTTCAACCCCAATGCAATGAATTCCCAGACCGTTTCTATCATTTTGTCCTTATCACTATCATTACATTTTGTTTTATTACTTATTATTTGTTAATTTGTTTCTTTACCTTTTTCATCCATTGGAACACAAGATTTATAACCAGAGGCATCATTTCTTTCTTGTTCATTACTGCAAAGAACAAAACCTGGCACAAAGAAGAGTCTCAGGAAATGTTGGCTGAATGACAGAATGAAGATCGATAAATGAAGACTTCTCTGAATAACTGATGCTAGACAGCTCTAAATGTAAAACAGCACTAATTAAAGTATCATCTTAATTTCATCTAATTGAAAACATGGCCTTGCATGTATGTTAAGTCATTTTAGAAAGAAATGTTAGAATATTAAGTCTTAAAAATGGTAACTCTAACAATAGTCTAGATATAGCTAATTTGTTCTAAAATATTCTTAGTAATTATGTAGTTGATTTTGAATTAAAATTGATTTTGAATTTTTATTTCTAAATGTCTTCAGTATGCTTATATGCTGCTGAAAATGAAGACATTCCTTTGTGCTTTTATGGTATTTTAAATTTAAAGGTACATTCATTCTTTAATGATTTTGGAGATAACTTTTGCAATCATTGGGGTAGTCATTGTGCCTGAAGGTTTTATTTTTCTCTTTCTGCTGCTGAAACTGGAATGCACCCTTGAGTTCACACTCTTTCTGAAATCATACTTTTGTTATTGTCCAGATATCAGAAATAACATGTGACCATTGCATCATACATAATTTTTCCATCAAAACATTTGAAAACAACTTGGATTCATTTATTAGACTTTTATTTTCCCAAATCTTGCAGTACTCTAGAGTTCTGCAGTAATTAACCTTATGCTGAATGGCAGAGGACATGCACTAAGCTCTTATTTAAAATCTATTCATGATGCATTTTAAATATTCAGTAGAGACTTCTTAAACATGCAGCCATAGTTTATTCAAAATGGATTTCCTAAAACCAGGAGATTGCATATTAATATCAGGCATTTGCATAAAGATAGATTTTTGTTAACCTATTATAAAAAGGACTGATGATGTGATTATATATTGTTTACTAGCCCACTTATATTTCTCTGTGCTAATAATTACTATAAACCATTTTAGTTTTTTTTTACTTTATTTTCATTAAGGGTTTAAAAAATTTTTTTTAATCTTAGCTTATGTTTGATTCATGTTTTTGATTGAATCAAGGTTGTTTGTTAATATAGAAACTGCTGTCATTTCAGTTTTATCTTTCCAAAGTGAAATTTCTAAAAAACGTATTAAAAAAGAAGTTCTGAAACTCCTGAAATTAGATGTTTAAGGGGATTAGTACCTTTGTGCCTGTGGTATTATAGCCATTCTTATTTTAACATTTTGTGGAAATTTTGGCACACAGGAGATATTTGGCAATGTCGGGAGACATTTTGGTTAACACAACTGTAGGGTGTGAATGCATCTAGTGAGTTGAAGCCAGGTATGTATTAAACACCTTATAACACAGAACATCTTTCTACAACAAATAATTATCTTGCCTAAAATGTAAATAGTGCTGAGATTATGAAACACAAGTTTAGACAAATTAAATTTAAAAATTTTAGTGTAATCTTAAAATTATAGATGAAAGAGTGCTTTCTTAATATATTGAAAGTTTTTCAAAAAGAGCTAAGTATTTAAAAATGTCTTCTTGGCTGGGCACAGTGTCTCACGCCTGTAATCCCAGCACTTTGAGAGGCTGAGGTGGGAGGATTATTTTAGGTCAGGATTCGAGACCAGCCTGGCCAAAATGGTATCTACTAAAAATACAAAAATTATCTGACTTTGGTGGTGCACACCCATAATCCCAACTATTCGGGAGGCTGAGGCAGGATAATTGCTTAGCCTGGGAGACAGAGGTTGCAGTGAGCCAAGACTGAGCCACTGCACTCCAGTCTGGGCAACAGAGTGAGACTCTGTCTCAAAAAACAAAAACAAAAACAAACAAAGAACAAACAAACAAAACAAAAAACAGTCTTCTCCTAAGAGGAAAACCTGAGCAGTAGGGCTAATAAGAAATGAAGTCATGAGTAATTGAGAAGAGATTTCATAGGCCTTTGTAGAATATTCTTTAAAAATGGCTTTTATTTTGAATGAAATGAGATATCATTATATACTATAGAGTAGAGGAAAAGCATCGCCTAGTTTATATGTAACAGGATCCTTATTGTGGCAGGCAGAATTCTAAAGATGTTCCCTGAGATTCCCTTACCTTGGTTAGTCAATAAAACATGAATCTAGTTACTGCTGTGAAGGGATTTTGCAAAGGTAACAGGACTTAAGATAGTGAGATCATGGATTATCTAGATAGATCCATTGCAATCACTTCAGCTCTTCACAGTGGAGACATTTCTCTTCCTGGGGTCAGTCAGAGAGATGCAGCAGAAGAAGGAGGCAGAGGAAGGATAACAAGTGTGAGAAAAATATCACCCTCCCTTGCTGTCTTTGATTATCAAAGAAGGAGGGATAAGCCAAGTAAGGTGGAAAACTTTTAAGATATATCCAACTGAAAGCCAGCAAGAAGACTGGGAACCTCAGACTACTATTGCATGGAACTGAATTCTGCCATCAACCTGGATGATCTTGTAATATTTTCCCCTGAAGTCTCCAAAAACACTGCGATCTACTGACAAAATCTACTTGATTTTGACCTACACAGAGAACCAGCTGAGCCATACTGTTCTGGACTTCTGACATGAAAATTGTGAGATCATAAATAATTTCTGTCTTAAGCCACAGATTTTATGATCGTCATTTCAGCTGCAATAGGAAACTAACACAGTTGCTGTGCTGAGAATTATAGACCCTGGAAAAGTAGGGGTGGAAATAGGAAACCTAGCTGGGAAGTTTATCAATAAACTGTACACAAGATGGTGGTGGACTCAGACAAGGTGTTGGTGATGGAAATAATAAGCATTGAGTGAATTCTGGATATATTTTGAAGGTAGAGCCAATAGGATGTGCTAACAGATTGGAGGGGTGATGGAAAGGAAACAGAACACAAAGGCTGAATGAAGGCTCTGTCTGAGCGCTTGGAAGGATAGAATTGCCATGACTAAACTGGGTAAGTCTGAGCAGATTTTGAGAGAAAGATTAAGATATTGGTTATGGACATGTTCAGTTCTTGTTAATCATTCAATCGGAGATATTGAGTAGGCAGTTGAAAATGGGTCCAGGAGGAAGTTCTTGACTAAAGTTGTATTATTGGCAGTATATAACCGGTAAATTAAGCCTACATATAACCAAGGAAGTAGGTATAAATAAATATAGAGATCTACGAAATGAACTCAAAATTTAGAGGTCAGGAAGGTGACAAGGAACCAGATGAAACCACTGTGCTGAGACAAATAATATAGCTCATGAAGATAGCTTTGTGATAATTAGAGAAACATTTGTAAATAGTTTAAATTTTTGCTCTAAAAATTCTTATATAGGTTTGAAACAAATAGAAACATATTCAATAATAGCTAGTGAGAGTCATCTATTCCCAAAGTAGACAAATAATGCAAAAAATATATTTTTTAACTTGAAGAAATTTTTGTGTGTTTTTCTTATTTCTTGTTATTTGAACTATTACTTAGGCCACTAAAAATTTAAAAACCAATAAGTTCAAAATATAATGAGTTTAAAACAATTATCTAATTAATTTCTTTTTTCTTCCAATTATCTAAGATGTTAAATCCTGTTTTGTCTCCATTGATGTGGTATTCTGACATCCTGCCAAGTCAGAACAAAGCTACCAGATATTAGCAAAATAAGCCAATAAGTCTTGGGACAAATGCTAGGCTTTTCTCACACACACACACAAAAGAGTTTTTAATTCTTTGACTGCCTATTTCTGTTAACTTTTTCTTACCATGTTAAAAGTGATTATTGTTTTTCTTGGTGAAATGGGAATCAAATATTTAACATGTTTCACCTTAACCCTTTCCACTGTCATGATCATGACTTGCTTTATACTTTTCAACTGATTGGGACATAATATTGAAATACTTGTTAGCACAGTATTCCAGGCAGCTATCAAAGACAGTTATTATGATTCAAAATGAAACCATTTACCATTTCTGTTTTAGTCTCTCTTGAATCACCATCAAGTATTATGTAAAACATACTTCTTACCCATTTATTGCCTAATAATTTGACAATAGTGTCATGCCACTGCATTTATCATAGAAATTTGTATCTCTAAATGGTAGAGATCTTCAGTGATTATCAATAACTTTTTATACTACATACTTCATCCCCTCATGTTTCTCTAATCAAAAAAATATATATATATTTTAACACTTTAAGAAGTGTCATTTGCAAAGTTGTAGAGGGCATTATTAACTCACTCTTTACACAGTTATGCAGACATATATCTTCATCTTTGTTTATATTGCTATGAAGGTGCGGAGAACTGGCTTTGAGTTAACGAAGCCTCAAAGCCAGTCCTCTGCACCTTCATAGCAATATAAACAAAGATGTGTTTAGTTTACAGTAAATACTCATGTTTTTATTCCTAAAATAAACATGCAAGTTAGAGCTAGTGAGATGAGCTCAAGAGATATTTTTGGCAAAGTGTCAGGCTAAGAAATGTTCAGTGAGGGTAGGTTCTCTGGTCTTGTTGATCAAATCATAGGGGAATCATTGGATTGATGGCAATGATGCTTTGATTGGGGTAAATTGTGAATAAGTGAGTCATAACCATGTTATTCTAAAACTATTACTTTTTGTGGTTGAAAAACTGCACTTACCAAGCCACATCTTCTGGATCTAATATTATCTACCTACCTGGTAGTTTCCTTACCTATGTCTTACAGCACCACTGTGCAGATGGGCACTGGGCAGTGATAATCTGTAGGCATGCACTTTTGGTTGTTTCCAAGACCAAGAAGGCACAGAGTCTGGAAGACTTGGCCAGGACCACTCAGTAATCTATTGGTAGTACCATAGCAACTCTCTCATGGTCTAGTGGCGACTAACACACCTGTACATCCATGTACTGGCGTAAATGGACACACAAGAATGCCCATGTGCACACACACACACACACACACGCACACACACACACACGTGCCATTTGTTTTTTTCCCTGACATCTCCTTGCCCTGGATTCTCTTGAAATATCCTGCCTTATTTCTCTTATTGTATCATCCACATGAAAAAAAAAATGTCACCAAAAAATATCCACCCTGTAGGAATAAGGGGCTATCAGGACTTTGTTCCCTTTGTGAATTTGAGTTAGACTGGTTATTCCCTAGAAGAACTGATTGTCATACTCATCTCCTCAGCAAAGACTTTTGTTCTCTCCCAGCTCGTGAGAGTCACAGCATGTTCTGAGCTTTCACTGCGGTCTATTCACATCTTTTTGAACTTCAGCGATCTGTGTTTTTTTGGCTGTTTTGGTAAGTAGAGATTGAGATCTTGAATGAAGAGAAACATGGAATAATATCTAGCTAATGGTGCTTAATAAATATTTCTGGAATGAATCAAGCAATAAATTAACATCTTCTTATTAGGATAGATAATGGCAAAGAGTTAAAGACTCACTAATTTTCTCTCAACTGAAACCCCAAATTCTTTGGCACATTGGTTAATTTTGGTTGGACCTCAGTCTAATAAGCATATAAGGAACCTTTAAAGCTAATATGACCAATAACTTCCAGAAAACTAGCAGAATTGGGAAATAAAAGACATTTTGTCTTTCATAGAAATTTTATAAAGAATATTTTGCAATAAAAATTATTCTTTTGGTTACCATAAACACCAAGTAATCCTTTATAAATCAAGCTAGGCAAAAAGCTTATTTAATCTGCTATGCTTGGAAGTTAACCAAATTAATTTCTAAGTGTCACTCAACCTTTTGTTAATCCATTTTACTGACAGCTTTTGAAAAGAATGTAAAGACATTTCATCATTGGGTCACTTGTGGGCCATACTTTGCACTAATTAGAAAGATGGCTCACCATGAGTAAGATATTAAACCATGAAAAATAACCTCTTATTTCAAGATATTCATACTTATTTATTCTTAGTCATGCGATGCTAACAGATCATTATATATTCTTTAATACCACCATTTTCCATTCAGTGTAGAAGGTAATAGCAATCAAAATATCCACTGCAAAGTAAACAGCAATCACAGTTCCACATGGGTTTCTTTTTATCATTTCAGAGGAATGGAATGTAGATAACTACTGTGATAAGACCCAAATGGGAGAGAGTTTACTATACATAGACAAGCCCACTGCAGAAATTGTGGACAGCTTTATGATGACTATTTTCTAGTTGAAGATAATGAAAGTTTTCCTTGACCAATGACTGAATAATTTTAGTCTATACACAAGCCTTTAATAAACTGTATTAGTGGCTGTGGGATATATTTGATCATTGACTCTTCTAGTCATGATTTAGTTTACTGGTTTATTTGGCTAAAATTGAAGTGTGTCTGGAGAGAATCTCCCTAAGTAACAATGTTTTTGCAAAACATTCATTGGTTTAAACAAAACAACTATATGTTTCTGGGGTTCATTTGCAAAAAGAACTGTATAAGCACTCAGAGTTGTTAAGAGAGATTCCTTTATTCATTCACTCATTGAAATATACTTATTGCATGCCTACTGTGTGCTAGTTTTCTAATCAGGGAGTCCATAGAAGACACAGAAATGTAGATTGTGCATACATTTAGACTGTAAATATGTCAAAATTAATTAAAAGAGAAAGGCAAATTTGTGGAATGTCAATATGGCAATAAATACTACAGAGAAAAATAAAGCAGAAAATGAGACAAGGGATATTAGAAGACATACTTTTAAAATAAAATAGGAAATGTTTCACTGAGAAAGTTACATATAAGTAAATACTTTGCAGTCTGCAATGGAGTAGGCATGTTGACACTGGGTGAAGAGCATGGCAGAGTGCTCTTGTGAATCAGGGTAATGACTGAGCTTTACTCAGGGTAAGCTGGGAGACTCTTGGAGGATATTGAGCCAGATGAATGACATAACCTGTCTTTTATTTTAACAGGATTACAGGATGATATTTTGAGACACAGACATAGACGGGGCTTCAACAGAAGCAGAAAGCCCTGTCTTGCATCCATTTGATCATTCACTCATTTGTACCACAAATACATATTCAACATCCATAATGATTCTACCTAGGAAAAGGAGAAGATTTGTCTATAGCTTTTATAAAAATGACGTGAATTTCACAAGTGAACCGAGTCCTAGAAAAGATAATTTTTTCCCTGCTACGTGGAGAATTCACTGTTCATGTGAAGGATGACACATTAAGTTCTGGTGAATCTGATTGATTGATCTGAAGAAAGCAATACAAAGTTCACAGACAACTAGTGCTTCAATTGGTGGTGTTATAAGAAGTAATTCTTTTTGAAGAAGAGGAGCACTGGAATTACCATATGTTTCATTTTTATAAATACACTTACAAGATTGACATGTAATTATAATTTCCTAGAATTTTGAATATATGAACAGTAATTGCTTCAATACTCTATTCAAAAGAATAAGTAATGAGTGGGTTTGGAAGGCAACAAATCGGTTCATGGGGCAGGTTAGCAGAAAATACTCCAAAGATATCCAGATGACTTTCAAAGTTTGTCATCAATGAAAAATCTATGCATGCATTCTATGGGGTAAGTATTTTTCTGTTGCATAGACCCATTTCTGTGCCCTAATTAATCTGCCTTTTAAAGACATTAGAATTGATTATGTGTTTTTACATGTCTCCATTGTTTTCATTGAGCATTAGAATAATTTTTTGCTTTGTCGTATAAATGTAATATGTGAAAATCTTTGTATATATTGTTCACTTTTGTTAAAATTTTAAGGTTTCAAATGCTACATGTCACTTTGACTAGAAGATTCTCTTTTATGAGCTGCTCCATATTTTTGACAATTTCTCAACTCAATTTTCCTAGTAACTACTATTTTCTATCTAACATCCTGCTTTGTGAAGACATAAAGGCATTACTAAAAGCACTATTGGGAGCAATTTGCCAAAACCCTTACAGGGAAAACCCCTACAGGGTTTTGCTAATAGATATTTTTCATAACTATATTTTATAATTACTAGATCCAAGTACGTTCTATTTTTTCCCAGAATCATATGAGCATTCATATATGAAGTACAGCAATTATGTTAAAACTAATTTAGCAAATATTAATGAAATAATTTACTGCCATAATAATAGGGACCTGGAACTTGTGGGAAAATTTGACTCATGATTTCTATTGGGATGAATTCTGCAGTAGCAATATTTCTGATAATGTGCACTGCTCTCAAAAAGCACTATAGAAAGGTGATTTAGTTTATGATTTTTTCCCCTAATACTTATTGAAATATTCATTATTCACAGGGGGTGAACTCACACTCAGTTTCTGCAATCTCTTCTCTTCTCCAATTCCTAATAGTCACCTCAGTCTTTCACATCTTAGGAAATGACACTCCCTTTACCCTACTGCTGAAACAATCAATGTGCAAGTCATCTGTGTTTTCTTTATCTATTGCTACCTCCCTCGAATCAATCCATCAGTAAAGTCTTCAAATTTTATAATATAAATCGTTTTGCCTCTGTCCGTTTGCAATACTATCACCATTTCTTGAATTCTATCTTCGCTTATTTGGACTATATCATGAAAGTGTTATCTATTACTGTCTAATTGGTATTACCATTCCTCTATACATTCCTCAACCAAGATGAAACAAATATTTTTTTAAACTCACAAAAAGTTTTTTCATACATATTGATTTGGGGGTAGGGAGATAACCTAAATAAGATAACTTTGTGTCCCTCTTAATACTATTTGGCATGTTCCCATTTGGGGATTTCAAACTTTTTATTTAAAGCTTCTTTTCAGTGCTCATAATATAGAATTTTCTGAGGTCCTAAACCTCATGCACAGTAAGTACCTATTATACTTCATAATATTAATTTCAGACTTAAGGTTAAAAAGGCTCTAGTCAGCGTGAGGCATAAATGAGATGATGCCCGGTAATCACATAGGTTTCTGGAAAGAAATAAGTTTTATTTTGACATTCAGAAGTAGATTCACTTGTTGCCATAGGTTGATTTTTACATGGCCTCCTTCAGGCTTCTTCTTGCTACATTATTCAAGCACACAGGGTTGTTTAGTTAACTTCCTAGGTGGTGTGGAGGTGTTGATGGAAGAAAGCTGATTGGAGAAAGAATGCCCTGTGGGTAAAAGTAAAGCCTACACAGGTACATGACTCAGAGAGAACCTGTGCACCTGGGACCTACAATCATCATACATGGCTGGGAGAACGGCTTTGTTCAGGGTGGGAGGAACGGAGTGTTACTGAGTCATAAAGGGAGGGCTTTCTCGCCATAGGAAAGAGTTGAGATTTTTGCCTTGAAGACAATGGGGAGGCATTGAAGAATTTTATTAGGTCTACTGTTGATTTTCAAAGTCTGGTGGGTTCAATTTTTCTTTAGATTTTGAAAACAGAACTCTCCAAATCCCTTCTTGAAAATACAAATCAAATCCAATAGCTTTAAATCAGTGGAGGTGAAACATGCCTTCAAATTTGAGGAAACTAAATGAGAACAAAGTTTGGTCAGAACACCACTTCTTAAAACTTCCTCTCCTACACCTTCAAAGTGATCATGGAATTTCAAGCTATGATGACTATGGAGTAAAAATATTTAGTGATTTTTAATCTAATGGTTAGAAAGAAGAAGGATATGCTCAGAAACATTTAACTGAACTACCAATTAAAATTCTTCAACAAAGCATTAATTTATAAATCTAATATGATGTGGAAAATAATGCATTGAAAAGGATATATTTTTACCAAACTGAGATTTTTTTCTTAGCTCTATGTAGGCGTATTCTAAATAGTAAAAGATAATAGTGAAATTAAATATAATTAAAACTAGGCATTATTTTAGTGAAATATTTATAATTAGAGCCATCTATTGTATTTACTATATTTTGTGCATAACTTAGGAGCATCAAAATAAACTAATAATCCCAAAACATCCTGAATGGCAGAAGCACATGAAATGAAGAATTAGAAAATGCACACCAAATATCAGACTCCTGTCTGAAATGATGTATTCCTCAACTTTTAATATACAATCCAGAGCTTTGCTTTAAACTGTAAGAAGAAAATTTGAAAAGTAACTGATTGTCATTTGTAAAAGCTCTTTGAATCTTTCCTCACATTCTAAAAGATATTTTGAAAAAATATAAATAATATAAAAATAGCTTTGAATATTTGAAATTATTAGATTAAAACTTTTGATTATAGCAAACCAAAGAGAAGAATTAGAATACGAGGAAACAGATGTGTTTAACCCCAAGGGGATATAAAGCAATTGAACCCTACCTTTCTTTCCCTGAGAGCATACACACCATCCTCAGTCTCTTCTGATCTGCATTAGATAAGAAGCTAACAATTATAGCCAGGATAATTTTCTCAAATATAAGAAACAACATAATTACAACTTTGCATTGGCCACACAGCTGGAGTCAAGAAGAAATAAACAAAGGCACAGAAATGGTGTATCAGCTGTGGGAGATCGTAAAGATTTACCCACATGGGAAATGCTGGAAAGCTACATATGAAAATGAGAGCAACCCATATTCATTCCTTACAAAAAATATGCCAATTATTAGAGATGAGGTGATGGAGTTTGTAGCCTGAGTTGGTATAATTCACTGGGAAAAAAGACAGGCTCGGATTTTAATCCAGACTCAACTTTTAGTTATTTTCCATAGGGTAATTATGTAGTTTTTATGTTGCTCCCTATGTTTATCCTTAAGATTGAAATATTAGTGCCTCCCTTGGTGGGAGGGTTGTAAAGTTTAAATGAGATAACATATTTATTAGTATAGTACCAGTAACATACTTGGTGCCAAACCATAAACGGTAGTCCTTTTATTTTTTATTGATTTTATATAGTGTATCCATTTAAATCTCAATATTCATATATATAATAGATTACATATTATGTATATATAATATATATCTTGAATTTCCATTGTTTCTAGGAGATCTTGGAAAGTGGAGTGGCAGGTCCGATGACAGGGTAAGTTGCCATTAAGAATTCTTTTCTAAAACCATTTAATCAGCAAAAGTACTAAATGTTATATTAGTTATCGTATTGCATTGTTCTAGAAACATACAAGTCTCTGTTCAGAATTGAATTGGATAGAAAATAAAACAAATGTGTGTCAAAAGATCATTTAAAAATGCATGACTAAATTCTCAATCCTCCATCAACTGACTTTATAAAAGAAAAAGCACGTAAGTTATTTGAGCCATGGATTTTATCCGCACTATGAGAATGGTTTACATGAGGAATTTCCAACTCTTTTCTCTGGCCATATATAATTTTTTTCCTTTCTTTATTTGATTCTATTTATTTTTTATTATCCAAACTCTGGATTTTTAAGTCTTTTTCCTTTATTATAAAACTCTGTTGTTCAAGAAAGTACTTTAAAATAAATATTTGCTAATTTTTCTATATCCTTTTGATATTAACTGAAGGAAATATCTTAATCTATATAAAACTAAGTTCAATATATGACTAAGGTCAATGAAGGAAACACATTAATAAAGTAGATACAAATATATTAGCACTAAGACTGATGTAATCTATACTCACACAGCATATATTATGCATTAAAAGGTTAATTTTATGCACTAAAAGGTTAATTTTAAAAAATGTTATCTTGAGCCGGGTTGGTGGCTCATGCTTGTAATCCCAGCACTTTGGGAGGCCAAATTGGGTGTATCACCTGAGGTCAGGAGTTTGAGGCCTGCCTGGCCAACGTTGGTGAAACCCCGTCTCTACTAAAAATATAAAAATTAGCCAATCGTGGTGGTACATGCCTGTAATCTCAGCTACTCAAGAGGCTGAGGCAGGAGAATCACCTGAACCTGGGAGGCAAAGGTTGCAGTGAGCCGAGATCGCACCATTGCACTCCAACCTGGGCAACAAGAGCAAAACTCCGTCTCAAAAAAAAAAAAAAAAAAAAAAAAAAAGTTATCTTTACTAGTCATGAGCCTATGCAGCACTGACGCCAGTTTATGTTAACCTATCAGTGCATATTAAGCTTCAGGGAAGGTCAATGGAAGAACTAGATCCGAAGGCTAAATTGAATTGTACTTTTGCTAGTAACTTTAGACAAATTGCTTCTTACGCCTATCTTCCGATCTAATGATCAAACAGTGTTCATAATACATATCTTGTTATTGCTGCAATTTAATGGGACTCAAGCTAACAAATCAATGTGGTGAATGTGTTTTGAAGAGTTAAAAGTGTAACTAATATTTGTATTGTTAAAAAAAAAAAAAAAAAACATAGGTTATAGAGCCACATAAAACTAGCTTGGAATTTTCCTCCTCTTTTTCATGGATCCAAATCCTTGACCAGTTACTTAGCATCTTGGAACCCCAGTACAATCAGCAAAGTTGAGGTGGTAATGCATAGCCTGGAGGTTGAATATAAAGTTACATTGAAACAACGCGTCCCAAAATAACTAGCATACTGTCTGGCCCTTAAAATTTTACTGAATAAATGATGATTTTCCTTTCTACTGTATCTTTTATTTTATTATTTTTTTTATTGCATTTTAGGTTTTGGGGTACATGTGAAGAACATGCAAGATTGTTGCATAGGTACACACATGGCAGTGTGATTTGCTGCCTTCCTCCCCTCTACTGTATCTTACATTATGAATTTATTTAACAAAATGAGTGCTGGCAATCTTACAAAAAGAGAAGGCAAAACACAGATTATACTTTCGATAGTTTTTTTAAAAATCAAAACATATAATAAACTCTCCCAAAGCAATAAGCAAATAAACAATAAGCAACCCTGTAGAAAACAAGCAATTTAAGGAATCAGAAATTGAAATGGCCAATAAACACAGGGAATTATTTTCACAGTTTTCTCATTTGAACAGCTAATATAAACACTGATACACCATTTAATATCCATGGTGGCAAACATTTTCAATTTGCATAATTACTTTTACAACTGAGGATAAACAGAAATTCTTATATGTGATATTTTATTGCCTAATAAAGTTGAATGTGTGTATTCCTGAATTCAGCAATTTCCCCAGTAAGCATATATTTGAGAAACTCTAATAAATGAACCCAAAAAACTCAAAATTGTACTAAGCTATCTCAGTAGAAGAATGGATAAATATGCCTTTTTAAATCATAAATTGAACGTGAAAAAGCAATAAAAATTAATCCGATCTACATTTAAAACCTCAAAAATGCAATACTGTCTAAAAAATAAATCTAAAAAAGTGCTAAATCTAAAATTTAAATATAAAATGAAATTATATATACAGTAATTTAAATTTACAAAGTAATTCATATACATATAAAATTATATTGATTTGTTTTTAAAATGCGAAAACATAATAGGAAAGATTTACGCCAACCTGAGAATCAAGATTTACACCAACCTGAGAATCTTTCTGGGAAGAGAGTACAGGAAATAGCATGGGGTACACTTAAATTATATCAATTTTATATATATATGTGTGTGTGTGTGTATATATATATATATATATATATATGGAAGAATGATTACTTCTGCATCCTAGTGTGGGTAGTGGGTATTATCAATGTATATAACAATTCTTTTTAAGGGTATTAAACCCACCATTCTAACTACCAAAATATGATTTTTAAAATAAGCCCAATAATCTATGTTGTGCTATTACACATATTTTTATACATAATAATGTTATGTTATTATTATTGTTGTTTAATGAGCAAACCAAGTTTATGAATGTGTCAGTAGTGGATGGAATCGATTTTGAGAGACCCTTGTTTGTCACAATGAAAATTCAGACCAATTGTAAGCCACAATTTCTTCATGTTTGATTTTTAAAATATCTTATTTTACTCAAATAAAAATTCCTTTAGAAATTTAGTCTAATTTTTCTTATGCATTCTGATAACTTACCTCCTACTTAATGTTGTCTGTATTTTCAGTAAAAAGTTTATGTAGTATTTATGTGTATTTGCTAGGACACATCTGAGTTGAATTCTCTATTATGACTCTTAACAGTTTATATGACCAAAACAATGCTGTTTGATCAGTTGTAAAATTGATATGAAATGTCCCAAGGTTTTGTGAGGATTAATGTGGGATGGCATATGTAAAAACATAGGACTATGCCTGGCACATATAAAAAGTCTCTATGTTATTATTAGCAACTTTATCAACATGGTCACTATCACCATCAGGCCATTCAATGATTTAGAAATAGTTATCATTTTATGGTTATCAGGGCTTTAAGTTAATACTTCGCATGGTTTTGAAAGTTCTCCTTAATTGAACCATGCTTTCCCACATGGTAAGCTGATCTCCTTACCACGTTATATCTTAAATCAGCACGCTGTTACCAGACCTGCGGCTTTTGATTTTTCATCAGCCTAACCTACAATGTCCTTTTCTTTCCATTTCTTTTCCTATCTTCCAAAGCTTGCCTCAAATCTCATCTTGTCTACAGTTTCATTGAATTGATTTAAATCTTCTCAACCAATATTTATATTGCCTGTATCAGGTCATTTAGTGGATAATTATGTTCTACCTTATATTCTTCACTGATGTTTTATATTCACATTGTCACCACAAAGTAAACTGTTTGAAGCTATGGGATGCATCTGTGATCTCTTTCATCACTCTGATAGAGCATTACAGAATTGTGATTGAGTAGCAGATATTTGATACATTTTGACTGTGATAAAAAATAACCCATTATATTTTTTCCTAGCATCCAATTGTGTCTACCACTCATCAGTTCAAAGGAAGTCTCTCTGCCATCAATGGTGGTTTCCAATAAAATTTATTTCACTTAATTCACGTCACACTCAGTTTATCTTTTGTTTAAGGTAAACTATCCCAGAAGAAAATCTTCAGCAACTTTTAAATGTAATTATAAATACATTTTGTAATCTCATAAATAATTTTACTAATCTAATTAAGTGTGGTCCAGTAGAATAATAAAATAAAGATCTGAAAAAGTAGGAACATGAGCAAAATAGGGCTGTTATTTCTTATATATTGGGGGGCTTTAATTAGGCCCATTAATCTGAGATATAACCTTAGACTATAAAAGAAATAAAGAATTGAATACTTCTCCTAACAGGTGACCAAGTTAAAATAAGGTGCCTCAGATAGTCACAGTAGAGCCCTAATTCTTAAAGGACAGTAGCGCCTCACACTGCAGCACTGAAATTATAAAAAGCCACTATGGGAATTAGATATCCTATAAGGCAATTTCAAAAATATCACAGATTATTCTGGTTAAGTCCTCCATCACTCACAGAATGATCATTTAGTTTACAGTAAAAAAAATCATACCAGATTATAATTTATAACTGCTTAAAATATGAAGTCTTATAGCTATTTTAAGTTTAAAACATGTTTTAATAATTACCTTTCTGAACTTCTAGGAGCTATCAAATATTACTAAAACTTTTGCTCTGTTTGAGGTCTTAGAAAATCATAGTTAGCTTATAAAAAATTAAAATATTCTTTTTATCAATGCCCAGTGATGAAACCATGATTCTAAAAATATATTTAATTTATAATAGATATATTGTTATACATTTCTCAATATTCTTTATACATGCAAATATTTTTAATCTTTTATATGGTTCATCAGCAATTCCTCTAAAGCTTTGTCTGGAAGGTGACTCAGAATATCCCACACACTTTATTTCATTACAGTATTGGAAACCAAATGGTGAACTAACATAGACCCTGTATTCTAAAGAATAACTTTCCGATAAGTGGCTTATCGAGGCGAGATAAATTACAAGCAAAACCTATTAAGGTCTTTCCAAGCATGTAGTCCATAAAAATGCCATGCTTTAAAAATCGCTGTTAATAACCATAATAAACTTTAGATCATAATAAACTATTTTTGTGATTGATTAGAAATAATACATTTTTAATCAATGCATTCCTCTGTGTTCTAACTTTGAAGCTTAAAGTTTAGATAAACTTCTGCCTTCTAGGTTATAACAATCTGCATTCATTCATTATTTGTTTGTTAATCAACGATTTATTGATGAATGAAATTAGACAGTAGAGTACAAACAAAATTATTATGCTTCTTCTGCCTTCAAGAGCTTTATAGCTTATCAGAGAGAGGGAGACAGAGAGAAAGAGAGAGGGGGAGAGAGAATTATAATTATACCACTTGTATATTAAACCTTGATTCCACCTGGAAGGAAAAACATAAACATAATTATAATTGTAGCATTTATATATTAATCCCTCATTCCACCTGGAAGGAAAACATCATTTTGTGATGTCTTCTGTTTTCCTGGGATTGTGATTAAATCCCAGGAGCATGTGTATCCAAGGCTATGAGTGCGTTGGAGCAGGAGAAGTTCTGTTTTCTGAAGGTATTCATTGAGACATATCAGCTGTCAGTACCCCCTATTGCAGAAACCAAGCATTCACCCAGCCGTTTCCCTAAGTCTCTAGCTCAGCAGGTAGAGTACGCCTTTGTTCTCAGACTCCACATCTCTAAAATGTCCCCCGGTATCCAACCAGTGAAGCATCACACAGCATCACACAAATCCCATCTCCACTCATTCTCTTCTTGATTCTCTACCCTTATTCTTTTCTTACTCATCCTCATTTTTTCAAAGACAAATTATCATCTGCCCCAAAGTTGTTTGCCTCAGATATAACTTGCATAATCTCCTTAAAAGCTAGAAAATTTTTGAACTATAAGTCCAGAGACAAACAGGGGATTTCTGTTTTCTGCCTTGTAATCCTTCACTTTTCTTAAGGAAACCCAAAGTACTATCTCCTTTCTGGAGAATGAGGGAGGTGTGGATTGTGCACAGAAATAGAGAGTTTTTAAAAAATATTATGATATGACAATTTAATAAGATCAGCAGAAGAAATAATGCTGAAGGACCATCGAAACGCAATACTAAACATACAAGAAGTTCTCAAAAAAAAAAGACTGTACTTTTTCTGGCATTTGAAGGAAAAGTATTGGACCCACGGGAGAAATGGATGTAAATATCATTCAAGGGCAATGGTGTATAAAGCTCGCAAAGGAGAAATGCAGTGCTTTCCCTTTTCCAAATTAGAGGATGTAATGACGATGGCATAAAATGGAATTCTGGCATGCTGATTAAATGGGAAGAGAAGGGATCGGAGGATAGGGAACAGTATCCAGCAGCGGGTGATGTGGACTCAGTGGTGAATGTGAACAAGGCAAAAATGGAATGGAATAATGTTTATATAGAACAATGTGGACTGATATCGTGGATTTCACTTAGAAATTCCTGCAAAAAGAGAATGACCAAAAGGAGGTGGCACTAACCCTGAGTCATGTGTCAAACGACCAGAGCTTGTTGCTCAAGAGTGCCAGATATCCTGAAAATCTCTTAAAATTCTGAAAATCTCCTGAAAATCAAGGGATGTCTTACTTCCTCCATTCAGCAAGGAAGCCCAAGAAATACATGAAGTTGTGAGCCAGAGGGTCAGTAATTTAATTAATCAAAGAAGATTTTCTATAAAGCATATAGTCTTTTAGGGGAATGCTGATAGAAAATTAAGCTCCACTACTTTGAGTTTCATGATCTCTGACCTTGCTGATACCTGAACTGAACCATGATAATTTCTCCTTTCTTTCGCTTTCATTTCTAAGAAATGTGGGCTTAGTATAGTATTATTTTTTCTTTAAAAGACCCAAACAATGTTGTGGCATTTTAGGTTTCCTCAGATCCATAATATAAATTCTATTTATTTCTCATGAAATTGAAGGTTTAAACTTATTATCCTCTAAAATTTTTCCATAAAATTTTAATGGTTCATGGAGAAAATACATTTATAAACCAGTGCCTTAATTGATGACTACTAGAAGAGACATTCAGGGAATTAAGAATTCATTTATAAGCCCATAACTTTCATATTATTAGATCAGGTAGACATTACTATTAAATAATGTCAAAAAAAGGTGTACATTCTATAGAATATAAATATAGGTTGCATTCTACCTATTTGAAGATTCAGACCTGGAGGATTTGGTAGTGTTAAAATAATATGTTTTTCTGAATGATTTTTCTTTTTCACTTTCTTTTACTACACAGATATTTCCAACTTGATATATTTTTAAAGCTTTCCAATTACTAAGGAGGATGATTTTATATTTCCTATAAAGGCACTATCAGCTTTGAGATTGTCCGCTTTCATAATCAGTAATGCATGAATACTCTAAATTGCATTACATGAGTTTAGTGTAATAATATTAAGGTACAATTTTTGTAATTACTGATAGCAGAAAAAAAGACGACATGCTAACTAGTTAAAGTCTCTACATCAAAGTGATGGAAGGCACTACTTTATGTTTTGCTTTACTGGAGGAATCTTGGCTCTCCCTCTTAGTTTTGCCCAACACTTTTAATGTCCCAGTGCCTACATATGTGGAAATTAAATGACATAATGCATTCAAAAAGCTTACTCAACATCTGGCAAATAGTTCAGGGATGATAACTCAAAGTGTGGGATTGAGAAGATCAATACTTAAGTGTTTTACACATGAGAATAGTTAGCTTTCAAATATGGTGATTCTTTTTTTCATTTTTTTCTAGATTTTTTTATTGTTCTTTTCTTAAAAACTTCTTGGTATGGATAATGCTGATCAAGGACAACAAAGAGTGGAGTGAATGAAGTGTCTTTGGTTATTGTTTTGCAAAAGCCATCATTCATGCCTTCATTTCCCTTCCACACATAAATTTTGGCCTGGATACTTTTCATGCCGATATCATTTGATGTTGATCCATTTGGACAACTAAACACTATAGATGTGGAAATCCTTACATATTAATTGTATTCAATTATATTCATATGTACTTCTGAAATGCAACTCAAGAGAGTGACAATTTATTACACACACCAAAAAAATGCCCTCTGTGCCACATTTCTGTGATAGTTAGAAATTAAATTGGGGTCATTTATTTTGTAACAAGATAATTTTCCATCTACCAAATTATTACTTGGCCTTTAAAATCTAAGAAACATATCATTATAATTTTATTATATTACACTAGCAGAATCCACTGTATGTAAAGCTTATCTCCTCCCATTACACATCTGTACTCTCAAGCAAGATAGAGAAAGCAAATGTAGCTTGTCCCATTCAATACTCATAACAATTTAGTGAGGCAGATGTCTCCACCCTCATGGAATAGGCCAGGAAGCCACTTGAGAGGTAAGATGCCCTGGCCAGGACCAGAAGGCAGCACATTTGACAATCAGACTCAGAATTCTGAGAGTCAGAATCTGGCAAAATCTGTTCTTCTGATTCAGTTTGCAGTTATCTTGACACTATCCATCTTGTTTTTATGCAAAACTATTGAACATGTTTTAAATTTAAATTGAAAACCCCATAAAGACATTGACATTAAGTTTGGCAGTGCTTTGGTTCTTGAAATTTTCATCCAAGACTTAGTCACATTCTTGAGTATTTCAGATAAGTGCCAAGAAAATCCTACAGCTTTGATTGTTATATTTGTTTTGTTTTGTTTTGTTTTGTTTTTGATGGATTCTTGCTCTGTCATCCAGGCTGGAGTGCAGTGGTACAATCTCAGCTCACTGTAACCTCCACCTCCCAAGTTCAAGCAACTCTCTTGCCTCATGCTCCTGAGTAGCTCTGATTATAGGCACCCACCACCATGCTCAGCTAATTTTTTTTTTTTTTTTTTTTTGATAGAGATGGGGGTTTCGCTATGGTGGCCAGGCTGGTCTCAAACTCCTGACCTCGTGATCCACCTGCTTCACCCTCTCAAAGCGCTGGGATTACAGGCGTGAGCCACTGTGCCGGGTTGATTATTACATTTAAGAGTTGCACTTTTTTTTTTTATCATTACTTTAAATGACAGTTCCTCTGGGAGGAACTCTAAGAGACAATTTATATGAATAAAGAGTGCCTTTAGAAGACAGGGCAGGTAAAACCAAAGGGTATCTGGTGAATTGGAGTAGGAAAGTAAGACAATGTAAGTCACTTCAATTAACTGCGTAATTATTTCATTCAAGAAACTCGCTATTTGACTTTCCATTTTAGAATTATATAGAACATGATAAAATAATCTCTAACTTTAAATATTATCTTCTAAAATAAAGGACTACTTTGATAATCTTAAAATCTTTTTGTTGTTGTTGTTGTTCATAAATGTGTTAGGTGCAAGGAATCTGTTGCTCTTTGGATCACAGGATTTCATTCATCTTTGCAATTAACTTAGTAATTATGGTCCTAACTTCCTGCTTCATGTATTAATGTAAAGATCATCTAAAAACAACACAGATTGAAGATAATTTAATTTTAAACATTGGTAAACTGATATCACTGACTTCTGACTCCTTCTCAAATATTAAATGAGAATATTCTCCAAGCATTTTATGTATCTAGAAATTATCCACTATAAAGCATAAGAATGACAGCATTTCAGACTTTGTAAATTAAATTGTGTGATTCATGCATTTTCTAAGAATCTGAATGACTTTCAAATGAGCCAGCTACTTTATGTTCTCTAATCTTTCTTAGAAAATATAATGGAAGAAATATGCTGATTCCTCTCTTTACATGAATACTTCCACACAAGAGCCTTTTAAATATATGCTCCAATCATTTTATTTATTTAATTGGACTACATTTTTCCTAGTTTCTTCAGAATCACAATTTGGTAAAAAGAATCCAAAATGACCTTTCTTTTCAGAGGTAGCATTAAAGTTTCAAGCCATAGAGCACCTCACAATTATTTTGGTAATAGGTTCACTGATGTAAAATAATTTATATGAATAAAGTGTTTGTTGGTAAGAATGTGCTTATAGAATCTCTGAAGAGCCGCTGAAGAAAATTCACATGTGTTTCTTATTACTGAAATTTAATATTGTTTGGGGTTGATTATTTGCATTTGGCAATTTTCATTCTGCTCATAAATATTTAGATTATTCAGACATAAAGAAATGGAAATGGTCATGTACTCTCAAAGGAGTTAATAAGCTTCCATATAAATACATCAAATAAAATACACGTCTGTGAAACAGACAGAGACTAAACCTTTGTATCAAAAATGTATTTTTAGGTAAAAATTATCATTTTGACCTATGTGTCATGAAGAGCAGGTCTCTTTCCAAAACAGGAAGTTCAGGTCATTTTGTCACCTACATGTGAGAGAGGCTTCTGCCTGGGAGATCCTCAGTAAGAGGATTGCTCAACCGCTTTCATCTCAATTGAAAGATGTCCTTTAATGTGACACATTATATTAATGTCACCTTTGAAAGCAAAACTTCAGGGCAAGGGAATTATCTACTTATTTCTTTGAATTTTTAGTAACCATAAACAACACTATAATTCTAAGAAACAGACTTTTGAAAATGTAAATATTACTAAGAAAAAAATCAAAAGTCTAAAGAAGGATTATCACTTTACTTGCGTAAAAGGACAATATATCAGAAAGCATTTTGACATCGCAAAATGATATGCAAATGTAGGCATTATAATGACTGAAAATTAACTGGAGTTTCTATGGATTTTCACATAAACAAATTTTTTTCCCTGCTACTTTTTTTGTTTACATGCTTATGGATTAAACGATACCTATTTCAAGGTAAAATTTGAAATCCTTTGTTATTTACAAATATTTCTTATGCTGTTCTATATAAGAGTCCTGAATAGAAAACTCAAGGCTATGAACTGAATTGTGTTCTCACTGAATTCAAATTTCGAAGCCCCAATTCTCAGCATAATGGTATTTGGAGATGGGGCCTTTGGAGAATAATTAGGCTGAGATGAGTTCATGAACATGGGCCCTTTCGATGGAACTAGTGCCCCTGTAAGAAGAAAGAGACACCTCTGTGTCTCTGTCATGTGAGGACACAGTGGGAAGGCAGTTGTCTGAGAATTAGCAAGAGAGTCCTCACCAGAAGGCCAACCTGATTTTGGACTTCCGTCCTTCAGAACTATGAGAAGATAAATTCATGTTGTTTAAGCCAGTCTATGATATTTTTGTTAGGGCAGGTTAAACTGATTAATACACTCCCACAGGTTGATTAACATGGATGCAAGCTCACTATAACTTAACTTTAGTGCTTTCAAAGCATTGAAAATAAACTTATTCCTTCAAAAACTATATTAACCAACAAAAACATTAATATGCTTCCAATTCCCATGAAATAAATGTATTAAACTTCAGGAAAACATGAGGCTTATTAAGTTAGTGTATAAAATTTAATTATGTTTATTATAGAATATAAAAGATACTGTATTAAATTTTTTTAAAAGATGGTCATTTTACAGTCAGATGGTAGGTTCTGAGAGGTGTTTAAATAGTACTTTATCTACTTAGGTATATGGTCTCCCCTGGGCAAAAAAGATATCAGAATTGAAAGAAAAATAGTACATATACACAGCAAAAATTATACAAACTAAACCATAAATTGTTATTATAAAAATTACAACTACTACAGGCATTAATTTTATACTTCTTATGTTAACTCAGTCTTTATGTTTGAAATGAGTCACAATGCAGTGACAGAACGACTTTCACCTGCCATTCTATGCCAATTATTTGGAGTTATTAGATGGAATAATGAATGCATTTGTCTCTTTTGTTCTAAGAGTAATTTCACAAACTGAATGCATGTTTTTAATCCATAATATGGAACACATGATACCATTTGTTCATCACATCAGTGTAGAAAGAAATACATTATCACAGATTTGCAAATGAGAAAGATGCTTAATTCCAATTCAGCTGCCTAATGCCTGTGCTCCTCTCAGTATACCCCCTAAACATTTTATTAAAGCTTCTATTTTCAAGCCTTCTTAAAATTTGTAAGTGAAAATTTCTTTAAAACCTTGATATTATGTAAAAATTTACATATATGATCATTATAGTATAAGCTTTATACTTATTTAATGCATATAGTTATACAAAGTTAAGGGAAAAGAATCCAGAACAACAAGGAGCTGGTTACAGCTATGACATCAACAAGAAACATTTTACCTGTTTTTCAATGAACCTATGATATGGCTGGTAGGAACACTCACAGCACATTTGGGAACATTTTTTTCACTTAAAGTTGGATTAAAATTTATAGTCTTCATTCAACTTGGTGTCATCACTGTAACCTGAACATGTTTATATCCACTTAGAGAATTTTCTCATGGTCTTAAACAGTTTACTCCTCCTTCTCCATTTCTTTTTTTCCCTTAAATTAATCTTATCCTAACATACAGTTACTGTTAACTACCAAACAAGATAAATGTGCTCTGCGCCATTATAGAGCATGAATAATTTAAAAAGTGAATGAATGAATGGATGAATGAGCATTGTTAGCTATTGCAATCTAACCTAATCTATTCTCTAAGACCTCTTCTCATGCACGTTTTTTCTCCCCCTTAAGCCATTCCTTCCACTGCAATCAGCAGTCTTTTATAAAGATGTTTTTTGCTTGCTCATGGGGTATTAAAGATGTTTCCTGATCCTGACATGTTCTTTCTCATCCTTTTATCCAGCTATATATAAAATAAAACATCAGTTGCTTTTTTTTGGAAAGCATTATTGAACATTAATGAATTAGTTAATATATCCTAATTCCATGCTCATATAATATATACCTCTTTTACAGCACATTTGCACCAACTGTTAATTAAACATGTGGTTACTCTTTTGATGTTTATCTCAGTTGTAAATTTCATGAGGACAGGACTGTCTATGCTGATCTGCACACAATTCAGCAAATATCTACAGACTGGATAAGGAATACATTGAGTGTAAGAGAAAACTCTCAATAAAAGTAAGATAGTACAACTAGAAAAATTGCAAATATCATCCTTAGATATAGGAAACTTTAGAGAGGATGACACCATAAGCTTTAGATAAACCATGGTTATGATAACAGTTAAATACAGGCTATTCTAAAGTCAAATATAGGTTTTTCTTCATACCTGAAAAAAGATGTAATGGAATTGAAGTTGATCTATATGTTAACTACTGTCTAAAAAGCAAATGTCAATAGCAGCAGGCTATAGTTCATTTTGCCTGTGGCATATGATGAAGTTTAATTATACAGCTGGTCAATATTGAAATTGACTATTTGAGGATCTTGCAAATAACTAAATGTTATGGTATTACTGATTTTCATCATTTTCTTTCTACTAACTCAGTAATTCCTCTGAGAATCACTGTTTTTGTCTTCTGCTTCTGGTTTTTATCATGTCACTGATCATTGCATTGGCTATATGTTAAATGCATGCACATCTGTGTGTCTCAAATCTCTATAAGAATTCCATACTGTCTAAAATTGTCTCAGTATGTTCTTGCAGTCTATGTCCTGTTAAGACTAATTGAATTTTTTTCACCCCATTATTTTTTATTACATTAATAAATCAGTGCAGTCACACACACTCAAACTGTGCAGGAAAATGTCATTTTTCTCCTTCAGTTGTAAAACACACATTTATAGCTTAGGAAAACCATGGCATTTTGGCTTATTTTAATTATTCAGAGAGCATACAACTTTCAACAGGTTTTATCTAGATACTCTTATGCCTTCTGATAATATATTCCACTAAAGTTAATTAGCTTATTTGGTCTTTTATACTATTGGAATAAGACGTATCTTTAACACAAGAAAATCAGCATTACTAAAGCTTATGTTTGCAAAGAGAAGTGGAGTATTTTGTAAAACCCAAAACCAATTGCTATCATATCAAACTGAAATTACATAATACTCCAACCATTATTTATGCTACTTAGGCACACAGTATATATGCCTCAACAATGTACATCCTATCAGAGTATTATATAACTAATCACAGGTTAAGAGTTTATTCAAAGACTTTCTAAATGTATTCTAAATATATTTTTCAATTGAAGTTTAGGTGTTAACTCACAGTAATTTTTAAAAAAGATGATTTCTTTGGAGAGGGGACTTGAATGTGTTCAGTTACTATTCTGTTATTCTGAAAACAGAAATGTTAAATGCCAATTAAGATCAGAAATTATTTAAATATAGCCACTAGAAAAATGAGTTTTGATGTGTTTAAACATAATTTTGGGGGCTTGACTTTTATTTGTCTGTCAGTATGTTGTCAACTCCTTAATATTGCCAAAATACTTCTTGCTTTTTTAAACCTATTTAGATATCATGTCAATATTTATTAATATATAGATGAAAAATTAATATTTATTGTGATTGATGGAAACTCAGTAATACTAATAAAGAAATATGGATAAAACAGCCCTCAGTTCATGGTTGTTGGTATATTTCTGTATTACAAACCCCTGGGCTATAGCTTGCTTGTCATATAATAATACATCTTCACTAGTGAAGCAACCACATGGAAAAACTCCTGTCTGCTATGTACGTCAGTTATACAGAGTGAAACAATCATAGCTACAATGTATAAGTGATCATCTAAATATAAAAAACTTGTATCTTTAATTATCAGCATAGTGAGATATTAGCCTTTAAAAATAGATTTGTCTTTCCTTTTATCACCTTTATGCTATATTCTTATTTTTATTTTTTGCTATGAATGGTGTTTTTATTTAATTTATCACTAGGGAGAAGGTAATGCAATTAAGTTGGGAATCTAGTCTGCTAAAAATTTTGTGAAGAACAGGCAGATAAAGTGTAAAGAACAATATTGCAATATTGGATTTTCTTTTACTTCGTTATATTTTCCTCCTTTACATTTTCCTTCCTTTATTTCTATCTTTCTTTTTCTCATTCTTGGAGGCATTGCCCTGCACCGTCCTTAGGCTAAGTCACTGTGAATCTGAATTCAGCCTTTTTCTTATTGGTTGTAAGGTATTTAAAAAGCTTGTTAAATCTCTGCAGTTAGTACCAAAGCAATAAGTTATTAAAAATCAAGCAGTTGGCAATTTCTAGGTCAGTAAATTTATACATCATTTATTCACTTTCTGTTTTACTCTGTCACACACAGTTGGTCAACATAACCCATTAACTTTGTTGTAAACACCATTCTTACTATATATCAAAACTAAAAATTATAAAACAAAATAAAATATTTAAAGCCTTGCATTTATAACTAAATTAGAATAGAAATATTGCCTTCCACGAATTTGGGAATTCCTTGTCCCAATAATTAATCTATCACTAACTTACTATTATTTTTTAATCATTAGATTTACTCCTAAATTTCAAGCCCAGTACATGTATTTCCCCAGTGTAGGAGGCTGATTAGTTCCACTTGCGTTCCAAATGGCATTGAGCTCAGAGTATGTATTTTTTTTAAATCCATGTTTAGATTTAGATTTTATCAGGAAAAACCTCCTGATGAATGAAGCACTTGGGAGACATCTTAGACGGCCCTTCCTCAGTAGAGAGAAAATTAGTTTTAAATTAAAGGCTGTTATGGTAGTTCTTAATAAATCTTAAGAGAAATCTTTAAAAGATCAACTTTAACAACAATCACAGAACAAAGCCCCAAAACACTTCAAGAAATTAAAAAGAAACAATCTAGCTCCTAACATGGTAAAATTCACTATGTCTGGCATCCAATAAAAAATTACCAAGCATTCAAAGAAACAGGGAAATATAATACCTAATGAGGAGAAAAATGAATCAATAGAAACAGACCCAGAAATGATTCAATGACCATTTCTAGTAAAAATATAAAATACATTGTGATATATTCATGCCTTGGAATACTAAGTAGAAACAGTTTTCAAAGCACTGTCCCCTGACAGTCCTTGGAGCACTTTCAGAGGGTCTGCAAAGTCGACATTATTTCCATAATAATAAGACACATTTTGCTTTTTACGTTGTATTAGCATTTGCAATGATCATGCAAAGTGATAGCAAATGAAACCTTAGTGTCCTAACACAAATCCCAGCAGTGGCACCACACTGAACTAGTACTCATTGTGTTCTTCACTATAGTCACAGGGAAAGAAAGTTTCAATTAAGAATGTTCTCAAAGAAGCAGTAACAAAATTAAATGTCATTAAATCTCACTCCTTAGGTACATATGTTTTTAATATTCTGTGGAAAGAGAAGGGAATTTATAAGCATTTCTGCCAGATGCTAAAATAGGATGGTTTTTACCAGGGCACCGCACTTGTTTGTTTTTTAGGTGCAAATGAATCACCTGCTTTTTCCATTTCTACGTGAAAAAATAACTGATAAGCAAATTATGGATATTCAGACTTAAGTATTTCACACTTGTCTTAAAAACAACAAAGTAAGCTCAACACTTCAAGAAAAACAACTTCCCATATTTATTGCTAATAATAAAATTTGAACCCATAAGGTTATAATTTCAAGAAACTTTTACCTGCCAGTTGGAATTTGACTGCTTTCTATTATTTAAAGGCTTTTTCTGATGAGATTACTGGTGATATTGATATTGACAAATCAATTTTTTGATATTGTTTAATGAAATGTATTGACCTTTAAAAGATATTCATAACCCTGATAACTTGATTTTCCAAATGACCAGTGAATGATGTTTCAGAATGATTGATAAGTAAAGATTGATTCAAAGTTGCAGATAGACAAGTGGATTTTAAACTAAAGTTCACTGATATAATTTCAAGTTCACATTACAACTTAGCTTTGAAAATCAATTATGTTTTGCATTTTATGCAGTGTTAAAATAAGGTATACACTTACCTAAAATGATTATTAAAATTCTGATGTCTTCTACTTACATATCTGTGTGTGGCTGGTTTTTATTTATATTTTTTATATACTTCTTTGTACCTATTGCAACAGATTAAATGGAGAAACAAATATTAGAATCCAGCTATCTCCTTTCATCAGATATTAAAGAGACAAAAATTATGAAACAATGCTACTTTTCTCACGGAATTTTTTAGATAGCAATAATTTTTTTAAAAAATTACATGATTTGCATTGCCACGCTGTAAGATTATATAAGTTTACATAAATTTTTGCAATAAACATAAAATTTATAAAATATTTTAGTTTTTATTTCTAGTTTAATATTTATAGATAAAACACATAAACCAATACTTTCTGTGATTCTCAATAATATTTAGAGTGTGAAAGGGACATGAAATTAACAAGTCTGATTACTCCTATTATACAGTAGTAAAAATAAATGAGCCACAGCTACACACAACAATCCACTTACATCTCATAATCACTCTGATTAAGAAAAAGTAAGTTGTCTATAAATACAAACCACGTATTTCCCTTATGTATCAGAGATATGGCCTATGTAGTTTAGAAGTCATGTATAACTGATACAATAAAAAATAATTCTAAGGACATTGTATTCACAAAATCAGGATACTGGTTATCTCTAAGAAGAGGAGAATTAGGTAATCAGGGAGGATACACACGGAAATCAGGCAATGTTCTATCACTTCACCAGTTTGTAATTATGACTAAAATTGCTCACATTTATCTTGTGCACTCTTCTGGAGGTATATCTCACAATTAAAAGGGGAAAGAAATAAATCAATCATGGAAAATATTTAAAATGAAAGAAAATAAATATAGTACAGCAAATGCTAAGTAGATTTAAAAAATTACCCATAAGGCAAAACAATAGTTTTTAACCTAACAACAAAAAAACAAGCATATATTTTACATTTGAAAACAATTCAGTACTGTACAAATCTAAAGTTTTTCTTTTTTATCTAGTTTATTCCATAGCATATCATTTTAATAACAATCTCCTATATTCTCAACACCCTGTACCCTTCAATATTTCATTTCCTCTGTATGACAATCCTTTAGTACTGAACAATCCCCAATTGTCCAAATTCATATGCCTTCACTTAGTGTATTAGTTCATATTCACTCGCTGATAAAGATATAGCCGAAACTGGGAACACAAAGAGGTTTAATTGGACTTACAATTCCATGTGGCTGGGGAGGCCTCAGAATCGTGGCAGAAGACAAAAGGCACCCCTTACATGGTGGTGGCAAGAGAATAACGAAGAAAAAACAAAACTGGAAACCCCTGATAAACCCATCAGATCTTGTGAGCCTTATTCACTTTCATGAGAATAGCAGGGCAGAGACTGTTCACCATAATTCAGTTACCTCCTTCTGGGTCCCTCCCACAACTCGTGGGAAATTCTGAGAGTACAATTCAAGATGAGACTTGGGTAGAGACACAGCCAAACTATGTCACTTAGACAATCAAGAAATTCTGGAGAAATTACCACTGATGCTGATGCTGTCTTGATTCCTATAATATTTACCAACTTCAAATGAACTTGAACATCCTAATCATTGTTATATTTCTATTTCCAACTTATTTTCATTCTCCTACAAGAGCAATTTCAAAGCTTCTCTTCATCCCTTTAATCTCCACCCACCTGAAGCCTTCTACAATCAACAAATGGCATTCCTATTAATAGTCATGATAATAATAAAATAGAAATAGTAAAGAAACAACCTCATGTTTTAGATATCAAACAATTTTACTCTACACACATTATGTTGGTCTTTTTTATTACAGTGGGAAGTTATTCCTCTTTCATTTACGACTCCTTCTTCCTGCTTTGTATTAGAAAGGAGGGCATTGGATTACATCTCATATATTCATTTTTGATATTTTTCTGTGGAGCATGAAAACTGCATCTAAACACTTATTGATTACAATTATTATATTCAATTTGCTCATAGACTCAAGTTTACTTGTGCATGCTTAATTGACTTGCCACTCTGAAGTAGAAAGATCTTGTTTTAGGCCTTAGGAATCAATATAAAAATTAAAAATAAATTATAGAAAATTATAAAGCAAATAACAACAGTCAATACTTCCATCAATGGGAAATTGCCACGGTTTACTTCTTGGCATATTTGCTTTGAGTTCTTTCTTTCTGTTTCTCTCTGTTTATCTTTTTCATACTTCCTCACTATTTCTTTTTAAGTTTTTTATCTTAATTTCAATTTTTATTTTAGATACCAGTGGTACACATCCAGGTTTGTACCATGGGTATTTTGCACCTGAGTGGTGAGCATAGTACCCAGTAGGTAGTTTCTCAATCCATACTCCCCTCCCTGTCACCTCCCTTTAGTAGTCTGCAGTGTCTAGTGTTCCCATGTGAATGTCCATGCATGCTCAATGTGTAGCCACTTCAGTGAGAACGTGAATTATTTGGTTTTCTGCTCCTGCATTAACTCACTTAGGATATGACCTCCAGCTCCAACCATGTTGTTGCAAAGGACATAATTTTCTTCTTTTTCTGTGGCTGCATAGTATTCCATGGTATATATGTACCACATTTTCTTTATCCAATCCACCATTAATAGGCACCTAGATGGATTCCATATATTTGCTGTTATGAATAGTGCAGTGATGAACATGAATGCCTGTGTCTTTTTGGTGTAATGTTCTATTTTCCTTTGGATATATGCCCAGTAATGGGATTGCTAGGTTGAATGGTAGCTCTGTTTTAAGTTCTTTTAGAAATCTGCAAATCGCTTTTCACAGTGACCAAATTAATTTACCTTCCCACAGACAGCATATAATCATTCCCTTTTCTTTGCAGCCATGCCAGCATCTGTTGTTTTTTGAATTTTTCTTAATGGCCATTCTGACTGGTGTGAGATGGCATCTAATTGTGATTATAATTTGCATTCCTCTGATGATTAGAGATAATGACCATTTGTTTATGTGTTTGTTGGCCACTTGTATGTCTTCTGAAAAGTGTCTATTTTTGTGTTTTATCCACTTTTAAATGGAGTTATTTGTTTTTTGATTGTTTGCTGTTGATTTATTTAAATTCCTTATACATTCTTGTTATTAGATCTTTGTCAGATGTGTAGTTTGCTAATATTTTCTTCCGTTTTGTAGGTTGTTCATTTACTCTGTTAATAGTTTCCTTTGTTGTGCAAAAACTCTTTAATCAGGCCCCACTTGTTAATTTTTGTTTTTGTTGCAATTGTCAGGTCTTTGCCACTGCCAATGTTGAGAATGGTATTTCTTTGGTTTACTTGTAGACTTTTTACATTTTAAGTTCTTACATTCAAATCTTTAATCAGTTTTTATGTAATTTTTGTATATGGTGAAAAAAGAGAGGGTCCAGTTTCATTCTTCTGCATATGACTAGTCAGTTATCCTAGCACTATTTATTGAATAGTATTATCAAATACTAACACTATGGGCGCCTTGATCTTGGACTTTCTTGCCTCCAGACAGTGGAAAATAAATTTCTATTGTTTTTTAAATTACTGGTTTGCAGTACTTTGTTACAGTAACACAAACAAAGACAACAATACAGTGTTATTCACTACAGTTATCATGCTTCACATTAGATCTCCAGAATTTATCCATCCTGGATAACTGAACCTTTGTAGACTTTGACCAACATCCCTCATTTTCTCTACCCCTATACTTTGGCAACCATCACTTGACTGTGACTCCACTTCTGAGTTTGACTTCTCTTTTTTCTTTTTTTTTGGGGGGGGAGGGGCGGAGAGAGAAAAAAAGAAAAAGAAAGAAAAAGAGAAAGAAAGAAAAGAAAGAATAAAAGAGAGAAAGAGGAAGAGAAAGAGGGAGAGAGAACAGGAGTCTTGCTTTATTGCCCAGGCTAGAATGCAGTCTAAAAATGTGTATGAAAACCTCTTTTATGCCAATAATTGTGCTTGACAATGGAGACAGGAAGGAATAAGGGAGGAAAATAACAAACAAGCAGCCAACCAATATTTCATTTAAACCTGTGAAATGCTGTGCAGTTACTGAGGAGTGATTTACTTCCAATTGTGTCGTCACTTTTAGAGTAGGTGTGATGTGGTACTGAGAAGAATGTATGTTTTGTGGGGTGGAGAGATCTATAAATGTTTATTAAGTTTACTTGTTCTGGATCTGAGTTCAAGTCCTGGATACCCTTGTTAATTTTCTGTCTCATTGATTTGTCTAATATTGACAATGTGAGGTTAAAGTCTCCCACTATTATTGTGTGGGAGTCTAAATCTCTTTATAAGTCAAAGAAGTTGCCTTATGTATCTGGGTGCTCCTGTATTGAGTGCGTATATATTTAGGATCATTCGTTCTTGTTGCATTGATCCTTTTACCATTATGTAATGTCCTTCTTTGCCTCTTTTGATCTTTGTTGCTTTAAAGTCTATTTTATCAAAGGTGAGAATTGCAACTCCTACTTTTTATTTTTGTTCTCCATTTGGCTGGTAAATCTTCCTCCATCCCTTTGTTTTGAGTCTTTATGTATTCCTGCATGTGAGATAGGTCTGGATGCAACATACCAATGGGTTTTGGCTTTTTATCCAATTTGCCTGTCTGTGTCTTTCGATTGGGGCATTTAGTCTATTTAAATTTAGGATTGATAATAATATATGTGAGTTTAATACTGCCATTTGATGCTAGCTGGCTGTTTTGCTCATTGGTTGATGTAGATTCTTCACTATGTTGATGCTCTTTATCTTTTGGTATATTTTTGGAATGGCTGATACTGGTTTTTCCTTTCTATGTATAGTGTTTCTTTCAGAAGCTCTTGTAAAGCAGGCCTGGTGGTGATGAAATCTCTGAGTACTTGCTTGTTCACAAAATATTTTATTTTTCCTTCACTTATGAAGCTTAGTTTGGCTGGGTGTGAAATTCTGGGTTGAAAGTTCTTTTCTTTAAGGATATTGAATATTGGCCCCCACTCTCTTCTGGCTTGTAGGGTTTCTGCTGAGAGATCTGCTGTGAGTCTGATGGGCTTCCCTTTGTGGGTAACCTGACCTTTCTCTCTGGCTGCCCTTAGCATTTTCTCCTTCATTTCAACCCTGGCGAATCTGACGATTATGTGTCTTGGGGTTGCTCCTCTTGAGGAATATCTTTGTGGTGTTCTCTGTATTTCCTGGACTTGAATATTGGCCTTCTTGTTTTATTTCATTGAGTTGGTCTTCGACCTCTGATATCCTTTCTTCTGCTTGATCAATTCGACTATTAAAACTTGTGCATACTTCACGAAGTTCTCATATTGTGTTTTTCAGCTACATTAATTCACTTATATTCCTCTCTGGATTGTCTATTCTCGTTAGCATTTCATCAAACCTTTTTCAAAGTTCTTAGTTTCTTTGCATTGGGTTAGAACATGTTCTTTTAGCTCACAGAAGTTTCTTATTATCCACCTTCTGAAGCCTGATTCTGACAACTCACACTCATTCTCCATCAGGCCTTATTCCCTTGCTGATGAGGAGCCGTAATCCCCTGAAGCAGGAGAGGCAGTCTGATTTTGGATGTTTGCAGCCTTTTTGTGCTGGTTTCTTCTCATCTTTGTGGATTTATCCACCTGTCGTCTTTGTGATTGCTGACTTTCAGATTGGGTCTCTGAGTGGATGTTCAGCTTGGTCGTGATGTTATTTCTGTATCTTTGTTTTCCTTCCGTGGACGCCCCTCCCCCACAGAACTGGACCTTCGCAGGTTCAGCTGTGCTTTCCCTGAAACTCTCAATTATCAGCGTTTCCAATTGTTTTTTTGTGGGGGTGGAACCAGTCAAGCCCGATCACCTGGCTCCCCACCTCAGAACCTTTTTTTTTCCTAATTGAACGGCTGATTCTCTCCCAGGTGCCCCAGTCACCTGATGAAAAGGAGCCAGGATCCATACAATTTCCCGCGCAGTGACCACCCCAGCTGAAACAGCAGCACTGAGATTCATGGCACTTTTCTGCCTGGGAATCTCCTGGTCTGGCTCCCGGCTTCAGTCCCCCCCTTCAATCAGCTGAATGGGTGACTCTGCCTTCCTGGAGCTCCAAAGGCCAACCAAAAGGGCACCCAGTCCCGCTCCACACTGAGAACCACCGTGCCTGGACACAGGCAAAACAGCCCCGCCGGCCAAAAGAGTTGCGCTTGCAACCCGTGGGGCTCTTCCACTGGGAATCTCCTGGTCCATAGGCAACAAAAATTTGTCTGGAAGTCTGGCGTCCACACACTCCCTGGGCCTTCACTGGGAGCTGTAATCCTGAGCTGCTGCTAGTCAGTCATCTTGGATCCCTCTCCGAGTTTGACTTCTCAAGACTCCAAAATGCAAGTAAGATCATTCAGTGTTTGTATTTTTATGCTTGATTTAGCAAAACATCCTCAAGTTCACTCACATTGTCACAAATGATAGTATTTTCTTCTTTATAAAGGCTGAATAATTGTGTGTGTGTTTATGTGTGTGTATGTGTAAAGAGAGAGAAAGCAACAGAGAGCGAGAGAGAGACAGAGAGAGAGACTTTTTTAAAAAAATCCAGTAATCCTTTGATAGACACTTAGGTTGATTCTGAATCTTAACTACTGCAAATAATGCTGCAATAGATATGAGAGTGCTGGTATCTCTTTGACATACTGATTTTATTTCCTTTCAATATATACCCCAAAGTGAGATTATTGGCTTATATGGTAGTTCTATTGGTAATTTTTTGAGAATCTCCATGCTGTTTTTCAGAATGGCTCTATCAATTTAAATTCCCCCCAATAGTGTACAAGGATTCCTTTTCCTCCATATCCTCGCCTACATTTGTTGTCTTTTGGCTTTTTGATAATGGCTGTTCTAAAATGTGTGAGGTCATATCTCATTGTGGTTTTGATTTACATTCCCTTGATGATTAGTGATGTTGAACACATTTTCATATACCTGTTGGTCACTTTTGTGCTTTCTTTAAAAAATCTATATGTTTATCTTCAAGAAAATAAACAGTAAATTCAGTGTAAATTTAAACACAACTTTAGTGTTTAAAAGACACATTTTAAAACACTATTCAAATTCTATCAGAAAAATTAATTTTTCTCATTAGGTGATGTAATTACCATGCTTTTTTCATTTATGGAGAGAAAGGTATAAATATGCATCACAAAATTATACCACATTACAGATATAATTTCAAAAAACATTATATATGAATAACAAGAAAAACTAAGATGGAATGAAAAGAAATACAAAATTTCAATCATAACAGAAAACATTAATTCTTTAAAATATTCCTCCAAGTTTCTAAAAAATTTGAAACAAACTGAGTAGGCTAAAGTAATTCTGTTTTTAAAATTACAGATTTTAAGAAGATATATAAATAACCAACGAGTATATGAAAAGATGCTTACTATTATTAAACAATAATCACAATTATACACTACCTCATACTTACTAGAATAGCTAATAAAACAAAACAAAAAATACTGATTATAATTAGTAAATGAAGAAATTAGAACCTTCATACATTGCTGGTGGAAATATAAAATAGTGTAACTACTGAGAAAAAGCTGTTTTATGGTTTGATTCCTCAAACATAGAATTACCATATCATTCACCAATTTCACTTCCAGATATACTAATATGGGAAATAATTGAAAATAGGTATTTAAACAAATATTTGTACTTAAATGCTAACAGCAGCATTATTTACAAGAGCCCGAATGTAGAAACAACTCAAACATTCATCAACAAATTAATGGATAATAAAATATATATCTATATTATCTGACAATAAAAATAAGTGAATTACTAACTATTGCTACAACATAGATTGACCTTCAAACATTGTACTAAGCAATAGAAGTCAGACAGAAAATACCACATATCTTTTAATTACCTTTATGTGAAATATCAAGAATAAGCAAATCTATAAAGATAGAAAGTAAATAGTGGTTGCCTAGGGTTGGTGTCAGGGAATAGAGGTCAGGCCTCTAGTGGGTACAGGATTTTGGGGCTCTCTCTCTCTCTAAAATATTGAGTATTCTTTATAAAATTTTGCTGAGATACAATGTGTAACTTCACACTGAAGTTTCAGAGGTTTTTTTTTTTTTGTTGTCCTCTTCATGAACATTTTTGTGTTAAATTGCTGAATAAGCCTACTTCCATTTGTTGATTTCTCTATTTCACTTATATCAGTTATCTATGTTGGATTATCTTTATCCATCATGCATATGTATTAGCTTCTTTCCAATTACTTTTATAACTTCCTATTTTTAAGCGGTACTCACAGTGATAATCTAGAGACAGTCTTCCATGTATATATTATGGTTGTCAGTGGTTTTCATGCCTTGCTGCTTCTTATATTACTATATTTATTAATTGTGCAATAATCTTAGTTGGGTCTGCTTCTTTTTACTTTTATTGAAGTTATTTTTTTGTTTTCTTAATAAACACACACAAAACCTATATTCTTTTGTGTTCTGTAGAGTGAGATAATTTTGAGAAAATTTCTTCTGTTACTTTAAATTCTTCAAATTTAGTACTTTGCCTTTTGATATTATGGTATATATCTCATGTGTTTGTTGTGTTGAATTTGCATAACTACTTACTCTTTCTAGTTTTCTTGTTCATAATGAGAGACTCTGTTCAGAATTTATTCTCATGTGATATAGGAATATCTCAGATTATTTATGCCATATCTGAGAAGGATTTCTTTATTCTCTGAGCAGTATATGTGCCCACCTACTTTTTTATTGTCTGATGAATTGGTGTGGGTAGCAGAAGACGGAGAGTTCAGCTGAGAGGTTGAGTGTTACCAGCAGAATACTTGTTCTGTGTTCTTATAGACATGCTCTACTATTCTTCACTGAACAACGATGGGGATTTCTTCTATCTGAATGTGAGGATTGATCCAGTCCTGTTATTTCCCTAATTCAGTGTAAAACCTTGCTATTTTCACTTCTGTCTGAAAGCAAATCATGTGGTTATCTTTCTCATTACATCTATTTCTACCTGGTAGTCATGTTTACCTCTTTTTTAGTCTACTAACCATCTAGTTTACTTTTCTGTAGAAGCCAGGTTTTTAGCTATAATTCTTACCAATTTATCAGTATCCCTAAGTGGAATAGCTTGTCAGTCCACCACGAAGCTAGCTGTGCTGACCTTTTTCTTCAGAATCTACTTCTTTGAAGTTATGTCAAGTTTTTGTGGTTTTATTAGATTATCTTTTGTTTTTTCATTTAGTTGGCTTCTGTAAGCAATGTTTTTTTTTTTGTAGAATTTTACTCTCTTTTATTCATTTGGGAGGAAATTTTTCTGATACCATTTAGATTCATTTCAACCAGAAAGTTAACTCACAGTATGTCATGTAAGGTCTTTTATTGTTTGTATAGATATAAATCACAAACCTAGTGTGGCATATGTGCAAAATAAACCTTCATTTAATGATTGCATAGCTTATATAGAGATGATTAGTTCTTAATAAATCCCATAATGATATGAAATTTTGTATTTTACTTTTAATTTTTCAAAGTGATGTCACATCATTTATTAATTTATGATTAAAATCCTATGTGTTTGGTAACATATATATTTTCTGCTTATTTGAATTATGGGCAAAGTGAGGCTCAGAAACAGTAAGAAACTTCTTTAAAATATACAGCAATGGTTAGTAGTAGTGCGGCAGTTAAACACAAGGTTTTCAACTTTCAACATTGCAATTCTCAAGCTTCTAAAGTGAAATATTTTTATGTTTTCTCTGCAATAACTTCTTTAAGAATATTAACATACTACAATTTAAATTTTATTACAACTGATCAAAATAGCTGATAATAATTATTAGTAAAATAGTTAATAATAGAGAAAATAAAATGATATAAATAATTCTTATAGCATATGTTTTCTTTCCATTTAGGATTAAATAATTATATATTTATATAAATAAAAGTTTACAGAATCAAATGAAATGATATTTATATAATTAATATCATAGACTGCTAAATTGCTCTTATTAAAATCTACCTTCAGAATAAAATTCTTAGAGCACTAAAGTGCCAGTAAATAACAGAGCAATGTATACCACTATGTACTCCATGATGGTATGGTATTTTTAGTAAAATAGTTAACAATAGAGAAAATAAAATGAATTAATATTTATAAAATATCTGTTTTTAACAGGAATTATGAGACATAATATATAGTATAAACAAAAACGCAAGCACAAACAAAAAGCCTCATGAAGCCAACCATGTAGCAGGAAATGAGTAAAATAAGGACCCATAGCTGTCAAACTGGTGAAAAGAAATGGACTGTTGCGGACATTTAGTTCAGTAATATGAGGAAATCACTAAAAGGGAGGAGAAGGCATTTGAAATAGCTCTATAAAATTGTGTAGCATTTCCACAGGGTAGTTTAGAAGAAGGTTGCATTCTTAGCAGGGAAAAAAAAATGACATGAATAAATCCAGGGAAGTTGGAAAATCAAACAGCACATATAAAAAACTGTAAGTTTTTGGAACATAGTGAAAAAATGGGAGATACAAATGAAAAGTTATGATCAAAAATTTACATCTGTTCCTCAAATATCCATTAAGCACCTCATAGTTGGCCGATGTTGTTCTAGGTACTTCTTGAAAAAGAAATCATGTTCTTTCTTCTAAGATATGTAGGGCTTATTGATTGAGATAGAAACATATACTGTTTCCAAAAAAATGAAATAAATAAAGTGATAGGGTAATGCCACAAATCCTATAAGATCTTAAAGGATGGACCCTTAGCTTGACTAGAGGTGGACGACAGGACTCTATGAAGATTTTCTAGATTACATAGTGCCTGAACTGAGTTTCAAAAGATGAATAGGAAGATTATCCAGCAAAATACAGGAAAGATGAGAGTCAGGGATAATGCCAGATAGAGGAAACTACATGGACAATGAGGCATAAAATAGATGTGAGGATCTACTAGGAGATTAATTGAATCATATGATAATGAGTCCATGTGATATATATAACCATATGATAACAGGACAGGAAATAGGAATGAATAACACTCCAGAGGTTGTCATGGATGATTGGTGGAGAACATTATATATCATGTTAAGAAACATAGCCATTACCCTATAGAAAAATAAGTTATGTAAAGGGTATTAAGCAAATGAAGTTTTAGCCAGTTCAGTCTAGAGGCTCTACATAAAAGATGGTTTTGAGGAAGAACAAAGTTGCAAAAGCCAGTGCCAAGCTCATGAGTGCCTAAGCAAGGTCAATGGAGTAGAGGAGTGAGATTTTAAAATTTTCATAGCAGGTAAAAAAAAAATTCAAGTGGAAATTATTATGGAATACAAACTATACTTCATGTCCCCATAGATGAGTAAAACAAAATTCCTGAGTTCTAGAAACTCACAGCTTGGTGGAGGAATACTAAGAAAGCAATCACAAGTGTGGAGGAAATGAAGAGCTCTTGATTATGTATTTTGAAGCCATGTATGATTAATTTAGAAAAACAGCAGAAGGAACATGGATTTTTACAAGCCATGAGGCCTCATTGAAAGTTTGTGAACAGAGAACCTACACTGATGGATTTGTTTTAGGAAGGCAATTCTAGGGCCCCAAAAGAGGAAGACAGAAGGGGAAGAGAACTGAAGGACCAGTTAAGAGAACCTCAGTTTAAGTAAAAGATAATATTGTCTTATACTACAACGGCAGAGGAAAGAAGGCAGAGAGTAAGTAAAGATATTTAGAAAATAAAATAGACTGAACTTGGTGACTAATTTAAAGTGGGATGTGAACAGAAAGGAATTAAGAATATCTATGAGATCTTTATTTGTGAAAGTGGGTGTATGATGATTCTATTGACTAAGACAAAAAATACAGGCGAAATGTCAGCTGTGAGGGGAAAGAGTAAAAATTGCTTGGGACATTTTGAGCTTGAAACCTCTTTCGAAAATAGAAAAATGATTCACATATTCAACTTGAAATTCCTAATTTACAATTCCTTAGATAAATAAATCATTTTTTTTCACTTCTTGTTTCACAAAAATTTTGCCACAACTAGAATTTCTTTAAGTCTCTTTCATCATCATCACATTTAATATGGTCCTTCTAATTCTCTGTGGATGTTCTCCTTCAACCAGTTTTCAGTTTTCATTTAAACAAAAGTGAATTGAAATAAAAATGACATAAAAATGTACAAGTAAATGATCTTAATATATGATGAACTACTATATCAGTGTTTTTTTAGAAGATACAGTAATGACCACTTTTTTGGACATTGTTAAGGAAATATAAAAATGCCAAGTGCTGTTGAAAACAAGTTACAGTAATAACTACTACTCTACTTCTGATGAAATAATATCATATCATAGTCAACAAAGAAAGTCAGTATATTATGATACTTGGAGGAAGAGATAGAAATTATAAATTTAAGAAAGGCAGACATTTTTATCTACCACAGATAAAGATAGTGACTGATTAATCAAAGTGATACAAAATATAGTACCCTACTTGAATAATTACATGTAATATTATGATAAAACTTTTTCTCAACAGTCCCTACAAGTCAACATATATTCCTGAGAAACTTTTTTATGCCACCATTAATAACTTTTTCAAATTTTTATTTTTAGAATATTAATAGTATAAAAGCATAACGGGTCTTGAGAAAACTAAGAACTCAGAGTGAACCTTTAAACTACTAAAAATATATGCTAATGGGCAAAGGATTATGAGGCATATTTGCAAAATATGACCTCAAATGTTCAAAGTTGTTGCTGGTTTTATATAGATTTTTGTTGTATTTAAAACTATGTAAAGTTATTCAGGCAATAACAAAAGCATAAAATGCTAATCTGAGTGTACCACCAGTTTTAGTAAGGAGCTTTAGTTTAATACTAAGAGAGACACTTTGTGTGTGGGTAAAGTTATGGTAGAGGCAGCCTACTCACTAAGCTTAACATTTCTTCATTAGGAAGAAAATTGAAAGGGTTGAACCACACTTATGAGCCCTGTTGGGATATTCCATATATTTTTTTAACTTTTCTATTCCTATTTGGAAGAAAAGCTCAAGGGATGAATCTAACACACACCAAATAAGGTCATCCTCCCAGGGCCTTGTTAGGAAAAGCAGCAGCATTCATATATTAAGTTGGATGCCATAGTTTTAAGGTTATAGCTGAATAAATCAATGAAGCTCATGCTGTTCAAGGGCCTTACAGTAAAGAAGAAAAATTAGTAGGAGAAAAATTAGTAGGAGAAAAATTATAATTATCTAGAGGACATGGGCAGCAAAGTGAAACAAATATAAGATGAAAGGAATTTCAATATAGAAAAAAAGGAGTTTTATTGTATAACTCATACAAATATAAACCTAATATTAAGATGAGATGAGGTTTACGAAAAGGAAAAAATAAACAGTTTTTTCTTTTTTTACTTTCAGGAATACATCCTTTCTCATTATCTAGATTCTCCCCCTTGGCACCCCATCCCTAACTTGTGCTATTACAAACAAGGTATAATCTCATGGAAAACAAATATAAGGGATTAAATGAACATTTTTAAAGAGTGAAAAAGAAAGATGATGCCAAGCCTTTTGCATGTTCTATGTTTTGGCAACGGGTTTTTCAGCTCTTTCGAAACTTGTGTGATTACCATTTGTTACAGTTAAGCTAAAATACTATCTAAGCCAGTGAAATACGTACATGGATGTGTGATATAACTCTAGATGAAGCATTTGTGAAGATTAAGACACCAAGCCTTAAAAAGTAAATTTTTATTACTAATTTTGGAAACATTAAAAATATTAACATCATTAATATTAGTATACATTATATTTCAAAAATGGATATTGAATGATTAATTGGCCAACTTTATTCTTTATTCAACAACAAAAATTAGTAATCAAACATTAAGATAGTAATGACATCATCTTAGACTATTTTACAATTTACCATTGCTTTTAGGCAATTTATTAATTTATTTATTAGTTAAATTTTGTAAGTTTGTTAAATAAAATACATCTTTGTGCCAAATGAAAGTTTTGGGGTCAAGTGAATAAAATATTCATCTTATTATATTTTATTAATTGAATAAATTCATTTTATATTTATTAGGTAGCCACATATGAAACACATAGTGAAGACTGGGATCCTCATACAGGAATAGGCATCTACTAGCTGCCTGGAGATTCTCTTCTGCAAGGGATTCATTTGTATTTGCATTTACTTGCAGAAGAGTGAAAACATATCCAGTTATCTAGACCTGTGCCTTTCTCCAAGCAGTTATATTTGAGGTTTTTAGATGCTTAGTAGGCATCCTTTATTTCTCAGAAATATAAACATTTAACCACTAAGTTGGAGATAAGAACAATGAAAGTTCTAGGATTCCCCATGGCAGCAACATCATGCACCTCATCATCTAAGACTGGTTTAGGGTAGGTTTGCTCAGTTAAATTTGAATTTCATATAAACAACAAGCACTACTTTTTTTTTACATATCTATCTATCTATCTACATAGATAAACACATGTGTACATCTTTCTCTCTATCATCTGTCTATCTATCTATCATCTGTCTATCTATCTATCTATCTATCTATCTATCTATCTATCTATCTATCTAGAGAAGTCCAAGAGCTCCAGGGTTGAGAGAGAGAGAGAACTTACTCCTGAAATACTTCTTGTAGTACTTAAATAGAAAAAGAGAGTGGGAGAATCATTACCTCTTAAAATATCAGGAAGAGATGGAAATTATACTGTGTGTATTTATCTTAGTGGTTTAATGTTATATTAAAGTTGAAACCTTACAGTAAAGCTCTCATGAATCACTTCATTTTTTAAGCAGAAGGTAGATGAAATAAATGGTAGAAAATAGAAAAAGGAAATGACACGGTAAAACTTCTTTGAACATTTTTTTTTCTTAATTTGAATCACTAAACAGTAATTGGCATTAAATATTATAGAAATTGAATATTTAATTTGAGACTGAGTCTAAAGTTACTTATATTCCTTGGATGTCAAGATAAGTGGAAATAATTATAAATAAAACATGATTAGGTCGTATTATACAAGTACTTATTGTAAGTATTTGAGATTATAAAACAGTAGGAATGTCATACCAAATTAAATTAGGTATTTTAGTTTTTAAAACAGACTTCACTTTTTAAAGCAGTCTTAAATTCACAGAAAAATAGAGAAGCAACTACAGAGAGCTCCTATATACTCTGGCCCTGTCCCACGTAAAAAACCTCCCTCATTATCAACTTACTGCCTCAGAATAGCACACTTGTGACAACTGATTAATCTACATTGACACATAATTATCATCTTAAGTCCATAGTTTGCATTGGGGTTCATTCTTGGTGTTGCACATTTTACTGGTTTTGTAAAACGTATTCTCCATTATGGTATCATACAGAATACTTTCACTGCCCTAAAACTCCTGTGTTCCACATATTCATTCTCGATCTCCTCAGCCACTAGCAACCACTGATATTTTTACTGTCTCCATATTTTGCCTTTTCCAGAATGTCATATACACTGTAGTTGGAATCATATGGTATCTAGCCTTTTCAGGTTGACTATATATGTTTTCATTTGTTATTAGACATTTTAGGTTCCTCCAGGACCTTTCAAGACTTGATAGCCCATTTCTTTTTAGCTCTGAATAAGATTCCATTGTCTAGATGTACCACTGTTTATTCTTTCACCTACTTACCAGTTTCTTTTATTCATGGATCATGTCCTTGATGTTGTATCTGAAAAGTCATCACAAACTCAAGGACATGTAGGTTCCTTCTTTGCTATAAGTCTTTTATCATTCGTACTTTACATTTAGGCTTATGATTCATTTTGAGTTAATTTTTGTGAAAATGTAAAGTCTCTGTGTAATTTTATTTTATTTTTTTTGCATCTGGGTGTCCAGTTATTGTAGTATCATTTATTGAGAAGACTACATTTGCCCCATTATGTTGTCTTTGCTCCTTTTCCATATAAAGTTTTCATCTATATATTTCTGTGTAAAAAAATTTATATCTCAGAGGCTACATATGCCTTTTAATTATCTGCATTAAATATTTGTTTGCTGTTGAAAATTTCCCTCCTTGGTGAGGTCTCAGATATTAACTCCGAAATCTTCCATCTTTGTGGTCCAGAGGAGGAAGCCCGAGACTGCCAGGGTTGAGAGACATTTGAAAAAAAAAATCTGACTTTGCCTTCACTTACCTTCCTGTGTGTGCTTTGCCTTTGCTTGATGATCTACAGACTCTTTCTTTTAATGACACCTCAACTGCAAGATTAAATGTCGAATCCTTTTGGATTATTTCAGTTAAAGATGCTATTAGGGAGATTTAATAGTCCTCTTTCTAGAAATGGAAATCTCTCAGTTTATCTTTCTGGTATCACAACATAGAAATGTCTAATTTTTATTTTACTTGTTATTGGTCTTTGCCCCCACCTCATGTGGCAAGGTTAGCAACTTTGTCTATTTTATGCATCATAGTATTTCCAGAAAGTAGAAAGTATCTGACACTTAGTAAGTATAGAATATACTCTATTGAATGATTGAATATATAATTTAATTAACTTGTTTTTTACTTTGAAAATGCTTCTCCTACTGATAAAAAACTATTCATTAAAGTGATTTTTATTGCTACATAAAAAGTGTACTAGAATAGTTTAATCCTTTCTCATATTGACAAACAAGTTGTTCTTCAGTTTTTACTGTTTTAAATGTTGCTTGGTTTTAAATTATGGTTTACAATGAATGTTTCATATTTTGTTAGTTCTTCAGATATTTTCTCATAAGTACAATTCTCAGGTCAAAATACTTGAAATTATTTTTAAAGCTCTTTATATATATAGTAAAATTGCATTCTAGAACTAATTACAACTCCCATAAACTGTGTGTGTGTGACAGATATAATAGTATATATTTCATCATTTCTCAAAAGCATTTTAAACTTTGCTGTATAAATCCCACATTGTATGTATTAATAGATTTTTCCTTTACTGGGGACCAGGGAGTTAGAGATACTGATGCGAAAAATATATCCCAGAATTTGAAATAGAGAAAACATGCATAATCTTGTTAAATTCCACACATTTAACAAGCAGTTATTTTACAGTATTAGTTATTACATGTGTTGTCAAATAAATGTTTTATTACAAGAAGAAATAAAAGACACTGATCATATACCAATTAATAATGCTTAATATTTGTTGGAAAATTTTCATGTTCTAAGTGCATTTTATTTATTTTCAAATTTAAAACTCCAGTTTAAAAAAATGATGGGATCAGAGCCACTTTCCTACTTCTGACATTTTCTGTCTTGTAGAGGGACATCTATTTCTGTCATTCTGCTTTCTCTTGCCTTTTACTCTCTTAACTGCCAGGGAGGATGGAGTGACTCCCTTGTTTGGTAAAGCTGGGCATGCTTGGGTTGAATGGTTCTGCTTTCTCAGGAATGAGGTCCAGGCATGCCACTCATTGTGCTCATTGTCACACGCTTTATAAGATCAGGCATGCATGGTGAATGGATCTATTTACTGCTGAAGGTTCATGTGAGGAGCTTCATTCATTTGCTCACAGACATAAGGCGCAATCATGAATTTATTATGAATAATAAGGGAGATATTTTTGTCTTCATATTATGACTTATTTCTCTGCTGATTGAGGGTTTAGGTAGAAAAATGTTTGTTATTACGTATAGGACTTTCCTTGTGTCGTCAATTTTAGATTTGTTTTATAATTTTAAAATATCTAGCTTGTTGTGGTTTGAAACTGAGAGACTAAGTTCGTAGCTAGGTTCTGCCTAAATGCAAAGCTTATGCTTATAGTCAGTTCATCATATACATTGTAAAAAATACCATTTAATGAGCAAGTTAGACTTAGATGGGACAAGTAAATGGGATGAACAATGATTGTCTTAGTAGCATAGAGTCGTAAATGTTTTCATGCTTTTTGGAATAAAAATCTTGTTCATTCTGGAATAATTGGAGTTAAAGTATATGCATATTTTAACTAATCATAATTTTTATATTCATTAAAGTGCCTATCATATGTATAATATATATAATATATATTATTACATATAATATTTATTTATTTATTTATTTATTTATTTTTTGATATAGAGTCTCACTCTGTCACCCAGGCTAGATAGAGTGCAGTGGTGTGATCTTAGCTCACTGCAGCCACCTCCTGGGTTCAAGCGATTTTCATGCTTCAAACACCCAAATAGCTGGAATTATAGGCATGCACCACCACTCCCTGCTAATTTTTGAATTTTTAATAGAGACAAGGTTTCATCATATTGCCCAGTCTGGTCTCGAACCCCTTTCTCAATTGATCTGCCCACATTGGCCCTGCAAAGTGCTGGGATTACAGGCACGAGCCACCATGTTTGGCCTCTATTATATATATTTTAATGCAGATTTTAAAATGTTTACTTCTAAAGTGGCTTCTATTATACAGGAGAGACTGATTATGCCTACAACAATCAGACAACACTGGATAAATTCTTAGATACCTGAGAATTTCTTGGTTTGTTTTGATCAGAGAGTCAGTTCTCTCTCAGAGTGAAAAAAAAAAAAATGCCTTGGGAAAATTACATTGTTCAGGACATTGGGAAATGACTTCATCTTAATGTTTAATGTGAATGTCCCTTTTTTCATGGGAATATTTACTGCAATGTACTATGCTAAATAACTCTATGATAGCTACTTACCTATTTACTTGTACATGTAGAAATAGAAGAGAGGATTTTCCTGCTATTTTTTTCAGCTCAGAAATAAATGTAAGTCTGTGACAGTCCTAGACTTAATCTGAACACAATTTTATTTCTGCTTTAAAAAAATTCTCTGTTTAGGCACACTTCTTTGATCATTCAGAGGAGGTCTTCTTTGGAAGATCTATCGTACAAAGTCCAATATATTTGTTTTTAATACCCTGGCCAATAAGACATTGACATTAGAACATGTAGTTTTAAATTTCACACATTTTGAATTTTCATTTTAGTTACTATCTTCCCTATTCTTAATTTCTTAATGTTTTCTCAATTACTTAATTTAAAAGTAGATCATAAATTAACATGCAAAAGTTTCCAAACCAATGTTTTTACTTAATTAATTTAAGAGATTAATTGAATTATATTTGATACACACCAAAAAGCACATGTTTAATGTACACAATTTGATGAATCTGGACTTATGCACATAGTCATACTATCACCATGATCCAGGTACAGATGGACATCACCTTTTGCACATTTCTGATAAGTGCTGTTATACAAACATTACATATGATTGAACAACACATTCATTATTAGATGTAGTTTTACACCCTCTGCTGAAGAGCTTTCTTTAGTAAAAGGAATGTGCATCCTGTAATGTTACAAAAATGTAAAGTCATTTTTGCAGCTGAGTACAACTTTACAAAGCAGGCTGGTGTAGTGGAAGACATGTGAGCTTTGTAGTCCAAGACAGCTAGGTTCACATTCCACACTTATTAGATGCATGATATTGGAAGACATGCTTAATTTTGCTAATCTTCAGTTTTGCTACTCAGAGTAGTGATGATTGCACCTACTTTGCAAGACTGTTGAGAGGATGTGAGACACTCTTAATTATCTGGAATTTAGTTATTGCACAGTATCAAAGCTCTCTGTATTCTAATCATTAGCTTTCTCTAATTCTTTGAATAGAATTATGAGATAACATAAACACGTCTTTTAAAGGCTTTGAGATGTCATAGACTCAGGACCTCTAGGCAGAACCATGCCTCTGGCAAGAGGAAGTGACAGAAGATAGCCTTAGTACCTCAATTCTCTTCATTAATCTAAATCCTCTACTGGTATATGACTTTATTTATCCCAAGGGTGCTGAGGTTTTTCTCTAAAAGAACTGATGTTTACATTATTTAGATAAATGCCTTGAGGTTCCTTATGCTAATTCGTTCTTTTGTGCCTTTTCTTTACTAACAATATTAGACAGTTTTTAAACTGACAATGATTTATGCTTCTCAATTTTTCGGGTTTCCTGCTGTTGGCAATCATATATCCCAAGGCACTTGCGCATAATTTTCTATAACTTCAGCAAATAAGTCCAGAAAAAGGTCTATTCTTACAAATGGAGATAGATACATTTAAGTGCTACAATTGTACGCTCTCCAACAAAAAATTATAAAGAAAGTAAATTACCTTCCTGTGATGTGTTTGAAACTTCTCTATTGGTATAAAACTTTGCACTTTATTTGTAGTGACATAAATATAATTCTTAAGAATATCTAAAATATCAACAAGACTTGTTAGCATCAAAGACAGTATGACAGGTGTTGTCGAACACTTTAATTTGTACATGGCTAAACAATTCTCTTTAATGAACTTAGCAAATAATGCAGTTGTTTGACATTCAATTATCCATTTTAAGTATCTTATTTCCTTTATTTCTCATCGGCTGTTTACATTTTCTGTCATCATTAATTCTCATTCTTTATTCTTACAGGCAATTTAGTTCCACAAATATCATGATTTGTTTAATTTCTAAAGTTCTTCCATTATGAAATCTATGAATTATTTACTTTTCAAACAAGATAAAAAATTTTGTTTTGTACATATATACAAAGACTCTCCATGTTGTTAATTTTAATTCTATAGACTTTTGAAATTTCTTAATATATTTGATTTATTAGCACTTTCTTAGATTTGTTTTTAATAAATATTGAATTGGTACACAGAAATTTCGGACAAAATGTTCAAGGCAGAGAGAATAGATACCACTTAAGAAATAAAGTACAACATTTAGCCTTGAAGTGTCCTGTAAATATTTCCTATTATTTTTCCCCTACTAATTAGTACAAACCTATACTGAGCTTTTCATTTATTAAGTATCTCAACTTTACAATTTTAATCCAAATCTTTAATTTCCCATATATTTTGTTTAGACTGATTTTAAATTTTGCATTAAGAAAATCATACTACTTGTACCCCTACAATTGCTTTTTCTTTGTTCAATAATATTCTTTTAAGTGTTATTTATGTTGTTGCATGTAGTTTATTCCATTTCCCTGATCAGAGGCAACTTTCATCAGACGATGATCTGATTTTCTTTTTTGTTCTTTTTTTTTTTTTGATTCAATTGCCATTTTAAAAATGTATTTATTTATTTTACTTTAATTTCTGGGGTACATGTGCAGATCTTGCAGGATTGTTACATAGGTATACACATGCCTTGGTGGTTTGCTGCCTCCATCCCCCTGTCACCTAAATTAGGTATTTCTCCTAATGTTATCCCTCCCGAATCCCCCCACCTCCTGCTATCTCTTCTCTAGCCCCCAACCTTCCAACAGACCCCAATGTGTGATGTTACCTTCCCTGTGTCCATGTGTTCTCATTGTTCAACACTCACTTATGAGTGAGAACATGTGGTGTTTGGTTTTCTGTTCTTGTGTCAGTTTGCTGAAAATGATGGTTTCCAGCTTCATCCATTCCCTGCAAATGACATGAATGCATCCTTTTTTATGGCTGCAAAATATTCCATGGTGTATATGTGTCACATTTTCTTTATCCAGTCTATCTCTGATGGGCATTTGGGTTGCTTCCAAGTCTTTGCTATTGTAAACAGTGCCACAATGAACATATGTGTGCATGTGTCTTTATAACAGAATGATTTATAATCCTTTGGGTGTATATCCAGTAATAGGATTGCTGGGTCAAATAGTATTTCTATTTCTAGATCCTTGAGGAATTGCCACACTGTCTTCCACAATGTTTACACTAATTTACACTCCCAACAACAGTGTAAAAGTGTTCCTATTTTTCCACATTCTCTCCAGCATCTGTTGTCTCCAGATTTTTTAATGATCACCATGCCAACTGGAGTGAGATGGTATCTCAATATGGTTTTGATTTGCATTTCTCTAATGACCAGTGATGATGAGCATTTTTTCATTTGTTTGTAGGCCACATAAATGTCTTATTTTGAAAAATGTTTGTTCATATCTTTGGCCCACTTTTTGATGAAGTTGTTTGGTTTTTTCTTGTAAATTTATTTAAGTTTTGTGTTGATTCTGGATATTAGCCCTTTGTCAGATGGGTAGCTTGCAAAAACTTTTTCCCATTCTGTTGGTTGCTGGTTCATTGTAATGATTATTTCTTTTGCTGTACAGAAGCTCTGGAGTTTAATTTGATCCCATTTGTCTATTCTGGCTTTTGTTGCCAACGCTTTTGGTGTTTTAGTCATGAAGTTCTTGCCTATGCATATGTCTTCAATGTTGTTGCCTAGCTTTTCTTCTAGGGTTTTTATGGTGCTAGGCCTTATGTTTAAATCTTTAATCCATCTGGAGTTCATTTTTTTATAAGGTGTAAGGAAGGGGTCTAGTTTCAGCTTTCTGCACATGGCTTGCCAGTTTTCCCAACACCATTTATTAAACAGGAAATCCTTTCCCCATCGCTTGTTTTTTCAGGTTTATCAAAGATCACATGGATGTAGATGTGTGGCATGACATCCGAGGCCTCTGTTCCGTTCCATTGGTCTATATCTCTGTTTTGGTACCAGTACCATGCTATTAAAAATATGGAACGCTTCACAAATTTGCATGTCAATGATCTGATTTTCATTATGATAAAAAGTTTTACTGTATTAATATCTCATAAGTTATTTATCCATTCAATTGGGATTGTCACTTAAATTGTTTTTCACTGTACTTTGATTTGTTTTGCTTCTGCTATTACAACCATTGCTGCTCTGATTATTCTCCTATGTGATGTCTTATACAGGATTGTACATTCCATATCTCTCCTTATTTGCTCTTTTAATTTCTTATTCCTTGTCAGCTCACCTATTTGAGAAAACTAGAAATTCATAGGGTTGTTACCGACTTTTTTCTTTATAGTAATTTTAAAATTAAAGTATTAATGACAATTACATACACTATGGGATTAAATGAGTAATATATAAAGTGTTTATTGTTAAATGCTATTAAGCATTGATGACAATAATAAAGATGATGTGTTCTGGATCATATGTACAAGAACACATACTTTGGAGTGGAATTGCTGGGTTGTAATATATAAGCAACTTCAACTACATTATGGCCAATTGTGAGTAATCTTCCATTATCTGTTAACTCCTCTACCCACGGTAATGCCATTTTTCCTGGGAATATGATTGTCTATATGAAGCCAGCATTCCTTACTCTTCACAGCCATGTAAGAGCTGGAAAGGATCAAAATTAGAGCAAATGCGTTGGAGCTGGAGATGGGAGTCACGTGTTGATGGTGACAGAACTACTTAATCAGTTCCACTGTAACATTGAGAGAAATATTTTTCTCTAGTTCAGGTACTAATATTGGGCTCTCATTGTCTCAGCAGCTAAGCCTATACCCTATAGCCAACTAATCCATATGAAGTTGACAAAAAGAAAACATATTCAAGTCTTATTTTCAGGTGCTTATCTAAGATTTGTTGGCACAGCCAGAAGAAGCATTGCGACTTCATTTAATGGCTGTTTAGGTGGAAAATCCTTCTAGTGGGCAGGCCATCTAGTATTACAACTGTAAGTAAACACTGCTTACAAGGAGAGATACCAGAGGTAAAACTCTCAACCAGTTTAGAACCATTAGCCATCCATTAGTTCAAGTTTTCTGGAAAATAGCAGGAAAAATATTAGAAAATTGATATTGTACAAGGTGCTTGAGAGTGAAAGTGTGTGCATGGATCTCTTGAAATGCATTAAAATGGTAGCAAGTTATTAACCACACGCATTGCTCCCTTCACTGCATGTCTTCTGAACAATAATTCTATCAAGGGGACAAAGTGTCTTATAATAAAAGTGTCAGGCACCTCATTCCCCAACCACCCTAGTGCTTGCTCAATAGTCTCTTAAGCAAAATGGCTGTAGTGGCAGAATGGACGTGATGAATGAATTCAGCAATATGGGTTTTCCCTCACTGAGGCTGATCTGACTACTATCATAGCTGAAATATTCAAATTTGCCAAGAGGAAGAGACAAAATGTAACTTCCATTAGAGCATCACATCCTAGGAAGACCACCAAACTGCTTGGTGAATGGTTGATTGTGTTGTCCTTCTACAATTGAAGAGCCAGTGATTTATCCTCTCTGGAATAGACACTGTGATTATACATTTGCCCTATTTGCCTAACATTACTTCTCCCAGAATTGCTACAGATAGATTTACTGAATCCCCTATTTACTGAAACAGATATCCTCACTGAATTCCTCTCACCTGAGAATGTACTGAACAGAGAAAGAAGAGAGCCAATGAAATTTAGTGTTTTTAGTAATCATTCTAACATCCATAAGCAGATGAATGAACACAAAAGTGGGAGTTCTTCTAAACCCTCAGGTGTAGTGTCCACCAGGAAAGATTATCTTTTAAAAATAACACATACATATGCTTCTATCAAACTATTTTGAATTCTAATTTTATCTAATTCTTTTTAGCATCTATTGAGAAATTCATATGATATTTTACCTTACATATATTTTTTTTTATTTGTTTTTTGAGACGGAGTTTCGCTCTTGTTACCCAGGCTGGAATGCAATGGCACGATCTCGGCTCACCACAACCTCCACCTCCTGGGTTCAGGCAATTCTCCTGCCTCAGCCTCCTGAGTAGCTGGGATTACAGGCACGCACCACCATGCCCAGCTGATGTTTTGTATTTTTAGTAGAGACGGGGTTTCACTATGTTGACCAGGATGGTCTCGATCTCTTGACCTCGTGATCCACCCGCCTCGGCCTCCCAAAGTGCTGGGATTACCGGCTTGAGCCACTGTGCCCGGCTACCTTACATATTTTAATGAAGTTCATAACTGCTATAAGTTTTTCTTCTTTTTGTTATGAACATACTTACATATTCATTATATTATGTATGCATTATATCATCTTTAGTATACATTACTAGTTTTGATTTACTAATATTGACTTCAACATTTTTGCATCCCTGCTCATAAGTGAGAATGGCTTACCATTTTCCACTCTCATAATTTCTATTATTTTATTAGATATAAAATGAGAGAGTAAGTCTTGATTGGGCAACTTTGGAATTTCTTTTTAAATGATTGGTACAATTTATATGTACAAGCCCCTTAGTTTTATATTTTTTTAATTGAAAGGTGTTCTGTTGTTTAAATTACTATAATAGTTATAAGCCTGAGGCAGAGATGGCCAGTTCCTCATATTGTTCATGCCCCCTTTTTGTAATAGAATGCTCTGAGTTTTCGTTAGGTACATGGCCACTGCTGGATACTACATTTTCCTAGTATATATTGCAGCTAATATAGTCATGTGGCTAGGTTACCATCATTGCATTGTGAATAGAAGTGATACACACATTTTCTAGGTCCCGCTGTTACAAGGAAGTACCTGGCTCTTAATGTGTTATTTCTTCTTGCTTTGAGCTAGAACACAGATTAGGGAGTGATTAATCTTTTAATCATAAGCAATATAGATTAAACTTGATTATCCAGATAATTTCATGGCTTGAAATTACACAGAATTTCTGATGGCTTTCCAATCTGAGTTTTATGTGGAAGAGAGAAAGAGGTATTTAAATTACTGCTATTTTGGGCTCAGTTGAAACAACTAATCCAGCGATCACCAAACCAACCTAAAAGGCTTCTAAATCACCTGGAGGGCTTGTTATATTACTTGCTTTATTTTGTTACTGCCTTATCTTTTTGGTCAACTGAAATATTCATCTCTCCCCCTTTTTTTGGTCATGTATCTTCTTTAAAATATATTTGTTTATTATCAATATTACTATATCAACATTTTTGTTAATATTTTTCTGACCTCTTATTTTTCTCTTTCTTTTATTTACCTTCAAACTTCACATAAACTTCTATGACATCTATATGCCTCTTATAAATAGTGTATACACAGATACAGATACTGTGTTGTTCATTTTTTTATTTTTAATCAAGCCTTTGTCTTTTAAACATACATGTTTTATTTATGTTTATTAACATTTTCTGATATATTTGGTTTTATTTCTACAAACTTATTTTGTGCATTTTATTTATATTGTAATGTTTCTATTTCTTTCTGTTTTACTGTTTTTTCTCATTTAGCTTTTCTTCATTGGTTTGACAGTTTACATTCCATTTTTATTATTTTGGTTGTACTTTAGCTATTTTTAAAATGTATAATTAATTGAGGAAAATTAAAGTTTATGTGTGTTTGTCATCTTCTCAAAATTAACCATAAAATTTTAATAGAATATCTTTATAAAAGTCAATCGTTGATAGAGTTACTCACATGTTTGCCATATTTACCACTTTCTCTTCACCATTTCTTCTTCCACCTCAGTCTTTCCACTTGAGATTGTTTTTCATTTGCTTTAGTATATATCCTTTAAATTTCTTTTAATTAGGGACAACTGTTTACAAATTTCTTAGATTTTTTATTTTGAAAATAACTTTATGCATCAGATTTATTTTTTCATATGTATATTACAAATGTTTACTCATTAATATTTTCCATTTCTATTTTTAGTCATCCCTTTTTAAAACCTCCTAGGTATAGCTTAATGAGTCACTTTAAGGTATGTAGTTGTATAATTACTATGCAGGTCAAAGAATAGATTTTGCCAGCACCACAGAAGCCACCAGGATGCCTTCAGAAGCACAACTCTCTTACACCACACCCACTCTGAAAGTAATCACAACTCTGGCTTTTATGGAATTTCATCTTATTCCCTGAATATACAATAATTTACTTATTCTATTGGTAAATTCATAACTATTATCTCCTCAACATTACTTCTACTCTATTATTTTACTCCTCTCTTTATTCAAATTCAATTAATTAGTTTTTAGACCTAATTTTCATATGATTTTTGTCTCCATCTCTCTTTTATAGTTTGTGTCTTTGTGCCATGTTTTGGATAATTTCTTGAACTCTCTCTTCCAATTTACTAATACTCTATTTTATCATACTCAATCTGCTGCTGTACATGTCCATTGTATCTCTAATTTCACTTATTAATGTTTAAAATATTCTAAATATTTTGATTATTTTTAAAATGCACTTGCTCATTTTACTAGCCTCATATTTCTTACTTTTATTTCCAAACATTTTTTTTTTCACTGAAAGCCCTTTCAATGTTGATATTTCATAGCTGTGTTTGATCATTCTAGTAAATCAAGCCTTTGCCTGTCTAATTCTGATGTGTATTATTAGTCTGGGTCCTCTGAAGTTATAGAACCAATGGTGTTGGAGAGTGTTGTGGGGGGAGAGAGAGAGAGAGGAGAGACTATTATAAGGAATTGGCTCACTTGATTGTGGAAGGAAGAGCTGCAATCAGCACAGTGGACATCCAGGAGAGCTGAAGAGATAGTTCTGTTCCAAGCCTGAAGGCTGAAGAACCAGGAGAACCAATAGGCAGAAGGTAGAAAACCAATGTCTTAGATTCAGGCAGAGAGTAAATTCTCCCTTACTCAGCCTTTTTTTTTAATTATCATACTTGAAGTTCTGGAGTACATGTGCAGAATGTGCAGGTTTGTTACATAGGTATTACATAGGTATACACATGCCATGGTAGTTTGCTGCATCCATCACACCTTTGTCTACATTAGGTATTTCTCCTAATGCTATCACTCCACTAGCCCCCCGCCTCCCAATAGGCCCTGGTGTGTAATGTTCCCCTCCCTGTGTCCACGTGTTCTCATTGTTCAACTCCCACTTATGAATGAGAACATGTGGTGTTTGGCTTTCTGTTCTTGTGAGAATGATGGTTTTTCAGCCCTTTATTCTATTCAGGCATTCAAGAGACTGAATGAGACTTACCCATATTGGGGAAGGCCATTTTCACTACTCAGTCTACCCACTCAAATCTTAATCTCACCCAGAAACATCAGCACAGACACACTCAGAATATCTGAAACTCTGCAGCCCAATCAAGTTGACGCAAAATTAACTATCATGTGTACTCAATGTTCTCAATGTTTAGCTCCCACTTACAAATGAGAACATGTGGCATTTGATTTTTATTTCCTGTGCTAATTTGTTTAGTATAGACACTGGAGCCTATTTGTAGATGGAGGATGGGTAGAGTGTGAGGATTGAAAACCTATCTATTCAGTATTAGGCTGATTACTTGGGTGAGAAAATTACCTATACACCAAACTCCCATGACATACAATTTACCCCCGTACAGAAACTGCTCATGTACCCCTTGAACCTAAAATAAAAGTTAGAAAAAAACTCAAATTATTATATGAAGACTTTTGCCCTTGATAGAGCTCAGTTTTCATGTGTATTTTCTTGTTTGTGAATATGAACATATATTTCTTAATATTTAATCTGTGAGAATTCATTGAGTTTTGTAGTTGTGATCTATCACAAATCATTAGCAATTGCTTCAATCAGAAACCAGGAAACCTATCTACCTACCTAACTATCCCAAAGTAAATTCTGAGTTAGTTTTTATTGACCATATAGATGGGATTTCTTTAAGATGTAAATCTATGTGGAAATCAGTTTGGAATTACAAATAAACAAGGGCGAATACTTTTTCCACCAGCAAGTGATAATATTGAGAAATATAATCTTTTATTGTGTCTTTTAGTGACAGGATATTTTCTTTTTAGCTTCCTCTTGTCACTAAATGTGTACCCTTTTGAGTAACAGTGATCTGTGAAATACCTCTTATTAAATACATCCAGTGGGTTTCCTCTCCTTTCCACCACATCATGCAAGTTAGGAGAACTGTAAGTCAAGGTTTACCATAGTGCATTCAGGGTATAAATGAGGTTTAATTATTAGCTTTTGACTGAGTTTTTGGTTTTACTGAGTTTTTGGAACCTGAAGATTTCTTATTTTCTTGCCAGATCAACGATGCATACAAACAATAATTTTAAAACCCTGCTAACAGCACATTTAGTTATTTTCAACAGGAAGGGGTTTTTGGGTATCTGGCCAAACATACTACCTGAAATAAAATCCCTTTAATTATTTTTTAAATTAAAGACTACATATACATATAACAAAAATGTATGTAATAAACTCTGCTTAAAATATCATAAAATGTAAAGTATTTGTAAATAACTCAGTGAAGAAATGTGAATACACTATATTATTCTCCACTATAAACAGAATCTTACTGCATTGAGAGAACAAATGTTTACTACATAGACAGCAATAATTTATATCTTTATATTGCAAGTATACAATTGAACATCAATCTGTGTCTTAGATTACATTTTCCAACAAAAGTCTTAAAGGTTAAGCATTATCAGAAGAGAGCACAGGAAATTTATTATATATATTGTTTGCATCATCAAAGCAATTAAACATCTATCCATTAACAGTTTCTATGTAACTCGTTGTTAAGGGCATTTATATTCTAATAGAAATACTTTATTTCTATACTCTTGCCACTAATTCTGAACTACTTATTTATTTAGAATTCAGGAATGTGTGGAATATTGATTCATCCATATTTCTTTTGTAACTTCTAAAATTTCTGGAGAGAGTAGCTAGATATATTTAAATTTTTTTCTATAAATAAAAAGAAATATTTAAAAAATTTTCCCTAATTTATTATATATTCAGTAAAATTTACTTGTATAAATAGAATTAGTATTCTTTGTGTTAATTATTAGGGAATATAAAGCAAATAAAGCAATTTCATGGAAGGAGAAGGAGCATGAAATATTTGCTTTGTGGAGGAGAAATAGAAACAGGTCTAATTCTGTATTATCCTGTATATTCTCGAGATGCTTCAGGTCACAAAAGTAAACAATGAAAACATGAATTGGAGAGACATGGAAGAGGGAAAAATGTAAATCTTGGTGAACTTCTTTGGGAGATAAAGTGAATACACAGTCTAGAAAAATTTAGGTAGTTTGGCAAACGTCATTGTCACTAACAGCAAGTTCAAGAGCTGGTTTTGAAGAAATGAATTTTAGTGTACATATGGTGATTTGTGTACATATTTAGGATATCCAGATAGAGGTTCTAATAAGGAAATAGATAATTAGATATGGTCATGAGAAATGTTTTGCCTGATGCATAGGTTTGGGAACCAATAGGCTATGTGTGCAAAGAAAATCTCTGATCATGGGTAAAGTACTAAGACAGAACATTACATTGGAAAACAGAAAGACAAAGCTCTTGGAAGTTCAGGTTAAAAAGGGGGAGATATTTTGAGATAACCAGTTCTTTCTACTACACTCAATGAAAAGGTTGTATGTATTCTTATGCATTTTTTGCTTTGCTTTAAAATGATAGAGAAGATATATCATTTATATATTGAAGGGAAATACCTGAGCTAGGAAATGTGAAATCATAAAACCAAAGGTATAATTCAAAAACAAGTCTCTGAGAAGAGAGTAAACTAGATCTAGAGAAGCAAAATAGGTGACAGCTTTAAGCAAGAGAGAAAACTTTGGTGTACACTCTTAAGAAGGAGGAAATGATGTTATAAATGTAGTACGTTGGTTGAGGGAGGAGTGAGAATTTGATGTCCTCAGTTTTCTCTCTGTGTTAAAGTATGGGGTCATTTACTGAGATAGAACAAGATGTAATATGATAGGACTACCAGAAGCCTTTGAATTTTAACATTCTCCATAGTTGTGTGAATCTTTTTTCAGCAGCTCACTAGCTAAAGTGCAGAGAGATATCATATATCTTCAATTTTCCTAATATAATCTTGTTTTTAGAAAAGTAGCAAACAAAATAAAAAATTTATCCACATGTTAAATTGACCTGAGTTGCTATGTGAGGGCAAATGGGAATACATAATACAAGTGAGAGAGGAAAACACACATTTTAATTTTGAATAAAGCTTTTTTCATGGTTTGAATTCTTTCTAATTTGAAATCTACAGTTATGAGAACTGAGGGGGGTTGAATAAACACCATTTTATATATTTTGTTCAGTTTTAATTAGAATCAAGTAAGGAATTAATTAGGATGGAAAGAAGTGTGTTGGACAGACTACTCAACTTGAACAATAAAATATCTGCACACGAGAAGTTTATCACAATTTTCTAGGTGATTGGATTAATCAGTAAATGCTAACATTCCACTACTACACTAAGAGTATATTAGTTTTAAGAAATAGATGCTTCCAAAGAGTTTATACCAGAGAATTGTTTTAATTGAAGGAAAATAAGAGAATTATTTTAGAGATAGAAGTAGTATGATAACTGATGCTAAAGATGATTACATATCTTCCATTTTTACACAGTACTGGCAGTCTTCAAAAGTCTATATATTCAATGGTGAATTGTGTGTTAAATAATCAAAGCTCAAGAAAGATATATATGAATTCTGAAAGTTGACCACAATTCAATTGTTTAGGCAAAGGAGATGTATAATTTCAGAAGTTCCTGATTCAGGGATATCATCTATGCTTATATTAACATGCATGCTAAAGTTCTAATTAGCACACAGGGTAAAATATCAGAGTCATTTGCACAAAAATGTTGAGAAAAAGAGATGAGGGAGAAACAGAGTAAAAGAACTGAAAATTGACAGGAGTGTTGGAAAACCAAGGAAATAAAGAAGAGATAAATGAAGATGGGAATGAGAAAAAGACTTTCAGTTACAAGTCAGTCTGGGTTAATGGAAGGAATATTTGGAATTAGAAAGGGTAAATTAATATTCTATTTCTAGAAAATTATGACCTCACCATTTTGGTCTTGCATTTTGTCTTTGTATATTTAAGGAAAAAATATGTTTCTTATTTTTCTGCAAGAACAGATGTTAGTATCCTAGATCAGTAATGAATGATTCTGCTATCCTAAAATATTTCTCCTGACACTCTATGAAGATACTTCATCAATTTCTTTTATTTTATAGGACATCAAATAAATGCAAACACTGATTTAAACATGCATTTCCAGCAGAAAATATTACTCTAGTATCAAGAAATCTAACAGAAATATCAATCTCAAATAGCTTACAACATATATAATAGTGTAGTGTAAAACTGGGGAAAATAATTGTCATCTCTTGACATTTACTAAATATTATATTTATTCCTAAATCAAATAAGGGGGAAAAAAAGCTCCACAGTTGGTATTTGCATTTCATTTCTCTGTCCTTACTCATAATATATGTGTGTTTCTGTGTGTATATATATACACATATGCACACATTATATATAGGAACATACATGCATATATATACATATGTATATATACTCTTGCTAACCATATTATTTCTAAACCAATATTGCATACATTATTTGAATGTTCTCAGAACTTACTTCAGACTAGATGAGATAGCAACTTCAAGAATCGGCTCATGGAACATTTATAGCTCAAAGAATATTTACCCAATTATACAGAAAGAATTCATTTCCAGTAGAAGTTTACTTTTTACAACCAACTCTCATGAGCGTCAGCAGCCTTGTCAGCTTCTCTACTTGTTCCAAGCTTCTCTGCATGGCCAAGCAGCTAGGAAGGTCATTTGTCACAGAACATAAAGGAAACAATTCACCGCTTTTGAAGTGGGAAATCCAAACCTATCAGCCTGTCAGTAATTCTTGCTATAATTCCATCTTTGCATAATCAGGGAGATTGGTTGCCAGCAACCTGCTCATGTGCAAAAGTACAGCAACATCTTGGAGTTAGTTTTCCATGTACACACATACATTTTTATGAGAGGTATATGTTCTGATCAGCAAAACGCATTTAGAGAAAAAAAATACACCTTTTTAAAAATGAAGGACATATTTTACTTTTTAATGAAAGTGTAGTGATAGTAAGAGACTATTTATTTTGAAGGATGTCTTTTTAGTGAGAAATTCTGTTCCAATTTGAAGCCATGCTCTGGATTTTGAAAGAGCTGGTATGGCAGATCCCAGTGCAGATGTGCTACATTTGACCTCCTAGTTATCCAAATTCTAAAACTACATAAAAGCAGGAGTTTATTGCCTTTATACCTCATTTGACTTTATCTGGTATAAACAAATTTCCCTTTCAAAATGATTCAAATACATATAAAACCAAATTAAATATGCCTATTGTAAGGCAGAATTTTTTGTCTTTTTTTTATTTTCATTTTTAATTTTATTTTACTTTAGATGTATACTTTATCCAGCATTTCTCCCCATATTATCCCTCCCCACCCTCCCCACCTCTTGCTGTCCCTAACTTACCCCCACAACTGCCCCCAGTGTGTGATGCTTCTCTCCTGAATCCATGTGTTCTCATTGTTTGACACCCACCTATGAGTAAGAACATGCGGTGCTTGGTTTTCTGTTCTTGTCAGTTTGCTGAGAACAATATCTTCCAGATACATCCAAATCATTGTTTTTTTATGGCTGCTTAGTATTCCATGGTGTATATGTACCACATTTTCTTTGTCCTGTCTTTCATTGATGGGAATTTGGGTTGGTTCCAGGTCTTTGCTATTGTACACTGGGCTGCAATGAACATATGTGTGCATGTGTCTTTATAGTAGAACGATTTATAGTTCTTTGGGTATATACCCAATAATGGGATTGCTGGGTCAAATGGAATTTCTATTTCTAGATCCTTGAGAAATAGTCACACTGTCTTCCACAGTGGTTGAGCTAATTTACACTCCCACCAACTGTGTAGGAGTGTTCCTATTTGTCCACATACTCTCCAGCATCTGTTGTCTCCAGATTTTTTAATGATCGCCATTCTAACTGGCATGAGATGGTATCTCAATGCGGTTTTGATCTGCATTTCTCTAATGACCAGTGATGGTAAGCATTTTTTCATATGTTTGTTGGCCTCATATATGTCTTTTTTTGAAAAGTGTCTGTTCATATACTTTGCCCATGTTTGAATGGGATTGTTTGTTTTTTTTCTTGTGTATCTGTTTTAGTTCTTTGTAGATTCTGGATATTACCCCACACATCTACATCCATCTGATCTTTGACAAACCTGACAAAAAAAAGCAATGGGGAAAGGACTCCATGTTTAATAATTGGTGTTGGGAAAACTGGCTAGCAATGTGCAGAAAGCAGAAACTGGACCCCTTCCTGTTATGTTACACTAAAATTAACTCCAAATGGATTAAAGATTTAAACATAAAACCTAACACCATAAAAACTCTAGAAGAAAACGTAGGCAAAACCATCCAGGACATAGGCATATAGGCAAGGACTTCATGATTAAAACACCAAAAGCAATGGCAAAAAAAAAAACCAAGACAGACAAATGGGATCTAATTAAAATTTAGAGCTTCTGTACAGCAAAAGAAATCATCATTAGCGTGAACCAGCAACCAACAGAATGGAAAAATTTTTGTCATGTTTCTTAATTGGAAAATATATAGCAAAACTAAAGAAAGTCATTGGAGAAATCTGAAATAAATAACAATGCGATACCATTAATTTCTCAGAAACAATGTACAACCTATGATTACTTTTTAAATCTTGGTGCCAAATACTGTACATAACCTCTCAGCTGTAATGTAGTTTATAGAAATCAATCCTATCAGTCAAGTGAAAAATAGATTCAACACACAAAACTGACTGGAATTGCTCAAAATAGAAGCACTGAGGTCTTAAAATACATTTTTCAAATAATCTACTTTCCCATTTTTATTGAAGCTACTTATAGTAGTTAAGAATTTGTTTATAGCAAATTCTTGAACTCAATTTCACCAATGCAGCTTTTTAAATTCAAGATTTTTTTTTCTTAAATGCAACAACTTACTTATTTTAAAGTCAAAAAAGAATGAAAGTTACCATTTTTTATTTTTATACCTCCTCAAACAAACTTTGTACTACTTTGAGTGGTTTTGTTTTTTTTTAATATATGTCACCTGGACTTAAAGTCTGTATAGACAAAGTCATCTTTGCTTTTGTGATTAAATTATAGTGGCTCCACATCTGCTCATACAAGTAAGAAGTTAGTGAAACTCAACAAAGAATCTGTATTTCAGAGACATCCCTAAGAGAATAGCTTAGATAAATATACAGTGAACAGTGCTATTTGCTATATCTATATAATAACTCCACTTTCTTCATTTCCTGCTCAGACTAGCCTTGCCAGAAATCGATTTCTGCACATCGCTTACTGGAAACTTGCCTTTGTCACTGTCGACAATGGTCCCCAACACAATCATGTCAGTATCTTTGTCACAGGTCTCATCTTCCACTGTTCCCAAAACGACGGATTCTTCATGAAACAGAGCTGTGCTGTGTACTGTGCTAGGCTGGAAGAATAGACCTCCCATTTGGTCACCTGCTTGTCCCCAGAGTTTCAGGGTTTTCTATAACAAAGTGTTCCATTAGCTTCTAGATATAATACTCCCAACTCAGAATCTGACAGTGCCTTATTAAAAATAATGTATTGTCATATTTTGGTATGGACCTCTTAACAGTAGAGGATTAAATTCCATAGAAAGGAATTCAAACCCAGTTCCAGACACATGCTGAGAAGAATATTGGTGTCCAGCCACTCCCTCCATTCCTTTCTAATCTTCTCGTGTGGCCCTTGATGGAAATAAGTGCACCATACCAAGTAATATGTACAAACAGGTAGTATGAGTGAGGGACATCTGTACACACAGTATAAAGCACCAGTCTAGCCAGAAAAGATATGCTAAGTACATAAAAAGAAACTTCTTTGTATATTTAACTTAAAACCTTAACAGCCTAACAAGGCAGGTGACCATTTTCTAGAAATAATAGTTCTTGATCAAGCACACAAATAATATAAACAACTATAATACTATGTTATAGTATTATATTCCTATATATTATGAATAAATAATTGTGACAATATCTCTATCTTGTTTATTGAATTGAAGAACCAAGGAATTTCTCCTCATTTTCTCACTAAAAGTTGGCATAATTTCTATTGAAGACACAGGTAGATTTTCCATATCATTCTATCTTACCACAAATCTAGTGGCTATTCTTCACAATTGTAGTTTTGTAAAATCAATTAATTGGGGTTTATCTTATCTGAAACTGCCTTTTATGGTGGAGGGTTTAGGAAAGAGGGTTCACTCTCTCTTGAGATGGAAAAGTAAGTCAGAGGAAGGGCCAGATGGAAGTCAAATGAAATCCCTCTACATAAACACCAAAAGCAATACCACAATCCTGGGGAATTGCAGTGATTAATACCATCACCAAGAACTTGAAAAATGCAGGGATGATAACTCATCACATTCCCATTCAGATATATCTTGTAGAGTGATAGTAGACTATTCCAATTGGATGATGACCACAATGCAGGTATTTTTTCAAGGATGAGTACATAACTGGAAGAAGTCAATACGTTCTCTGACATGTGATATGCCACTGTTAGTTTGGTAAATTATTTTAATTTATACCTGCTAGAAACAATTATCAGACACATTTTGTTTTCAGCTGACAAGGATTGCAGTGTACCTTGCTTTTTTCTCTGGGCTATGCCAACTTTCCAGCACTGTGTAATAATCTTCAGGGAACTTGATAGCCTCTCTATTTCAAAGATTACCATGTTGAATCATTTTATTAATGATATTATGTTTATTGTCAAGAACTGTGCAGAATCCGAGCTTTTACCCTATGTGATGGATATGAGTTAGTCTATAACTGTTTCATGGGTGCCAGAAGACATGAGACTCTTGGAACAAAGACAAAGGACTTCATGATTCACATCAATAATAATATTTAAAATTCCCTGCTGGTTTGTGTTAATTCCTCATCTTCTCTCAAATCCCATGTGGATGACACAGGACCCATGATGAATTTGTGTACATTCAGTGGGCTGTATGACAAGAAAACAAATTCAAGCTAAGCTTTGGAAATTCATCACTTTTAAAATAAGTGAAAGCAAAGCAAATGGAAGCATGCTTATACTTTGCTTTGGGGGAGATGCTACCTCATCACTCAACGTTGTTCACTGCAAACACAATTCTAAAAAATGGCCTGGATAAATGGGGCAATTAGGGACATGCATTTTTGGCCTAACATGCAAGTATGCACAGGGGCACAGTCAAGGCTCATGCTATATTCCCTCTCCCAATACTGATTAAATCTGGTGATCAAGAATAAATAACAACTCTGAACACCTTGGTGAAACATATGTTCACCAGAGATAAGAAATAATTTCCACAAAAAAATTCAGGAGCTTACCATCTATGTGAAATTCTCAGGGATTCGGGACATACCATTAGGATTTTAGAGCAAAGCTAGTCATTCTCTATAGACAATGTTTCTTGTTTAAAGAAACAGCATCAGCACTGGAGAGGGTGTGGAGAAAAAGGAAAGCTTTTGCACTATTGATGCGAGAGTAAATTAGTTCAACCATTGTGGAAGATAGTGTGGCAATTCCTCAAGAATCTAGAAATAGAAATACTATTTGACCCAGCAATCCCATTACTGGGAATATACCCAAAGGATTATAAATCACTCTATTATAAAGACACATGTACATATATGTTTATTCTGGCACTGTTTACAATAGTAAAGACTTGGAACCAACCCAAATGCCCATCAATGATAGAATGGATAAAGAAAATGTGGCACATATACACCATGGAATACTATGCAGCCATCAAAAAGGATGAGTTCATGTCCTTTGCAGGGACATGGATGAAGCTGGAATCCATCATTCTCAGCAAACTGACACCAGAACAGAAAACCAAACACCGCATGTTCTCACTCATAAGTGGGTGTTGAACAATAAGAACACATGGACACAGGGAGGGGAACATCACACACTGGGACATGTTGCAGGATGGGGGAGCTAGGGGAGGGATAGCAAGAGAGTAGGGGAATTGGGGAAGGACAACATTAGGAGAAATACCTAATGTAGGTGACAAGGGGATAGATGCAGCAAACCACCATGGCATGTGTATACCTACGTAACAATCCTGAATGATCTGCACATGTACCCCACAACTTAAAGGATAAGACAAAAAAAAAAAAGCTCAAAAAAAAAAAAAGAAAGAAAGAAAGAAAGAAAAAGAAACAGTAGAGACCATTAGCACTTGACCATTAACTAACAAGTTACTGTTTGACCTTCTCTACCTCCTATAAATTGTGGAAGGTATCTGATTCGTAAAATCATAGTTTGGTTTGCAGAGTGACACTCATTTATCAAATGTTATGTATAAGAAATTTCATTCAAGTATGCCCTGAAGGCATAAGAAATTCACAAGAATATTTTGTTTAGATGCCTATGTCTCTTAATTCTGCCACATTTCCTTCTTTCTCTCAATTATCCTAATAGTTTCGTAGTCACCTATGAAAATTTGACTATAAAAAATGGGACTTGTTTACAAACGGTTCTATATGCTAATGCTGGAACTACATGAAAATAAGTGAATGCAAAAATACAGCCCCACTCCAGGGTGTCCTTGAAGAACAATAGCAAAGGAAAATTATTTTAGTGGGGAGGATGTTGAGCCATGCGTACAACTGTTCATTTTGCCTGAAATGAGAGATGTTCAGAGGTATAGATGTACACTGATTGATAGATAATGAATAATGTTTTTGTACAATGATCAGAGACTCTCTAGTAACAAGTCTGAAAAAATTGAGCAAGAAGGTCTAGAGTAAAGGTATTCAAGGAGATCTTTTAAATGAGTTGATAATTTAAAGATATTTGTGTTCTATGGGAATGCTCACCAAAAAGCAATTTTAGATGAAGGGAACTGTCATAGTTTTGTAAATAAGTTGATGATTTCTATGGATGTGAGTCAGCCTTTGTCCTCACAAACCAAGCAGCTATGTTCGCAAGAGTATAATCCATGGGATGAGGAAAAAATGAACTTATATTCTCAAGCCTTATCTGGCAACAGCCACTGATGAATGTTCAACCTACTCTAAAATAGCACCATTCTTTGGAGCTCAACCCACCACCTTGTAACAGGTTGATTGCATTGGAACTCATCTCTCAAGAAAAGGACAGTGCTTTATTATCATTGGATAAACGCTTACTGTCTCTGTGGATTTCAATTCCCTGTCCACAGCACTTTTGGAGATATTTAAGATATTAAAGTTGGATATACAAAAATTTTGCAATATTTGGAAGGTAGGAGTGAGTGAAAAGCCATTCTAATACACTGAGTTTGGTACTGTGTGCCTGACAATATGGCATATCACACATGTCTTTGTTCTGTTAACTCAGAAACTGGCATGAGACAGATCTACACCTCTAGCACCTCCCACAAGATCTTCTTTTACAACTTCTCTATACAATGATCCAGGTGTGTGTTTAATTCTGTGTTAAACAATGAATAAAACAAAATTTTTCTTTATATCATCAAGTTTAGACATGGTAAAAGGAAGAGATAGGATTTATTTTTTCCTTGTATATTCCAATTTTTCTTTGCTCTCCTCCATCTTAAATGCAGCTCCCTTTCCTGACCACTGGCTAGGCTGACCTATTATGACTTCAGAGTCCCATTAGACATAAAGTCAGCAGCCTTGTGTAGACTTATTACCAGCTCTCACAATTGTGTTCTATCTAATCCCTATAACAATTTCCTTTCACGGTGTCACTCATAGGGACCTGCTTCTCTGATCAAATTCTGACACAGATAATGTAATGGGTTCTTCCTGACCACTGCGCAGACAAAATCAATTTACAGAGACCATGGCATTGTAAAACCACCTTTAAAAAATTATGGAGTAAGAGAAATCTAATATAGTCGACTCCATCTTGTTTTTAACCTCCAAGCTGTCTTTGATCATTCCTGGGTGTAAATAAAACTAACTTTGGGAGAAATTTAGTTTATAATTTAGACCTAAAGCAAAGCAGATAATAGCCCTTTCCAAAACAGCCTTCGTAAGACTAATGAAAGACCACAAGGTTAAGAGTATGAGACAAGCCTGAATTCTGTTAAGATGTAGGTGTAGTTAAACAATAACCAGCCATTGTTATGGACTTCACAGGATTTATAATTTCCGCAATTACACCTGTAGTTAACATCACTATTGTAGAACATAAGGTTGACCTTTTGAGATGTCTTTTTAGACTTTTGCATTTCTGAGGATGGCTAACTCCACCTGGACTTGTGATTCATGACTCAACTAAATGGTCATTGTGGCCTGTGGAAACATGAACCAATTGAACCTCTTTTCTGTGTAAATTACACAGTCCCAGGTATTTTTCTTTACAGCAATACAAGAATGGCTTAATACAGGAAATTGAGACTGAGGAGTGGGAAATTTCTATAAAGATACCAAAAATGTGGAAGAAATTTTGGAACTAGATAACAGGCAGAGTTTGGAAGTTTGGAGAGATCAGGAAAAGAAAGGAAGATGAGGGAATACTTGGAACTTCTTAGAGAGTGGTTCAATAATTGTGACCAAAATGCTAATAGTGATATTAACATTGAAGTCCAGGATGCTGAGGTCTCAGCTGGAAGTGAGGAATTTATTGGGAACAGGAGCAAAGGTCACATGAGTTATGCCTTAATAAAGAGCCTGGATCTGTTCATGCCCTAGGGATCTATGCAAGTTTGAACTTGAGAGTGATGATTTAGGGTACCTGGCAAAACAAATTTCTAAGCAGGAAAGCATTTAAGAAGTGGCCTAGTTGGAATTTAGATTTAAAAGGAAAGCAGAGCATAAAAGTTTGAAAACTATGCAACCTGGACATACAGTAGAGAAAGAAACTAAGCCCCTTTTATAGAATTCAGGCCCCTCTTATAATCGGAACCTTATAAACTTCCATTAGTTTTACAAATGTGGTTTAGTTTGGGGAAGGGCTATCATCATCTTTGCTTTAAGATTAAACTATAGACTAAATTCCTTCTCAGGTTAGCTTGCCTAAGCCCAAGAATGACCAGGGACGACTTGGAAGTCAGAAGCAAGATGAAGTCAACTATATTAGATTTCTCACCATCATAATTTTGCAAAGGCAGTTTCATGAGTACAGGAGAAGTTCAGAAGGATACTTTGTTGCTGAAGCCCTTCCAATATCTTTCTCCTCAAAGCACTCAGCATGGCAAAGCACCATACTTTTGCATATTATTTTCTGAGCCCCAGTGGTACTCAATGCCTAATGGTTTTGTTTTTGTTTTTGTTTTTGTTTTTGAGACATAATCTTACTCTGTTGTTCAGGCTAACATGCAGTGGCATGATCTTAGCTCACTGCAACCTCTGCCTCCCCAAGTGATTCTCATGCCTCAGCCTCCCAAGTGGTAGGGATTACAGGTACCTGTCACCACACTCAGCCAATTTTTGTATTTTTAGTAGAGATGGGGTTTCACTATGTTGGCCAGACTGGTCTTTAACTCCTCATCTCAAGTGATCCGCCCACCTCAGCCTCCCAAAAGTGCTGGGATTACAGGCATGAGCCACTGTACCTGGCCTGATGATGGTTTTTGATATCTCACTCTCTCACTATCAGCCTCACTGAATGTGAGGACTTTTTGGTTTAACTGTAGTGGCAGATATCACAAAAATTATGCACAGAAATTTTTTTTAAAAACTCATCAGCTATTGTTAGTGTTAGTGTATCTTATATGTTGCCCAAAATAATTCTTCTTCCAATGTGGCCCAGGGAAGCCAAAAGGTTGGACATCTGTGACTAAATTCATCCTTCTCAAATATTTAACTTACATTTCTGCTCTATTCTTCTTACTTGTTTTGAACCTCTTAGGCTCCAAGAGTTAACCTAGACCTACATGTGCCTTTTATACCTGTCATACCTACTGAATCTCCAGAGAGACAAATCAGAAACAAATCTACAACACTGAGGGCAATGGGTACCAAAAAATATATGTAATAGAGTAATTCAAAAGTCCCTCTTGAATTATGTGTTAGGTTTCTTTTTATTTATCTGTTTATTTATTTTATTTTATTTTATTTTTTTTGAGACATGGAGTTTTTCTCCATGGCCCAGGCTGGAGTGCAGTGGCCTGATCTCGGCTCACTGTAACCTCTGCTTCCCAGGTTCAAGCAATTTTTCTGTCTCAGTTTCCCAAGTTGCTGAGACTACAGGCATACACCACCACATCCAGCTAGTTTTTGTATTTTTTAGTGGAGACACTGTTTCACTATATGTTGGCCAGGCTGATCTCAAACTCCTTACCTCAAGTGATCTGCCTCCCTTGGCCTCCCAAAGTGCTGGGACTACAGGCATGAGCCAACACTCCCAGCAGATTTCTTTTAAATCAAAAGTAGTTACAGAACTTAAGACAATAGGGAAAATGATAGAATGATGTGGTCAAATTGAAAGCAAAATTATGAAAACCTTATGAATACTATTTTAAATATAAAAATTATTATCCATTATACATTTGATAATTTTTACTCAACTTTTTATTTTTAAGGTCTTTCATAGTCTTTAGACTTATTGGAGTTTTCAGCATGTTTCTTTATCTTAAGAAACTTAATTTTATGACCTTTTTGCCATATAATTATCTTACGGCCTTATTTTAAGAGGTTTTATTATGCAGGTATGGTAATGTGAATAGATTAGATGACAATTGCAACTGGATAGTTTCTTAGTCATATACTATGGTCTGAATATTTGAGCCCCTCAATTAATATCTTGAAATTCTAACCCTCAGGGTGATGGTATTAGGAGGTGGTACCATTACCAGTGGCAAATATCCAAGTTACTGGTGGCAAAGCTGTACAGGCCTGCAGCAACCTTTATTTTTGCTTAGAAGAAGGAATTTTCCTTAGAAGAAGGAATTTGACTGAGGGGTATGAGGCAGAAAAAGAGACTGAGGCCAGTTTTAGAGCAGGAATGGAAGTTTTTTTGAAAAAGCTTTAGAATAGAAAATAAAGGAAAGTACATTTCAAGAGACCTAAGCAGGCACTGAGGCCAAATGCCATATTTAATCATGATCCTAGGACTTCATAGGCTGGCCCCTTTCCAGTGATTCTTCCCTTAGGGTGGGCTGCCCGCATGCACAGGGCCCTCATTCATCCTGGGAGGTGAGCATGCACAGTATGTTTAGAAAGTTGTATGCAAGTCCATCTTAGGCTTTCTTCCCTTTTCCAGTGGTGGGCTCCCAGAAGCCGACACCCCTCCATTTCGTATTTTGATACACATGCCTGGGAAATGCTTCTCTCAGGCACCTCCACTCAGCTAACACTTTCCAACAGGTGTAGACCATCAGGAAATGGCCTTTCCCTGGCACCACCAGTTTATCACTTTTAGAGAGGCAATGTGATAATTGCAAATCATCCAACATTCCTAGTGGATGGGGGAGAGCCCTCCCTGCCCTGCTCATGTCCCTCTAACTACTTGTAACAGTACCTTGGGAAAGTGAGGGAGAAATGAGGTTGGAACTTAGTGTCCTTATAAAAGAGGTCTGAGAAATACCCCCTTGCCCTTTTCTCCATATAAGGACACAGCTACAAGTCACTATTTGTGAACTAGGAAGCAGGCTCTCACCAGACACTGAGTCACCCAGTATCTTGATCTTAGACTTTCTAGACTCCAAGACTGTAAGAAATAAATTTCTGTTGTTTGAGCTACTCAGTTTATGGTATTTTGTCATAGCAGCCCCAATGCACCAGGACAACATAGTTCCTAAGAGGAAGAAGATACCGTAAAATGGGGCTTCACACTGAGAAGCACTGGGGTCTTCTAGTGAGTTCTGGAGAACAGTTGTCTGGTACTTGGGCAAGGGGTGGTAAGGACAGGATAGTCACCTAGAGTGTGAGAGCCTGACAAGGGAGGGAGGTTACTGTGGACTCTGGATTCATTGATTTGCATTTGAAAGCACATTCCTGGGTGAGTTGTTTACTATCCCTAAGAACTGGCTAACTCTAGGAGGTACAGCCTCTCCCAAGACAGCAAGGTACCAAATGTCAAAGCATTAGAATATAGAAAATAAAATATAGTGCTAATATAAGTGACTATAGTTATCATAGCTGAATATAGTGCTAACAATATAAGTGGCTTATTAAACAATTCTCTTTACCTATGATTTGAAAACAGACATATTTTTAACTCAGGAATATCAAAATTTAAAAATCAGGCATAGTTTCTATTAAATCTGTGTTGATAAAAGGTATTTTATACTGTCAATCTAAATTCAAATTGTGAAAAAACAGTACAGACTGCTGCCTAGGTCTTTTCATTTTATTTAAAAAGAAAAATGGTATTGAAGTGTTTATATTCAGTATTATTCACATGTGTTTTGAGTCTGGGTAATTGTGATGTGAAATGAGTGTTAGGGCCTTGCAGTCTTTGTACTTTTAAATGCTTGTGGATTTCACTGTAATTTAAGGTCATGTAAACAGAGAAAACACTCACAGCTTTGAAATTGCCATACTATTCATCAAGGAAACGTTTTTGGGTCCCAATTTTTCTACTGAAATAGAAGATAGAGTAGGCTCTTTAGAAGCCCCGCACTGTAAAAGTTCAGATCTTATTCTCCTTCCCTCCCTAGTCACAGCTATCTAAAGATTTCCTGATCACTCAAAGGAGAAAATCTAACCAATGTACAAAATGGAAAATTAGTAAAGTGTTAAGATGAAGGAGGATATTTCATGCAAATGTATTTAAGACTGGCTTGTTGACCACTAGTTTTCATATTATTTGCATAGAAAAATATATTCCATATATTGTTCAGAGTACTGTGAAACAAAACTGAGATAGCCCTGGTGTTTTAGAGGACTTTTACTTATTTAGTCATTCACTCGTTTATTAAACAACTATTCATTGATTACCCATGGTGAGTCAGTTCTATTTGCTGGGAATTTAATGCTGAGGGTGACAAGCAGGAACCCTTTCATACTCATGATGGATTCTGTCCAAGCAGACTGGAATCAATAATCTCAGGAGAGTAGATGGAGATAAATAAATAAAGAAAAAAGTAAGTAAAATACATTCAGGCTAGTGATAAGAATTAAGGAAGTAAAGGAGGTGATAAATACTGGAAAGGAGGAGATGAATTTAGATAGAGTGGAAGGATAAAGCTTCTCAGAGGAGGTGACATTTGCACTGAAGCCTAAAGGGTAAGACTTTATGGCCTTATACGTCCTTACACTGGAGGCCAAATTAATTGAAAGGTTAGGCTGAGCCTTGATTAGAAAAGAGAATTTTGAAGGGCAGTGTGGTTCTACTGAATGATTTTAAGCTGAAAGTAACACAATCTGTCCTTTTGACAAATTAAAAAATAAACACTGTTTTGGTATAATGTTATTCAAAGTATCATTATGCCTATTTTTCTAAATAATTTTAATTAAGTTCAATATTATACTTATATGAAACTATTGGACTAGGACTGATAGATATAATACAATTTTTATTTGAATGTATTTTCCTTGAATGTATAGGCAAGTGAAGAATAGCTTCCCTCCACTCTTCTAGGTTCTTGGCTAGCCTATGAATTAAATTGACATAAACAGATTAAGGAGATAAACCACATTTAATCACATGTGTATACACAAGAGTACTACAAAATCTGAGACTCGAAGAAGGGTCAGAATATTGAATCTTATCTAATTGCATCCTGAGCTAAAGAAAGGAATAGGAAATTGGGGTTTCTTGGTGGCAACACAAGTTATGGGAAGGTGAGGCAAGGAAATGTATGGTAAATAAAGGTGGTCTTGTTATGCGGAAAAAGTCTCTCAGGTAACAAAGTTGTCAAAGAACAGCCCTGAGAAGAGGTGACAGCATTATTAGGTTAGTGGCAGTCTCGAGGCTCCTCTCCAGTGGTTTGAGTCAATCTTCCGTGGTTGATAGAATTCTTGGGTAGGGGATTTGTGATATGTAAGATTCATTTGGAGGATCCATTTTTATGCAGATAAGGGGAGCTGAGAAAAAGTTTCTGCCTGAATCCACTGTTTTCCTAAGTGCCTTCAGTTCAAAGTAATCAGCACACTGAATCATCGCATTTTGGGGTAACATTTTCTGAGTTAGACCTACATTTTAGATAAGATATACATTCTGATATCCAGCTTTCATTTCATTAACCAAATTATATATCCTATATAAATTAGGTGCTCTCAAATATAAGCAATAGATCCTCTGATTCAAACCAACCCTACAAATAAGGAAATGTATTAGTACATAGCAAGAGGTAGGATAGACTCAATAAGCTGGTTAGTCCAGGCCTCCATCTCTGTTTCTTTGTGAAGCCCCTGGATTCTGACCCACTGTGTTGCCTTAGCCTTAGATCAACTTCTTTTGTGGCCACAAGAGGGCAGCCAGCAGCCATAGGGGCAAAAAGCCTTCTTTGTTCATACCTAGAAAAAGGTCTATTTTTTAAATATGGGAGAAAATGTGTTATCTGACTGTGTCACCTATGGGTGAATAATAGTCATTAGGTCGCATCATACTTCTCTAATCTCTAAATTGCTGAAATAATTACAAGAAAAAGTAGTGGGATTTCCCTAGAGCTAAGCATGCGAAGAGATTTCCTTGCACAGAGAATAGGTGAATTCCACCCACTTTTACTGTCCTCCTCATGGTCCGGCCAAGAAAACCCAGTGACCCAAAAGGAAGAAAAAAGTGGAAGATAAATTTTGGTTGGGCAACAGGAAGTCTTTAGTAGTTAGCTATAAGAAAAATTGTTATTCTATACCTTAATTTTAAGTTCAGGGGTTGTATGACTAAGTCTGTACAAGGCGCTACATGGGCTAACCGGAGTATAAAGATAAGTTAAGTCTAGTAGAAAAGTGTGGATTTTTTAAAAGATAGGAAATGGCATCTGAAAATGCTCGGAATACATCTGTGTCATCTCCCATTGGACTGGTTTGCCCAAATATGACTGAAGATATGAGAACATTTGAACCTTAGAAAAACCACATAATTTCTCTTCTTGCACAAGTATTATTTTTTTGCACATGTATTTGTATAAATATGAGTTTTGTTTTTTCTTCAGTAATATCTATGGAATGTTTTACTAAAAATATGAACTTTAAAGTCAAATAATATAGATTCAAAAATTGATTCTACCTACCACTTAACAGCTTGGCCACTGTGGCCAAATAACAGCCTCTCAGCCTCCTCTTAGGTAAATATTTATAAAATACCTACTTGTAATATTTATTACTCCATTGCCACACTGCTGTGAAGAACTGATTGGGACTGGATTATTTATAAAGAAAAAAGGTTTAATTGACTCCGTTTCACATGGCTGGGGAGACCTCAGGAAACTTGCAATCATAGCTAAAGGCAAAGGAGAAGCAAGGCATGTCCTACACGCTGGCAAGAGAGACAGAGAGAGTGAAATGGGAAGTGCCGCACTTTTAAACCATGAGATCTCACTCACTAGTACGAGAACAGCAAGGGGGAAATCTTCCACCATGATCCAGTCACCTCCCACGGGGCCCCTTCTTTGACACATAGGGATTACAAATTTGACATGAGATTTGGGTGGGAACATACAGCCAAACCATGTCACAATATAAATATAATATATTATTGCTTTTATGGATTATCTTATTATAATTGTAGATTCCTTTTACAGTTGTGACATACTCTGGAATATTTCTCACAATATCTCGTTCGGAGATACTTGGATATTTGAGGATAATAGAACTCCTTCAGAGATGCATTATTAATAAGTGATTTTGAAGACATGACTATTTTAAAATGTATCTTCTAATTTATATATTTTCTAATTGCAAATAGGTACATTAGATTATGTACTTGATTCACTGATGATTCTGCAAAGACCTGGAACACCTCTGGATAAATTCAATTTCTGGAAACAAGATGGTACAATTTGTTTGCTATTGTTTTATAGGGTTGTTGTCACCATTTTTTTTTTTTTAAGACTCAGTCTTGCTCTTGTCTGCCAAGCTGAAGTTCAATGGCACTGTCTTGACTTACTGCAATCTCTGCCTTCCAAGTTCAAGGGATTCCCCTGCCTCAGCCTCCCAAGTAGCTGGGATTATAGGTGCCTGCCGCCACAGCCAGCTAATTGTTGTATTTTTAGTAGAGACGGGGTTTCACCATGTTGGCCAGGCTCGTCTCAACTCCTGACCTCAGGGTGATCCACCCACCTCAGCCTCCCAAAGTGCTGGGATTACAGGCACGAGACACGGTGCCTTGCTGTTGCCATCATTTTTAAGTGTCTCTGGGTTTTCTGGCACTAATGCTATTGGATGTTATTAGACATCTTAAGTTCTAATATTATATTGTATTTCTTTTTACATGATGAGAGTTAATTCCAATCTGTTAATTATACTTCAAGGCTTAGGCTTTTGTGATACCCAAAATTCCTGATGTTAGTAATGGATTGCTTTATATTTCCTAGCCATTACAATTTTTAGACAACTAATTTAAATAGGGCATGGTTTAAAAGCTTTTAATAATATTAAAATGCTAACACTTTTTACAGTAGCCTCCTGAGTCTTTCCAGAATTGGGATTCACTAAAAGCAACTCCACTGGGCCAGCACAGCAGTGTGCTCAGCTAATCATAAGCATCAAGAAAGATCCTCTGGTAGAGATGAATGTTTTATATAAAGGGCTGTAGATGTGGGGGAGCATGCTGGTTTGAAGACAATTTGTGGGTCTGAAGGAAAGGATATGAGCATGGAGAAGCATGGTAGAGATAAGTTGTAGAGTGAGGTGGGAGCCAAGCCATGGATAATCTTGAGTTTCATGCTAAGATACCTTATGTCTACTGTGAAAGAAATGACAGGCCACTAAAGAGCTGCACAACTGAAGTAATATAATCAGATTCACAGTTTGAGAAATAATTCTAGTTTTGTTTCTAAGCTGTAAATATTTATTTGAATCTAAATGCTGCTACTTTTTCTCCTATTTCATATATTTTATTTTATATTGTTTCATTTTTCCCAAACCATATAAATGTGTTTTTCTCATTGATTCTTTTGTTAAAGATTATGATTTGTTATTTAATGGAAGCCTCTACTTTCAAATGTAAAAGGTTACATATTTCAGTCTTGAGATGATGAAGTTTGATTCAGTCACACAGAACCAAATGTACTTTCTTTACAATAAGACAAAACTGGCTCTACATGATGTTGCTTTGACATTTGATCAACTGCCTTTTTTTCCCCTTTTGGCTGTTACTGATATTTGAAACATTTTACCAATTTGCTCTTTGTAATAACATCCTGTCCATCAGCTAATTTCAATGTTGAGATTTGTGCATGCAACTTCTATTGAAATCAATGTCAGCTCTGGGAGCCAACCCAAGAGCAGACTTGGCTCAAGTCTACAGTGGTCTACACAGGTGACTTCATTTAGTCTTTCAGTTTGATAGACATAAACTATTCTTAGAATGTATTTACTGAAAATATCCATATGACTAAAACTTGGTAAAAATAAAATTATTTTGTTTTCATGTCCAACGGATTAAATAGTTTAGATTAAATAGTTTTTTACCCTGTTTAATCAAAATATGTTTATCCAAATTTTTTCATTGAAATCTACGTAACAAGATTGTTCAAAAAAGGGACCCAGAATGCCCTATTTGAGATTTCTTCTACTTGCGGAGGTCCCACCTCCTCTCAAAGTCCGTATCAATCAAACCATTATTTTTTGAAGTTCATTGAATAATTCAACCTTTGTTTCATTTTATACCTTTTATCATTAATTACACAGGGAAACACGTATTTACAGGCAAGACTGTGTCTTTATTGAGACTTTTCCCCTTCATTTTATGTTTTTTTTTTCCCTTCATCTTTGTGTCCTCAGCTTTGAATACACTTCAATAAGCCCTCATTTAATACTTGTTGAATTCACAGAGGGAGTTTGGGATGTCAATAAAGGGAAAGGTTCATAGTGGTTCTTGCAGAAATAAGTATGCCCATATTTACAAGGAAAAAATTACCATGTGTAGGTATCACTTATTAATGAAAAATGAATAAAGTGGATACATAAGTAGGTAAGTTGATAGGTGACAAATAGATACATGGTATTTAGATAGTAAGGTATAAGGGACACTTAAAAATATGAACAAGCTTTCTATATGTTTTTTAGTAGAGTAAGTAACACAACTAAGATATAGGTATGTTTTTCATCTTTATCATTATTAGGAAGTAAATTTTAAAAATAAAGACTCTTAACTGTCAACAGGTAGCATTAAAATGTGAGTCCCTAATTTGATGTTTTTTGCTGAGATATGTTAGAATTACTATAAAAACATGTTTTTGCAGCCTGCCACTTTAATAAAAACCAAACCATACCACCTGACCAGAAAAAAACCCAAACAGAGAAATACGAAAAAGAGTAAGTTTAAATCGCTCTGATCTTAAAAATGACCCGTTTCCCAAAACTATGTCACATACTTTTTACCCATCTTGCTCCTTTATTTCTTGGACAAATGTCTTATGAGAATTACACTTGTGTTACCTCTTTCCATTTCCTTCAGTGGCAATCTATTTCCAAAGCACGGAAGGATAAGCGAAACATCAGTGCATGAATCTACTTTTTGTCCTGAGCACATTTGCTTAGATAGCACACTTGGTTTCAGGGTTTGTGTTCAGCTAGTCAGGGTGAGTGGAAGTCTGTCTATGTGAGAGGCATGACTTTACATTAAGCTAAAATCTCTTCCATATACAGCTGGCAACACCAAGGGCTACCTCCCTTAGATTAAGGATGGAGCAAAATTAAAGCTGACAGCACCCTCCAACATTGGAGAAATGCAGGGAAATCTGCTTTGGGACTTAGCAGAATAACTAAATAAAAAGAAGAAAAGAGAATCACTACCTGTCCATATAAATGTTGGGGCACAATTAGGCCTTTATATGGATTTAAACCCCTGTAGTCAAGGACTATTTGGACAAAAAAACCCTGAGGTTGTAAAATTTGTTTGAATCAGAATGTGCCTTATTACTGTGGCTGTGATAATATAAGCTAGCTTCTTAGATTAGAGTTTTTTGACAGTGAAAGCAAAATCAAAAGTATATTTTGTACTATGATCTGACTCATACACACAGACATACACATAAACTGAACAAACATTTCAAGAGATGAGTTTCTCTTGTCACATGTTATATTCTGTACCATTTTCTGTTTTATTATATTTCCTAATAAAATACTGGCTGTGATCCATAAAACTGACTTCATAACCTAATAATGGGTCATGTTGTATCGTTTTTAAAAACAATCATCTAACAGGAAACATATAGACATGATACTCGCTCTGTGTCATCCTGGTTAGTGTTGCTTCCCATATAATAGTCATTTCTGCAAAAGCAGTCACTTTGCATTGACTTAAGCCAAACTTTGTGGCCACTTGTGTTTTTCTTTTATCTGGTAAAAATCACTTTAGCTATAGAAAATAGACATTATTTGAACTCCTTTGTCTAGTTCATAAAATATAACGGTGTACAAGTTTACTTATATCTATTTGTGCCATTTTCTCAGAGAGAAACAATAAATGAGCACCTAGCGCTTAAAAATAAGACATTTACATACAATTAACTACATGCGTTATCTGGGGAGAAATAGCTGTAGAGGAAATTATTGGTAAAACTGTCAAATTTCAAGTGCAGAGTGTGTATTACATAATAGCATATTATCTATTCTATAGAGTATCTAGCTTAGATTTCCTCATTTTGATAATAGTATGGTGCTTATATAAGATATTTTTTTCCTGTAAAATACAAATTAAAGTATTTCAGGATAAAGGTGCATATTATCTGCAATTTCCTTTCAAATGGCAAATGATTCAGGGAAAACATGTGTATGAGTGTTACAAGAAAATCTTGGGACTGTAACTTCTCCCTCAAACTGGAAAGAAGCTGAGATTTAAGAGACCAAAGAGTTTCTTGGACAGTCCTGCTGAATGAGTAGACAAGTTTATTAGTACTTACATACGGGGCACTCCTGGACAACAGCAGGGCAGCTCTAGAGATCCATGCCACCTCCCATCTCTAAACTGCTTTTAAGCTAATTTTCCAGATCTTTGCCGACTGTGTTTGGGCAATGAGACTGTTTACTCTGGTAGGTTCTCAGACACTCCTCAGGATGTTTGGGTTCTCAGGAACACCTGCTACTCGGCTGGCCACCGTGACCTTGGCTCACTGCGTAGCCATCGAGGATCAGGCAGCACACATTCACCCTTAAGGAACCTGGTTGGGGACCCACGACACTACAGTCTATGCCATCCCCTAGCTCTTACACTCTTTCCACAGGTTTTGCATTAGAGTCCCTGAGTAGGAAATAACCATACAGGCCTGTATTTAGCCATGGCTTATGCATACAGTCCTCATCTACAGTATACATAAGAGCATACAAGCAGCAGCTAACTACAATTGTGATGCCTATTAGCAAAATGTAACTCCATTCAGTGGGTAAGATCTGTAACCAATTTGAGAATGGGGCCAAGAAACTTAATTGTGCTACATCATAGATCTGAGTTGGCAAGAATTTGAAGCATCTGTGATGCATTCTCTTCAAAGACTCAACAGGCAGTGCTTAAACTATACTCATGAAGTGGCTCATACAAGTTGAGCAGTTAGGCAACTCCACCCCACATGCTTGTTGCCAACCATCTCGGGAATCCTCCCATAGATGTCAGTTTCTGATACATCATTCAGTCTCTTGGATTCTGTTCATGATGCCAATTGTTATGAGAAAACTTGGGACTGTAATGATACCTTTACCTCAAACTGAAAAGGAGGTGAGGGACCAAAGAATGACTTGAACAAGTCTGGCTTGATAAGTAGATGAGTTTATTAGGACTTACATACAGGGCACTCCTGGAAGGCAGCAGGACAGCTCTAGAGGCCTATGCAGAATGGGCAATAAACTACTTAGATTTTCTTTTCCTTTATCATTTTCAGCCTTAGTTTTTCTTTATTACCACCCACTGTGTAGCAACAGCAGCATCACGATCAGACCAATAGCTTAGACAGTCCACATATATATAATAATAACACCATCTTTACAGGTAGCAATATAATGTAATAAAAGACCTTTGCATTTAGATTTGATTTCAAGTTTTCAAATAGGGATATACTATTTTTTTTATTTGGGCCAAGTAATTTAATCTGCTTAGAGCTCAATCCCTCATTAATAAAATGCAGATATCTACAATGCTTTTTTCAAAGGAGAGGCAACAGAGCAAATTCTGAAGTAAAATAACATGGGCTTGAATCTTGACTTTGCCACTCTCTAGTCATACATTCTTGAATATATCAGCAAAATTTTCTAATTCATTTTTCTCATCTGACAAAAGGGTAAGAAATATGCGCACAGTAGGATTCTTATTAAGATTAAATGAGTTAATGGACGCGAGAGTGTATAGCACAAGACCTCACACTAGTGAACCCTTAAAAAGCTGATTTAATTCATTTATTGTCATTTGAGATTTTAGGAAATATCAAATAAGGTAACAATGAGAAAGCATTTTAAAGTAATATACAACTATTATTAAATATCATGGTCTCAAATAACTACTTTCTGTAAAAAGAGAGGGAAGAACAGGCAGCAATGCTTGCTGTTTTGCAGCCCCCCGCAAATGATTCCAAGGCAAGCAGGGTCTGGAGTGGACCTCCAGCAGTTAGAGGTCCTCCAGAGGGGCCTGTTAGAAGGAAAACTAAAAAACAGAAGTAAATAACTTAAACATCAACAGAAAGTATGTCTACTCAGAGACTCCATCTGCAAATCACCAATTTCAAAGACCAAAGGTAGACAAATCCATGAAGATGGGAAGAAACCAGTACAAAAAATAATGAAATCACCAAAATCCAGAATGTCTCTCCTCCTCTGAGGGATCGCAACTCTTCACCAGAAAGGGAACAAAACTGGATGTAGAATGAATTTCACGAATTGACAGAAGCAGGCTTCAGAAGGTGGGTAATAACAAACTGGTCTGAGCTAAAGGAACATGTTCTAACCCAATACAAAGAAGCTAAGAACCTTGAAAAAGATTAGATAAAATGCTCACTAGAGTAACTAGTTTAGAGAAGAACATAAACAACTTGATGAAGCTGAAAAACACAGCACGAGAATTTCACGAAGCATACACAAGTTTCAATAGCTGAATTGATCAAGCAAAAGAAAGGATATCAGAGATTGAAGATCCACTAAATAAAATAAAATGAAAAGGCAAGATTAGAGAAAAAAGAGTGAAAAGAAAGGAACAAAGCCTCCAAGAAATACGGGATTCTGTGAAAAGACCTAATCTACGTTTGATCAATGTAACTGAACGTGACGGGGAGGATAAATCCAAGCTGGAAAACACTCTTCAGGATATTATCCAGGAGAACTTCCCCAACCTAGCAAGGCAGGCCAATATTCAAATCCAGGAAATATGATTATGTGGTCAATTTTAGAGTATGTGAGATGTGGTGCTGAGAAAAATGTATATTCTGTGGATTTGGGGTGGAAAATTCTGTAGATGTCTAGTATGTTTGCTTGATGCAGATCTGAGTTCAAGTCCTGGATATCCTTGTTAATTTTCTGACTCTTTGATCTGTCTAATATTGACAGTGGAGTGTTAAAGTCTCCTACTGTTACTGTGTGGGAGTCTAAGTCTCTTTGTAGGTCGTTAACAACTTGCTTTGTGTATCTGGGTGCTCCTGTATTGGGTGCATATATATTTAGGATCATTAGCTCTTCTTGTTGCATTGATCCTTTTACCATTATGTAATGCCCTTCTTTTTCTCTTTTGATCGTTTTTGAGGATTTAGTTTGTCAGTATTTTGTTGAGGATTTTTGGTATGTATGTTCTTCAGGGATATAGGCCTGTAGTTTGTTGTTGTTCTCGTTGTGTTCTTGTCTGGCTTTGGTATTGAGATAATGCTAAACTCATAGAATGAGTTGGGAATATTCCCTCTCCTCCAATTTTTCAAATAATTTTAGTAGAAGTAGTATAAATGTTTGGTAGACTTAAGCAGAGAAACCGTCAAGTCTTGAGCTTGTTATCTGTATTGGTTGGTTCAGATTTTCTGTATCTTCACCATTTAATCTTTGCAGGTTGTATGTGTTGTGAAATTTTTAAATTTACTGTAGGCTTTCTAATTTTTGGCATAATAGTTTCTAAGATGCCTTTTATTTCTGCAGTATCATTTGTTTTATCCCTTTTGTATTTTCCCTTTTATTCATTTTGGTCTTCTCTATTTTTTCCTAGTTTGCTTAAACATTTGTCAGTTTTGTTTATCTTTTAAAACATTAGCTTTTTATTTTGTTGATATTTTGTATTTTTTTTAGTTTCCATATCAATTTATTTCTACTGTGATTTCTACTAATTTTGGGTTTGGTTTGTTTTTGCTTTTTTAGTACCTTTAGATGCATCATTAGGTTTAAATCTCTCTACTTTTTAGATATAGATGTTTATTGCTGTAAACTTCTCTCCTAGTTGCTTAATTTCCATGTATTAGTGTACTTTCAAAAGTACCTCATATTATTGATTTCTGGTTTTATTCTGTTGTGATCAGAAAATATACTTTAGATGATTTCAACTTCATAAAGTTTATTAAGACTTGATTTGTGGCCTAACATATGGTCTATTCAAGATAATATACTAAGTGCTAATGAGAGAAATGAGTATTCTGCAGGAGTTGGGGGAAATGTTCTATAAATATTAGTTAAATGTATTTGGTCTAGCATGTAATTTTTTTGTTGATTTTCTGTCTGCATCCAAATTTTTGGTCTCTATCCATTACTAAGAGTAAGGTGTAGAAGTCCTTTACTATTATTTCATTGCAGTCTCTCTCTTGCTTTAGATATATTAATATTTGCTTTCTATATTTAGGTGTTCCCATATAGAGTACACATATATCCATAATTGTTATATATTCTTGCAAAATTGACTCCTTTATCATTATATAGTGACATTCTTTGTCTCTTTTAACAGTCTTTTAACCTGATGTAAATATAAGCAGTACTGCTTTTTTTGGTTTCCATTATCATGGAATATCTTTTTCATCTTTTCACTTTCAGTCTATATGTGTCTCTATAGGTGAAGTGAGTTTCTTGTAAACACCATATAATTGGTCTTTTTTTTTTCATCCATTCAACCACTCCCTGTCTTTTAATTGGAGAATTTAGTCCATTTACACTCAATGTTATTATTGATATATATAAACTTAACTACTGCCATTTTGTTACTTGTTTTTTGGTGTTTGTAACTCTTCGCTTTTTTTTTCTTCCTTTCTTACTATCTTCCTTTGTAGTTGTTATTTTCTTTGGTAGTATGCTTTAGGTTGTTAATTTTTATTTTTAGTATATCCATTAAAGTTTTTCATTTTGTGATTCATACAAAAAGCATTTTATAACAAGTTATTTTAAGAAGATAACAACTTATCTTTAATCACATTGAAAAGGACAGAAATAAAAGAGGAAACCAAAAAGCTCTGTACTTTTTGTAATCTTATGCACATATTGACTTTTTAAAAATCTCAGTTTATAGTTTTTTTTTTTTTTTTTTTTTTTTTTTTTTTTAGACAGGGTTTCCCTTTGTCACCCCAGCTGTAGTGCAGTGGCATGATAGCAGCCACGACAACTTCTGCCTCCTGGATTCAGGTGCATCTTGGCTCAGCCACCCAAGTAGCTGGGACTACAGGTGTGCACCACCAGACCTGGTTAATTTCTGTATTTTTAGTAGAGATGGGGCTTTACCATATTGACCAAGTTGGTCTTGAACTCCTGGCCTCGAGTGACATTTAAAATTTTTTCAGTATATGACTGAATTCTTGTCACCATTGATCATTGTTATTTTTACCTTGTAATATGGCTCATGAAAAATATTCCCCAGGAATGGGCAAAGCAAGTCATTTATTTTTTGTTTATTTATACTTGCACAATTAGTATTGTCTTCAACCTACAGTTTCCTTGTGAAGTTCTTTTATAGCTACTTGTCCATTTCCTGAAAATATTTAGCTAAAAGTCACATCACATATTCCATAATCTCGTCAGTCAGGTACGTATAACCTGAAAAAAGGACAGAGGGTACTACTGTCAACCACTTGGCCATATAGAATTCTTATGCTTCCTAAAAGTCTCCCTGACCACATGTGCAAGGGGACCGCCTGACCTATAAACAAGCAGCATGTTCAGTGTCAATTCATACACCAAAAACCAGTGAAGTCCAACATCTTTTTTATTATTAAAGAAAAGAAAATGAAAATTAAATTGTTAATGCATTATACTCTCCCATTTTTATAATAAGTTATTTTTTTCCTCTTGGGTATTATAGTGCCTGTTCAATGACAAGTGTAAATTGGAATTGAAAGAGATTATTATTACAGGAGCATGAGAAAGGAAGCTACTGGAAGAATCTCAGTGAGATATGATAAAGACATGGAGACCATAATGACAGATCCTACAATCAATTTGGATTCCTATGAACAATTTTCTTAATCAATTTTACACCTCATCCACAAAATACCTGAAAGATGCAACATTTAGTTTAGTTAATCTTAAAGTTGAATGTACCTCTTTTCTTTAGTCTTGAACTACTAGATAATTTGTTCTTTATTTAATTTAAAGCATTTATATATTCATTCCTCTAACAAATATTTATTGGGAAGAGTATGTATGGCAAGTACTTTTTTTTTTATTCTATGCCCTGGCATACTACATCATAAAGCAACTTAAACAGACAGCTCCGTTTTAGGGAGCTTGTGTTCACCATCTACTGTCAACATTCTCATCTCCCAAACACTGTTCTCATTTTTCGTGCTAAAGGATAGCTTACCACCCCAGGACTTCATAGTTTAGTTGAGGAGTTAAAAATGCCAAAAGTAAAAATAAACGGCAGAGCTCTACCAGAAAACAAAAGAGTAAATCAGACCTTTAGATTGTCTATTATGTGATGAAAGAAACGCTATATTCATCTTAGTGATTGACTATAGTAAAGAAAAACAGTAAAAAATCAAGTGGTTGGTACACTACAAGAGGGATCATACTTATGCAAAAAAAAATTCAGTAGCAATAAAGGAAAATAATGAGATGATGGAAAGCAAATTATGTGGATTTTATTATATGTAGATTAGCTTATCTAGAATTTCAGCTCATGGCTGTTTACATTTTGTAGATATTTGTTAAAGCTAATTCATATATGTTTTCATAATTTCACGATTATTAAAGCACTTTTCCAAAATCTCTGATAATAGACCAAGAAGTTTAAAGCTTAAGAGAGGCTAGCGTGATTAATGCTTATATGATGAGAAAGTATTAATTAGGCCTTACATGAAATTCACAAAAGTTCCCCAAAAGCTGTTATAATTCCAACAACATATATTTACAAGAGCATAAGAGAAAGGGATATTGTAAACTTAACTAAAGACAAAATTATACTAAATTGAAGTGTATTTCAAAATATCTGAAAATGACATTCCAAATTCCAAAAATGGTAGAGGAATTCAGACAACTAATAAGGGCTGTGAATAGCAATGCATCCCTGGAATGATGTGCATTTTGGCTAATGGCAATGTTGCTCAGGCACATGAATTTTGTATGTGAAGGAAGCTTTGACTCAGCATGTAATAGTGAGTATACAGAAGAAAGTGATATATAATTTTATGTATAATGGTATGCTATTGAAAGGATTAAAAACATTTTGTATGTGTGTGCATATACAGCATAGCATTTGGGAAGCTGTTATTTCTTAAGACATATCAAACCTTTAACAATCATAGCATTAAGTAAATACATTATTTGTAGTGCCTATTTACTTTATTCCAGGTATTTAAAATTTATTTAAGAACCTAGAGTAGATAATTTTTGTTGAATTTATACCTGCGATTTCAGTTTATTAATATAACCAAGTAGCCAAGTGTTTTTTGGGTCCCACTCATTCCTTAGGAACTATTTAGAACCGTAGCCAATCCATCTTCTGTTTTGTGTACTCTGTGCACCATGAAGGCCGTCTGTAAATAATAAATGACAAAAAGTTACAGTATCATGAATTCAGCAGTAAGTGACTGAGCCTTACTGTATCATACTAAAATAGCAGTATTGTCACACAAAATGCATCAGGGGAGCAATCTTCCTTTGTTTTAGTTTTATTTTTTATAGGAAAAAAAATGTCCTCCTTTATCAAAACATGCTGTTAAAGCCTCATTCACAATTTATGAATGACTATTGCAATATTATTGAGTGAACGTAGCATCTTTGATGTATTAAGTGACACATTGTGCTTACCAAAACAAAAGAGGAAAGTCACTAAGTAAGAATTCGGGTCAGAGATGGGAATTACAGATTATCTTTCATGTAATTATAAAATCACTTGTTAGCATAAGAGGGGAAATATTTTTTTACATGTTTCTTATGTTTTGATAATATGAATTGGTGTTTGGGAGCACATAAAAAGAGCCATGTCATGAAAGCACAATCAATAATTTTCATAAGTGTTTTTGAAGTGTAAACCAGTCTTTAACTCAGTAAAGGAACCAGACCTTACATTGCATATGTGTTATCATAGCATTCAGTATGTCTTTTATAACACTCATCACATTTTGCCTTTAATGATACTGAAGTTTTTCAAAGCAGGCAGAGTAAAAGCTGATGTTCTTGCTAAAGCATGCAACTGAGGTCCTTTTAATGGGATATGCACGTTCCCACGTATAAGTGGGAGCCAAACGATGAGCACACGTGAACATAGACATGGGAACAGTAGACACTGTGGACTACTAGGAGGGAAAAAAGCTACCTATTGAGTACAATGTTCACTTCCTGGGTGATGGGATCCATATCCCAAACCTCAACATCACACAATATTCCCATGTAACAAACTTGTACATGTACCCCTTTATCTAAAATAAAAGTTGAAATTTAACATTAAGTAAAAATAAAATGGGTATGGGAACCAATGAGATAAAGACTTGTATACTGAAAACTATAAAACATTGCTGAAAGAATTTAAAGAAGACACAAATAAATGGAAAAAAACTGTGCTCATAGATTGAAAGATTTAATATTGTTATCAACACTACCCAGAGCAAATCTAAAGATTCAGTTCCATTCCTATCAAAATCCGGATGTGTTTTGCACACATAGGAAAGTCTACCCTGAAATTTGTGTGGACTCTCAACAAACACCAAATGGTGAAAACAATTTTGAGAGAGAAGAGCAAAGTTAGAGGTCTCATACCTTCTGATATCAAAACTTACTACAAAATTTGGTACTAACATTAAACAAAACAATATGGTACTGGCATAAAGACAGACATATATATAACAATGGAATACAATAGCAAGCACAAAAATAGATCCTCACACATATAGTCAAGTAGTTTTTGACAAGAGTACCTAGATCATTCAAGAAGGAAAGACTTTTTTTCAACAAACAGTATTAGGAAAAGTGGATATTCACATGCATAAGAATGTTGTTGGATCCTTACCTTATACCATATGCAAAAAGTATCTCAAACTGAATCAAAGACCTAACCATAAGAACTAAAACTGTAAAACTGTTAGATGGAAATAGTAGAAATCCTCATGACGAAATCTGATTCAGGAGATCAGATTTCACAAAGATCTCCTGAATATAACACTAAAAGCTCAAGTTACAAAACAAAATGTAGACAAATTGGGCTACATCAAAATTAAAAATTTTGTGAATCAAAAGATATTATAAACAGAGTAAAATGGGAATATACAAAGTAGGGGAATATACTTGGTAGTCATATATTTGTTAAGGGGTTAATAATCAAACTAAATTTTAAAAAAATATTGCAATTTAACAATAGCAATGAAGAAATAAACAATGGGCAAAAATTTTGAATGGACATTTCTCCCAAGAAGATGCACAAATGTCCAATATGTACATGAAAGAATGCTTAAAATCACTAAATATTAAAGAATTGCAAATCAAAGGTACAGTTAGATAAGCACTTCATGCCCATAAGAATGGCCATTTTAAAAAAACAACCCATGTAATAAGTGTTGACTAAGATGTGGAGAAATCGGAATACTAGTACACTGCTGTTGGAAATGTAGTATAGTAAAGCTGCTATGAAAAATACCATGGAGTTTCTTCAAACCATTATAAATAGATCATCAGGTGATCCAGCAATTCCACTTCTGGGAAGACCTAAAAGAATTGAGAGCAGGAATTCAAACAAATATTTGTGCACCCATGTTTGCAACAACATTATTCACAATTGCCAAAAATGTGCAAACAACCCAAAATGTCCCTTGAAAAATAAATGGGTAAACAAAATGTGAAATATACACATCATGGAATTTGATTCAGCCTTAAAAAGGAAGGAATTTCTGACACATGCTACAATATGGATTAACCTTGAAGACATTATACTAAGTGAAATAAGCTAGTCACTAAAACACAAATATGGTATGATTTCAATTATATGAGATACCTAGAGTAGTAAAATTCATAAAGAAAAAAAAACAGAAGGCGCTATATAGTGGAGAAAAGGGAAGTTACTGTTTAATGGGCACGGATGATGAAAATGTTCTAAAGATGAGTGGTGACAATAGCTGCACACCAATATGAATGTATTTAATGCCACTGACCAGACACTTCAAATGTTTAATATGATAAATTCCGTTATGCTTATTTCACCACAATAAAATAGTTTTAAAATGAGATATGTGTTCTCCTTGGGTTGCACAAGATATTTCTAAGGGGTATATTGTACTGGAAAAAGGTAAGGGAATACAATCCTAGCTCCTCGACTTACACATGTTCACTTTCCTAGGGCTGACCTGTGCATTTCTGTGAGCAAATTAGCCCATGTTTTTACTTCACTACCGTGACCACTCTGTTCCCACATTAAAAACAAGACGTCTTTCACCCCCTCCTGAATATTTTTATGGTGCATGGTTTTAGGTATAAAAACCCCAAGAGCACCAAGCGAAACTAAAATCCAAAATATGGATGTAATCAAAGCTCTTTTACTGAAGATGCAAAATACGGACCTTCTCTTTCCAAGATACATTTTTTTAAAGGCAAAGCATGGCTTCATAAAACACACACTTATGCGCCTATTGGATTCAAATGTAAACATATTATAGAGTGGGATTGTGGTAGGGATGGCCAGTTTATTTAGATATCTCACCATTTTAATATCGTAACTATCATCAACGAAGGAGGGAAAGTTCCTTAAAAGCAAATATAAAGGAACTCTCTGTAAGGAATATTGTATTTCTTGCAGCAAATACTCCTACAGCAAGAGTTAGTGCACTGTTCATTCATCTTAGAATACTCAGGATTTAAAGAGTACATTGGGAAGTACTAATGTACTAAGTGGTACATCTCTATATTTTCATCGTTATTCTTAACAACAATAAAATAATAATATTAATTAATAATATTAACCCAAAATTGCTCAATGTATTTATTTACCTATGAGTCTCTCTTGGATTTCAGTGAGAAGTTGTCCACTTTCTTCCAGCAAATAAACACTATATAGCTGAAGAAAAAGAACACATATTAGACGTAAGTCAGCATTTCAGATTTTCTTCAACATTTATCCTGATTAATATGAGAAGCCCTTTCATCAACATTTAACAAAAGGCAGCTGGGTATGGTGGCTCATGCCTGTAATCCCAGCACTTTAAGAGGTTGAGGTAGGAGAATCTCTTGAGCCCAGGAGTTCAAGACCAGCCTGGGCAACATAGTAAGACCTCTATCTCTATAATGAGCAAAAGGTTGTTGTGTATCCTAAAACCAAATTATTTAGCTTGGATTCAAATCTGTTGCTTTCTGACAATTGCTTGCCAACAATTTCCTGTCTCTCTATTCATTCACACCAAATACATATTAGATTCAAACTAACAGCAGGAATATGTTAAAAGAGTCCAGTGTGAATAATACATTTAAGAATAATTATTTAAATGGTTTTAGGAAGGCTCACATTGAAAAATGGCCCATTTTTATGACAGTTGGTAGTTGTATGTCAAAAATTTGGAGAAATATGATAGGAGGAACTATGGAAAGCTGCTGCCTGACAATCACCAAAACAATTTTATCCCCTCCTCCCGCCTCCTGCCAAATCCAATTTTCCATCACTTTCCTGCTGGCCTGCTCACGTATACCACTCCCCTGGCTTCCTTAATGTACTTGGAACATAGTATGAACTTTAGGGCATTTGCATGTGTTGTTTCACTGCATGAGATGCTCTTTCCTTAATATTGGCACACCTTTCCCCCTTATTTCTCTGTTCTTAAGAACTTTGGTCTGCAAGGATTTCTTCTCCGACTACCTTATCAAAAATAGCTCTCTGTCACCTCCACCTCTCACTGTATTCTATCCAGTTATCCTGCTTGATCTTTATATTACTTGTCACTGACAAAAATAATTTCATACACACACACACACACACACACACACACACACACACAGAGACACGCTGCCTTTTCCCACTAGAATACAAGCTGTTTCTTTATTGCTTTATGTCCTGCACCTGGTATTTTATTTACTGGCTGCACAAAACATATATGTTTAATGCATAAATAAGATAGAAGAAAGAAAGGAAGCAAACAAGGAAAGAAAAATTTACTTTTCCTTTAGATATAAATTGTATATGGAAAATATATATCATACTGTTGATTTTATGTTCCATGTTTTCTAAAAGTTCTAAGCTTCACTTAGATTTTTATGCAGCTACACAAAGGTATGATCGCATTGCATAATTTATATCACACAATTCCGTGCCTGAGCTCTCCAACTCACTTTACCTAGCTCATTCTTTTTGTTTTTCTTTTTTGCTGGAAAATCTGTCCTCTGCCCCAATGAAATAATAAATCATGAAGATCTGTGTTCATCACTCCTCCTGGAACTATTTAAGGCCTCCAAGAATCCTATTGATTATGCCAGCCTCAATGATCACTCCCTCTTCCTCTCCCTCGAAGCACGTACAGTCTAACTTTTTAACTATTCCTGCATTACATGCTGTTCTTAATGGTTTGTTTGCCAACTGTTTCATGTAAGTTGTCTTCAATTCCCCATCTATTTTGAAAGTGAGAGCTAGTCAGAGACCTAGCCTCCCAGTGCTCTCACATGGGACACATAAAAAAATAAACTGAAGGTATTATATGTTTTATTTCTGAATTCAAAGTGAACTTTGTCCAAAACACCTATCCTCAATGTCAAACATTTTCAGTTTCACTGTCTTCACTGACTTTTTTTTTCCCCATTCTCTCAGTATTACTCTACAAAGTCCATAAGACTCTTTATGTCTCTCCATTGGTTTTCTTATGATTGCATTGGTCTGATTTTTATCTGATTTATCCAGATGCTCTATCCAGTGCTTATTCTATTTCTTCTTCATACTTCTACTCTCTAACTGAAGATACTTTACATGGTTTAGAATTTTGGCTTTCTGTTATTGCCTGTAATACCATAAGTATATGGGGAAACAATGAATCCTTCAGTTCAACAAATTTATGATTGTTTGATTTACATCTTTCTTTCTTATATGTACTGTTCTCTTATTTTTAATATATATTTATTAATTAACAACTATGTGCAAGACTTCATACTCAGTATTCCATTTACTGCTTTACCATCAGAGGACAATGAAATTATAATATTGAATAAAGATAAAAGAAAACATGTGTTGGCAAAAATGTGGAGAAAAGGGAATTTTTGTACAGTGCTAGCAGGAATGTAAATTAGAACAGTCATTGTGGAAAACACTATAAAGATTCCTCAAAAAAATTAAAAATAGATCTACCATACAATCCACCAATCCCATTACTGGTTACATATTAAAAAAAAAATAAGATCGTATCTTGAGGAAATATCTACACTCCCATATTTATTGCAACATTATTCACAAATAATCTATGTATCCTCCAGGGATAAATGAATATAGAAAATGTGGTATCTTTAAACAATGGGATATTATTCCCGTACAATAAATAAGAGAATTCTGTTATTTGTGACAACGTGGATGAAAATGGAGGAAATTACGTTAAGTGAAATAAGCTAGGTACAGAAAGACAAATACCACATGATCTCATTTACATGTGAAATTTAAAAATTGAACTCATAGAAGTAAAGAGTAGAATGGTAGTTACCAGGGGCTCAAGGAGGGAGATTGGAATATGTTGGTCAAAAGTTTTCAAGTTTCAATTAGGACAAGTAAGTTCAAGCTATCTTTTATACAACATGGTGACTACAGTTCATAAGAATGTATTGCAAGGATTATAAAACATTCAATTATAAAGGCACATGCACACGTATATTTATTGCAGCACTTTTTACAGTAGCAAAGACTTAGAACCAACCCAAATGCCCATCAATGATAGACTGGATAAAGAAAATGTCGCACATACACACCATGGAATACTATGCAGCCATAAAAAAGGATGAGTTCAGGTCCTTTGCAAGGACATGGATGAAGCTGAAAATGATCATTCTTAGCAAATTGACACAAGAATAGAAAACCAAACACTGCGTGTTCTCACTCCTAAGAGGGAGTGAACAATGAGAGCACATGGACACATGGAGGAGAACATCACACACTGTGGCCTGTCAGGGGTTGGGGGGACTAGAGGAACGATAGCAGGGGGTGAGGGGATTGGGGAAGGATAACATTAGGAGAAATACCTAATGTAGATGACAGGTGATGGATGCAGCAAACCACCATGGCATGTGTATGCCTATGTAACAAACCTGCACGATCTACACATGTGCCCCAGAACTTTAAAAGAATAATTTTTAAAATGTTAAGAGTAGATTTTAAGTGTTCTTAGATACACAAAAAAGGAGTAAAATTATCTGTATGTTAATTAGCTCAATGTCACCTACCCCAATGTATACATAGTTCAAAGCATCATATGCTACAAGTTAAATGTATATTATTTTTATTTGTCAACTAAATAATAATAAAAGAAAAAGAAATAGAAACAATGGAGCAGAATAGAGTAGGATAAAATAAAAAAAAATTGATGTGCTTCAAAAACAATAAGGGTCAATATTGTCTTGTGAAACTTTGTGATGCTAAGTATATTTCTTGCTTTGAACTGTATTCCAAAGTTTGTAAGTCACCAATTTAACCCATTTTACTTTGACTTTGCTAGGGTGGGAAATAAGACTGTTTTTTTTTTCTTTTGTGTATTTGCAATATAAGTTATCTTGAGTAATTAAGCATCAAAAAAAAAAAAAAAGAACTAGATCATAGTTCCTCAACAGATATATTTGTATAGAACTTGAGAGGCATTGAACTGGCTACTAACATGAAAGAGGGAGGCTGATAACTCAAAAGCTTTTTGATATGAAGGGCACCTTCTCCTGGGCCCTAAAGTCCTGCTCCTTTCTAATTTGGTCTCAGTCTTTCTTTTTTTCAAGTATATATAAGCCTTCTTCTCTTCAAGTTCATAAAACCGAAGAAATTGTTGAGGGCAGGAGTATTAGCGAGTGCAGAGTTCCTGGTAGCAAGCTAATCCCTCACCCCACTTCTGTGGAATTTGGCGGACATATTGCGTAGAGTGCAGACAGTAAACACAAATTGACATATTCTTCAGTTGGACATCTTTTGCTTTCTTATGGAATAGATTAACTGCTCTTAATTCGTTTTTCCTTGAGTAGCTGAGTAGGTAAAGCAAAAAAAAAAAAAAAAAAAAAAAAAAAAAAAAAAAAGTCAGCAACTACAGGTAATTGAAGTTTTCCACTGGACTAGAGTGGTTTGGACTTTTAAATACCTTAAAGTGACCTGAAATCTATGAGATGTTTCTCATGATAGTATTACGGAGCAGGGTAGGGTTGGGGGGTGGGGGTAGCTTAGGAATAACATATTGAAGACAGTGATTGGAAAGAAAGAAAATTACATTTTATTTCTTGCATACCACCCAGTTGGAAGTGTTCAATAAATCAGCTCATCTGAATAAATGAGATGTGGAAAATAAAATTCAATATAAAATACATTTCTCTCAGTATGAAGTAGTAGGAAGTTCAGGGATTTCACACTCAAGGTCATCAGACTTGGACAATTGGAATCATTACTCTTCTCATCATTAGCTGTGGGGCCCTGGGAAAGTCACTCGTCAGTTGGCAGCTGTTTTTAATCTATGAAATGGTGTACTAAAATTTACTTCAGATTAGGATAGATGAAGAACAGGCATGTTCAAATGCCCATCCATGGATTTTGTAGCTCCTTTCCTTCTCTTTTTCCCCTTCCCCCAAGAATTGGCATCTGAAATAGATTATTTCTTAACACAGGAAAGTAAGTCACATAAGAGCATATGATTCCAAAAATAAGCACTGTAAGAATATAGTATGTAGCTTCTCATGAAGACCATCAGTATTCACGTGGAATCTGCAGAACAGATAGCATTTTCTTAGGCTAGACAATGGTTTGATTTGGGAGGACAACAACTTTCATTTAAGTAAATAGTCATTAGCCAGCAGTGAAGGATAAATAATTAGGCTAGAAGCTAGATGGTAGGGGGCCATGGAATTCTCAGAGTGAGAAAATCTTGGCACAAATTTGTTTTAATATGGCAGATAATGATTTCTGATCATTAACCTCTAACTTATAACAAATAATAACTATACAAGCTATGCTACCTCTTTTCAGTCTATTATATTTACTGAAATTCAGGGATGTTTGTAGTTTGTTTTGGAAGTTTTTGACTAACAATGTATGCCCCTGCATAAATGCATAACAATAGTAAGTATCTGCTGAGGCACTTGAAAAATTAATCTTCTCCATCTTTTTTTTTCATTTCACTAAGCCAATCACCTTAGTTTTAGGTATATTCTCTTGTATTCACAATGATTAGTAAAATCTCGTAATCAATTATACTAAATAGTATAATAAAAATTATTCCTGGTAACTTTCTTTTTTGTAGAAAGCATTCTTAGCTAAGCTTGATCATCTACTACATAACTAATTGTTCAAATTCAAGAAGTATTAAAATTCTTTTCCATTTAAAATGAACTAATCAAGTGTTATTTAAATAGTGAAAAGAAGTTGGAAGAGAAAAACTGACAAAACATTCCCATTTACCAATGGGTAATTTAGCTGGGGCTCTGTCTAACACATAGATTTGCTACTCATCCTTCATTTTAAGAAGTTTATTTGTCCTTTCCTTTAAAATCATGATTCTTAACACTATATATGTATTATAATAACTTGACTTTAAAAGTAGTTTTTAAAATGTACTAACATCATGACTTTTAAATGTACTAATACCATGGATTCACATGCAAAGATTTCTGCTTTAATTGGCTAGGATAGAGCTTGAACATTGTCTGTTTTAAGAGCTCCTCACATGGTGTTAATGTGGAATGAGAATTGAGACCCAGTTTTCCAAAGCTTCTTTTAGCTTTTTCAGAATTGGTGAGTTGCTTTACCCTTTGGGTGTATTACAGATCTATTCATAATTCCGATAGCATTTCCATGCAGTATTGTAATGTGTCTATTTATGCGTCAGTCTTCTCCATTTGAATCTGGGAATGTCTCAAAGTAGAAACCAAATTAAGTCTCTATTGGGTATCCAGCATTCATCAGAGTGTGTCTGGAATATTATGGGACCTTACTGAATGAGGATCAAGGACTGTGATGTGTGGATGTGCATGAGAGGGAATTTATAAAAATGGTTGCAAATCTTAAGCTAATATTATTATAGACAATGATTTAAGAGAAGATAGTTTTAAGTACACTTGACTATATCTCTTTCAATGCTTTTCCTTTTTAGATTACTCCAATTTGTCATACAGAAATAAAGACATTGACCTTCATGTTTATTTGTGTTACAGAATAAATAGAGTATATCAGTAAATCAAATATTTTTTCTCACTAAAGGAAGAACTAACATGCATTTAGCTGTCTGTTAGCTTTTCCTTCTCAACTAACTGCTATTATTGAAAAGTTAATATTATTAGGCAATGAGTTGATAAGCTCTAAACTCATCTTTGCTAAAGAAAAATGCAATCTAATTATAAATCAACAGCATCTTACAGCAAAGATAGAAATAGTTTGTGCATATATTAGAAAATTTAGAAGATAATATACTCATGATCCTGAGTGGACAAGTCTCCCCCAGCCTCTCGTGAAAGTATGACCAAGGCATAGTGTTTTTACTTGGCTGGAGGAGGACTCTCATTGGTCAGACAAATTGGAAATGAGGATCAGAATGGTTCCTGGAAATGCCTGAAAAAGGGGTGACATCAGTAATCAAACTTCAGCCTTTTATCATATGAGGACTTTCTTGCCATGCTGAAGTTACCTGCTTTGATAAGCTATTTCTTACGGTTCCCTCAGACCTGCTCAAGTTTCAAAACATTAGGCCTTGCTGGCCCTAACATGCTATGAGAAAAATGTATTAAAACAAATAGATACTGCCATAAAGATTTATTTTGTCATTTCATATTTTAGAAATATATGTTGCAAAATGGAAGAAAGCACATGTAATCAATCCAATATGCTACATACTCCTTATAAGTCCATCGTGTGTAAGGCTCTATTATTTACTGAGAGGTAAAAGATAAAATGAAATACAGCCCTCAGGCAATAATACCACTCAGAAAAATCTCAGAGCAAGGAGCTGATCTGTAGGATTCAGTAGAAAACTTGAAAAATAACGTCAGAAAATTATCCATTTCAGAAAAGCAGAGACACTTGATGTATACCCCAAACTATCTTCAGTAGAATGGTACACATTTTTTGAGATCTACAAATTGTGGGGTGATGGAATAGGTGGTGAGTAACACACAAGCACCACTTTTCTTTGACATTAATGTCAGTGGGCAGGACTATCTCTAAAACAAAAAAGAACTATGTTCACAGATTTTGGAAGAGAACAACCTGTGTTTGAATCACCTAAGTGCTTGCTAACATGAAAATTCATGGGCCCTACACATTGAATTAGAATCTCTGCTAGCAGAGCTATGGAATCTGCATTTTAAGAGCTCCAATCAGGGATTCTTCTGTATATTAAACTTGAAAACCATTCTCCCAGTTTGGGGTGGCAGATATAACTTTGGAACAGAAACCAGGAGATCTGGATTATAGTATCAATTCATCCAGTAGCTAAATTGCTTGGCAAATTCTATGTCATGTTTGTCTTTGTTCTTCCAATGTATTGTCTGCAGGTAACATTCAGTAATGTTTGTTCAGCTAAATTAATCAAACGTTGGTTAAATAACTTAATATTTAGATCTCACTTTTTTCTAAAACCTAAGCTATTCTGGACTATATGATTTTAATGCATCTGGACTATATGATTTTAATGCTTTAATACTCCTGGTTCCAGAGAGAAGGGGTAGATTTATCTTCAAATAAAACAAGAGCTACCTCAGTTCTGAGATAGCCACAACTCCTAGGCCAGTGGTGACAAATAAAACCGTGTGTCCCCTGATGTTTTTTCTGGAGTTGGGAAAACTCAGGGGACTTGTATTAGTCTCATGGATAAGATACCTAAAAAGTAAGAGAAGCTGGCGTAAAAAGCATCAAACAGACATTGCTGTGTTGTGGCTTACTTGCACATTTGAAATTATAGTAAAGGGTAGGGCACAGTGGCTCATGCCTATAATCCCAGTGCTTTGGGAGATCGAGGCAGGAAGATTGCTTGAGCCCAGGAGTTTGAGACCTGTGCTGCATAGTGAGACCTCATCTCTACAAAACTTAGACAAAATTAGCTGAGCATGGTGGTACACAGCTGTGGTCCCAAGCCTACTTGTGGGGCTGAGGTGGAAGGATCTCTTGGACTAACAACATTGAGGCTAGAAAGAGTCATAATCATGCTACTACACTCCAGTCTGGGCAACAGAGTGAGACCTTGTCTTAAATACACACACACACACACACACACACACACACAGAGAGAGAGAGAGAGAGAGAGAGAGAGAGAGAGACACACACACACACACACACACACAGAGGAAAAACATGCCCAAGGGTTTCCATATGAATTGTGTCAGCTTCTGCCTAAGTAGATCACCTAAGTAGTGTAAAGATTCTTTAGCAGGAAGAAGTTGGAGGTAGAACAGTGATTCACTACAGGAAAAACACATCAGCTTTAAACCTCTCACAAACCAAAGTCATAGAGTTAAATCATTAAAATAAGACTTAGTAAGATTTACCTGGTTCTTTTCACCTCTTCACCTTGGGAGGAACCTGAGGTAGCATGCAATGGGAGAACAGAAGAAAGACTTACATCCCTTATCCCACTGCAGGAACCAGTCTAAAGCCTTAGTCCTTGACCAGAGAAAGGGAGAAGACTTACTTCCAAATAAAGTTGGAAATTTTGATTATCACATAGAAATACATGTTTTTGTTACTGAACTTAGATTGTTTCAGAGACTGACAAGACTAGATTTACTCTGGATTTCAAGCTACTGCAAAGGGAAAAAAATGTAACCTTACAGAGTGGGTTCAAATACATCATAATGAGGGACTGTGCTAAGGAAAACCCGAATCCACAAGGGATGTGGTTTCAAAGGCGGGAATTTTCCAGCCATGCCTCCATCCGAGTCCCCATCCAGGAACCTAAAGTTCTTTGTCTGACTTTCCTGCACTGGGGGCTAGGTAGAAATTCCAGGTGAGACTCTTTGTTCAAAAAGCCCACCAAAAGCTGTGGGAGGAAAGGCCTCTGCTGAGGGCCCAGCAGCCAATCCAGTATAGAGGTCAAGGATAGATCACTCCAGCGGGAAGCCTGAAAGAACTCCTCTGACTGGACAAGAACATGAATGGGGTGGGGATAACTCCAAGGTTACAAACCCACTGCCCCCTTACCTGTGTCTATTCCTCCCTTGGATCCCCTCCCACCGCAGTGTGGGAGCTCTCTCACTCCTTCTCTCTTTCTGTCTCTCTCTGCCTAATAAATCGCTCTCTGCAATACTCTTTGGGTCCTTGATATTCCAATGGTAAGCTCGCTGTGACCCCAGGGCCACTTCCCCCATTCCTGGGGCAAGAGGGGCAAGGGCCTGGGCACTTCCTGGAACACATCTGAACAGGGAGGGAGCTGAGCCGCTGGGCCCATCAGATCAAGCAACTTAAAGCATCTTTGAGATGCCTCTGCTCCTGTCCCCTGGTTACAATAAGGGAAAACAAAAGTATTGAATTTTCATATATATATATATATATATATATATATATATATATACTATTTTATAATTGTTTTATAGTTCCAAACTCTTGAAATTTATTCTAACAATTAACCTACAAAAATATGTTGAAAATTAGTCATATGAAAAGAATCCTTCCTGGCCTTTTGGTTGATGAGAAGATGTGTATGACACTGTTCCCAATCTTAGTGAGATTTTCCACTTTTTTTTTGTAGGATAATAATGAAACTTCAATGCATAATAAAATAAGGATAATTGATATAAAGCAAAGTTATTAATTTTAACTGTAATGATCTGGCATGTTTTCACAGCAAGGGAATTATCAAGGTCTCTTGAAGAATTTTTTTTTTTTTTTTTAAACAGAGAAACAAAGAACAGCTTGATGAGAATGCAGAGTAGTGAAAATATGGGGTCTTTAGAAAGGGAGAATAGAATAGCATGAAATTAGAATTTGGTAAATACAGGAATGACAAAAGAAATATCTTAAAAAGGTATTTTTAAATAAAAATATAAAAGTTTTTGAATAAAAATGGTTTGTACTAAACCTGTTAAAAGTAAAATGTCATCTGGGGGCTAACATAACAGAAGATATAGTTTTATGAGGTTTTGATATTTTTATTTTGCAAAAATGCAGAATATATATTTTATTTAAAAATCTATACTGTATTTATAGATTCTCAACTATAAATATTTGAGAAAAACATTAAATTTAAATATTACCATGTTCATGCTAAACAAATGGCAATAAAATGTGGACTTCTTTTGGAAAGAGCAGTATAAATGAAAGGTAGAATATTAACTGCCTTTGGAACCAAATTATTGGCCATCTTTATAAAGAGAACTATGATTCTTAACGTTGTCTTTAAAGAAAAACTCTATGAAACTAAAGAAATGCAAAGAAGCAAAAATAGAATGTTTAAGATGATGGCAGTGTATCAATATTAAGAGAGATTAAATAGTTTAGAAACTTTTGGATTGGAAGTGAAAAGAGGAAATGAGGGCAGTTAGAATGCTCTTGCTAAAAACAAGAGAACAAGAAAAGCATTCTCCACCAAATCCCATTATGAATAAGCGCCTTTGTGGCGTTTTCCATGTAAACACTAGTAAAAATGAATATTGAAATGGATAAAGATAATTATAGTTATGCAAAATCTTGCCATGCAAATGCTTATAGACACATGTCTTGAGCACCATGTGGTGCAGGTATAAAATTGAGTTCCGTGGAAAGTGATTTACTGGCAAAGAAGTAGCAGAGCACACCCAATTCCCTGAGTTTTCCTTATTTGATACCTTCTATAGGACAGAGATGAGCTCTTGCACTATGGGTGCATGCCCAGTAGAGGAGGTGCTGGCCCGCAAAAATCTACACATTTATAGGGCCAGAAGACAAGAACTTCGATCAGGTCTGGAAAGTCACATTTTGGAAAGGAGTATCTCCAGATAAACCAGTCCCACCTTCTACTGAGCTAACTCAGACCTGGTCAGCCAAGTTTTATCGAAACTATTCAAATGCAGAAGGAAATAAGGAAATAATCCTCCAGATTTAGTAAATTTTTTAAAAAGGATTCTCATTTACACTGAAATTTCAGATAAAAAATAATAAAGTATTTGTATATATCTGCCAATGTCTGGGACACATTTATGAAAAAAAAAATAAGTTACCTAAAATACAAATTGAACTGAATTTGTATTTAATATGGCAATCCTATACCAGATTTGTCTCTGTTCCTAATGATATCAAATGGCCTGCCCCATGGTGGGTGGGAGTGGTTGCATGACAGACAACTCAAGTAGAAGTGATTATTGTGTATATATGTCTCAAGGAAAACCTGACACCATCTCTTCTGTTACATTAGTCTTTATTTTCTCTTTTTTTTTTTTTTTTTTTTTTTTTTTTTTTTTTTTTTTTTTAGTCTTTATTTTCTCTTTCTGTGTCTTCTTGAAATTATTCCATGTTATCCCAGGATACCTAAAGATTCCCAAAGTAAAGCAAGAAAATATTCTTTAATACTGGAAAACTTTAGGTTTTATTTTCCTTTTGTTGTCATGGACAGGTTGCTTCACCTTTCTTAAGCTAAATAGCTAAATTTTCTCACCTAGAAAGTAGGCCTGTATAATACCAGACATAGATACTTTTTACAAGTAAATATTGTAATGTATATCAAATGCACCAACTAGTGAATGCTCACTAAATAATGGAAATCGTTAATGTGACATGTTCTAGAAATATATTTCCCCAATTTATTAAAACTAAACAATACTTTAAAGACTGAAACATGCAAGTTTAAAAACAAATGTGCATAAATGATATTTCTCATAATAGGTGGAATAAGCTTAAAATGAAGTTCTCCAAGATTGAATAGGTTCACAGAGAAGAGGTTCATTATGGAATCATGATTGAATAAAAATAAAAGATTCCACATATGTGTTCAGGCTTAAATATTATTGAACATGTTATGCTGTTTGGGAGAATATTTCTTTGGTAGTACCATTTAGAAGAGAAAATACCAGGCTTTATGTCTTTTTATGTTTTTATAAATATAACCAAATGTTTTGCCCAAAACTCAGTATGGATTGCCCAAACATTAACATCATTTAAACAAAAAAGTCAAGGTAATTTATCTTCTTGTCATTCTCCCTACCCTCCTCCTCTGTAATCGTTCTGAGTAGATTTTTATTAAAAAAAAAAACCTTGATCAAGTTTTTGAAACCTAGTTCTCTAAAGACCCTACACTGAATTATTATTTAAATGAAAAGCTTTTCAATTCATGAAAACATGCTAAAATGTGTACTGTTGAGATTTCAGACATGGCATGACATTTGTTAAAATTTAAATAAACGTTTTTCTTTCTGTAACAGTAGTGACATCCATTCAAGATATGAATGTACTTGTGAACTACTGTTGCAGGTCATAAACTACTCAAGTGCTGTGGGCATCTTCCGATTTATGGTATTACAGTCATTTGATGATCATCTTTTATCCTATATATCATAATCTTCCATTTCTAGGCTTTGAGTGCATAATTGAAATAATACGTTGGTGTTATATTATTAAAAATATTAATCTATAAGTTATCCACTCTTGCAGAGTTTAGAGAAAATTTATTAGAATATGTCTCACTAAACTGATGAAATTCATAAACACAGCTTACATAAATATTATTTTTAAAGCTATTAATTTTTTTTTAAGTACAGCTTCACCAACACCTTTTTATCATCTGATTTTGAAGAAATGTCTTTTTTTCAAGGATTAAAAAACTGAGCTGTGAAATTAGTTGTTGTTGACCGTATATATTGGATGAAAGTAGATTGGGAGGGGGACAAGGGAAAGTAACTCTTCCTTGGGACTTCACTGAGCCAAGTTCCTGGGAAATGCTTAATGAGAAATAATAAATTAAAATGAGTGGAAGGAAGTGCCTTTTATGCAACTCATAATTAACCCTTGGAACCTTGCCACAATATTTTATGATGGCAAATAACTTAGCAAGATTCAACAAGAAATTAGATACTATATCTGAATAAGAATGTCACTTGCAGTTAATCTGTCTCTAGTAAAAATTATAGAGGTTATCAGTGATTATGCTTATATTTCTAATGATTATAAGCTAATGCCAAAAGAGTAATGTTCTTTCTTTGAGATATAGCATCAGAGGCTGAGCTAAGTGTTTTGGAAGTTGGATGGCTCATGGACTCATGAAGTTTAGTTATCACAAATTATATTCTTCTAAACTATATAGTAGTGTTATAAATATCAGATTAAGCAGATTAAGGATTTGATATATAAATGGATCTAAGCCTTAGATTTTTCTTTCACTGTGCCCCTACTCTATATGGTGGTGGTAATACATAGAAAGGATTGAAAGATTCTTTGAACAGTTTATAGTGGTGAATTGAACATTCACTGTATCATCATCTCAGACATTAAATAATGCAGTGGACAGGGTAGAGTATTTTTCACTTGTTTAGGTGGGCTTATAGTGAAAATGTATGTGCTATTTCTTCTCAGCAGATGTAGCTGCTATGAAAGAATGAGTAGATTTAGCTGCTATACAGGAACTTCACAAAGTAAAACACATCGTAGCTCAGGATTAAATTCAATCATAACATACAAAAATGTTAAATTAGATATTCCTTTGAAAGATGGATCTGAAGAAAATATGAGTATTTAATGTGATTCAAAGACAAAAAAGGAAGTTTGGTGGTTTCTTTCTTGCCTTTCCTGGTCTGTTCTGGTGACTCTTTATCTTTGTATATTTGTTTTAGTATGTACCTTGCCGTGTGATTTTATTTATACTAAGATAAGAAAGAGAAAGTGATGGTGTAGGAAAATCAAAGCACAGTACAGTTGTATCCAAATGAGAAACTGTCAGTTTATATCATTTGAATACTATGTCTCTAATTTAGAATCAGTTCTACCTATATTATCTCGGCTATGTTTTTTTCTGTTGAAAAAATGTTACATATTTAGTCATGATTAAGCTTTTTTTTTTAATCCTCCTTAAAGAAACCAACTATGAAAAAAGTAACAGTCTCTGCCAAAATAATATTGGTTTTAAGGTGTGAATAAATTATATCAAAGGCATTCTTTTTTAAAAAAATTGTATTTGTAAGAGAAGTTCTTATTGAAATTAGGCAACTTTTTTGTTTATATATTTCTGAAGAATTCTGCACATAGAATATAATATAAAAGACTCCTGAGACTAAACTAATAGAAAACGTAGCTTCCTTCCATTAAGTCAGGGGTCCCCAAACTTTTTACACAGGGGGCCAGTTCACTGTCCCTCAGACCGTTGGAGGGCTGGACTGTGCAAGGTGTGACACCCTTTACAGCCAGCGCTGCTGCCTCCACTATCCCAGACAGCGGTATACAGTGTCACAGGCCCAGCACCGCCTCCAGTGCTGTACACAGGGATGGCGGTGATCAGCCTGTGACACTGTGTATACAGCGTCCTGGACATCTGCAGCAGCGCTGGGCCTCTTCTGTGGGAAGCCCACTGCTGCATGTTTCCCCTATTATAAGACACCTCCTAAAAATAAGACAGCCCCCGTCTTCTGGGGGTAAAATTAATATAAGACAGGGTCTTATAATAGGGGAAACACAGTGTGTAGTAATGTGGAGGGACACTTTTGGGCAAAGGGAGGTTATAGGGGCCATTATGTTGTTGTACATTTGGGGGAGTATGGGGGACCATTGTACTGTGTAGTAATGGTTATAGTGCTTTGCCTTTCTTCCTACTTCTGCTATTGTTTCACACTGCTTCCAGTGATGTGGGGCGCTGCAGCCACAGACCGGATGTGCGTCATATGATGCGCTTCCGGAGCTGTGATACGTGCGTCCCGCGTCACCAGAAGTAGTACTGTATGTGAGCGATGCTGCGCTTTGTGGCACCGCCACATACTGTGCTCCTCTCACTGACCACCAATGAAAGAGGTGACCCTTCCTGAAGTGTGGCGGGGGCCAGATAAATGGCCTCAGGGGGCCGCATGTGGCCCGTGGGCCGTAGTTTGGGGACCCCTGCATTAAGCTGTAAGTTAGATGCCGTAAGTTAGATGATGGTAGTAATAACTGAATATTTTACAGTACAATCCTCAGTGTTTTTACTTTAGCTAGAATAGCACAGATAGTCTCAATTGTTGAACTCTTCAAAGACAGTTCAGTCTTATATAAGAGGAGATCAATTTAGCCTTCATACTTAATTTGCAGTTATTCATATGAATATTTTGTGTACATAAATTTGTTTGAAAGTTCAATCTTCTAACCTGTTCCAGTAATCAAAGCTATAGTAAAATCTCCCTTCTCGTTTTATAATGCTTAGTATGAAACTTAAATTTTAGTTACCAAGGAAAACTGCACTAATATATTATGAATCAATTAATGCATATATAATATGAATGTATTGATGTAGAAACTATCAATAGCCATATTTTTCTTCATTATAAATTTTCAATTTAGTAACAACCTGCCATTTTTTCCCTGGTAGGAGAGCAATTACTGGCAATTATGAGATACATAAAAAGCTTTAGCATTACAGAAAAGCAAACTGCTACATTTAGAAATTTTCATGTATACTTAGCAAGTTTACTGTTAACTACACTTTGTTTCTTTATGCCTACTTAGAAATTATGACGGTAAGTAGTGTTATTTAAATTAAAGAAGAGGCTAGGACAGAAAACCTCTTTAAATCAGGTGGGTAGAAGTTTATGAGTCTTGCTAATAAAGCATTCCAATTAAAAGAACAAAACAAGAAGGTAGTAGGGAATGCAGTACAGCTTGACTTATGAGCCAGGAATTTTTCTTGGTGTTTTATATTCACATGTATTGTACATTAAAGGTTTGAATAAACTCTGTTGAAAGTTAGTCTTATCTGCTTCATCTGTAAATAATGTAACGACGTGCATCTTAAGTTACAGGGAAGAGTTTTCTGATACATAGAAAAGTTATTATTTTTCTTAGTAAGATGCCTGGTGATAGATATCACCTGGTGGTTCAGTGTACATTCTCTGGTATCATACTTCCTGAAGTATAAATACATCTTCAGCAAGTATAGGTAGAAATTATAGGTGAATATAGGGAAAGCACTGAGTGTATCTCCTGGCCTGGCATATAAAATCCTAAATTCTTATCAAAAGGAACTACTAATTAGGAAGTGCTCAAATATATCATTTCTGTAATACCATGTCTAAAATAATATAGTCGTTGCCAGAAGAATTCAGTCCAGAAGTTTCTATTTCATTTTTGTCTTTTTGATTATATATTTGAGAGTATGTAATATTTTAAAGTAAATTGAAATATAAAAAAGATAATATGATGGAATCTGTTGCAACTGCTGTCAATATTTAATTAGTGTTAACGTATCTCATTCTGAATATTTTATGATCATTTTATCATTCTTTGAATGCAATTGCTGAAGTCTTTTCATACGCTCTTTCTACAGAGACATTTACAGTCTGCCCCATTCCTTCCTTTGCATTCTGGAACATTTAGTGGCTTGAAATTACAAATATTTATCTTCTTACAGTAGATATATAGATCTATCTACTACATCACAACTGCAACACAGGCCTCACTAAGCTAAACGGGCATGTTTTCAGGGCTGTATTTCTTTCTGGAGACTGTAGGGGAGAATTTGTTTTCCTGTTCCTTAGAGGTTACTCACAATCCTTGGTTATGAAACCCTTCCTTCATCTGCAATGCTAGCAATGATGGGCCAAGTCCTCTCACATTATATCACTCTGACCATTGTCATATCTCCCTCTAGCTGTGACTGGGAAAGGTTATCCATTTCAATGACTCATGGTATTACATTGGGTCCAGCCAGATAATCCAGAAAAGCTCCTTATTTTAAGGTCAGCTAATTAGAAACATTAATTCTATTTTCAAACTTAATCTTCCTTTGCCATGTAGCCCAACAGAGTCAGAGGTTCTGAGGATTGGGACATTGACGTCTTTGGGGGAGCAGGTCATGTCAACTTCACCCAGTATTGCCTAGTAGCTCTCTAAAATGTTTGTTATCAGTTATACCCATACAAGTAGTGTATGAGCTTTCTCTTTTCTTTACATCTGGTCAACATTTAGTGTTGTTGGGTATTTACATTTTTGACAATTTGTAATCTTTTATTGTTAATATAGTTTTTCTTAACAGAATTTCAGTTTTAATTTCTCAAGTAAATTAAACTTCTTATAATGTGTTCGTTGATTATTTTGGTTTCCTTTTTGAAAATTTCATATCTATTGTTATTTTTCTAGCTACATTGTTTTCTTTTTTTACATTAGTTTTAGAAGGCATTTATGTATTCTTTATATTAATTCTTGGTAGGTTAAGTGGGTTCTCCCAGATTGCAGTCCTTTTTAAAAATGCTCTTACCTGATTTTTATATGAGAATTAAAATTTTAATGCAGAAGAATTTACTAATCTTTCATGGTTTGTACACTTTTTGTCTCATTTCAGAAATTATTCCTAATCTGAAGTTAAAAGATACTGCCTTTTGTAATACTTATAAAAGTTTTTCTCATGTAAGTCTTTAATCCACTTGGAATTTTCAATGTACTATAAGGCAGAGATCCAATTTTATTTTATTTTCCATATGGATAACAATTGTTTTAATTTCATATACTGGATTTTCAATGGTTTCCTCACTCATTTTCTTCTTTTCACAGCCTGCCATTATAACTCGTAAGCTTCTGGACTTCTATTTAAAATACAATTTTCTGTTTCTAACCCCTCAACTGCAGTTCATACTACAGTCTTAACCTTACAAACATTAAATATCTGATGATCTGCTGTATCTTAACCTGGATACTGAGTACATTGCTATGTGAATTAGGTTTGCTATAATAATAAAAGACTTCTTTTTCTTTCTGATTTTAGAAATGAAAGCTTTGTCACATATGTTCATGGTGACTGCTCATCAGTTGCTTCTGTTTCTGTTCCATATGTCTTTTCATACAAGTCCCAGCTAAATAAAGAGAAGTTCCCATCTGAGAAGTGTCATTCACATGGTACAGAAAAACGAGGAAGAGAGTTGGCAACTCACCTAATGGCTCTCAAAGCCTCTGCTTGAATGTGAAGTGCATCACTTCCACTCATACCATTTGCCAAAGCAAGTCACATGGCTAAGCACTGTGTTGTTTGGGCAGGGAAATGTATACTCTTCCAATAGGAGATTCAACAAGACACAACACAAAGAGCAAAAGATACATGGTTTGCTTTTAGGAGGGAGAGTGATAATGAGGGGAAATATTAGTCAGTATGCCAGAATAAGTATTCATTTTACCATTCATATTTGTTAATTGTACATGTTTTAGATAATTACATATTTGACATCTTTTACATTAAAATAATGAGTTAATGATCTGTACATGTCAGATAAAGGATTGACACTGAATGCAGTAACAAACAAGTATAAAATGTGAGACAAATCTTTAAGAGAGTTATATAGATTATATTCAGCATCTGCAATGAGCCTAATGATGGCCTGAAATTTGAAAGATATAATAGAGTGCAGTTTTTAAAATAAAGAATGTTGAGTCTACAGATTTAATAAAGGGGCTCACAGAGGGCCAATCAAGATGAATAAAGTAAAAGTAAAGGAAGTTTTACATATAAAGGAGGGATTGATTGAATCTGTTATTAATGTGGTAACAAAACTTGGGATTTGAAACCAGAGATGTAACATACTGGATTCACCCACTTTTGATTCATTCTGGGTTCATTTTCATAGTTTACACAGCAGTCTCCTCTTCATTCCTCTTTAAATATTCACTTACTGTTCCAGGTGCACTAAACATTTTTTTCTAAGCCGCCATGCCTTTTTGTTCCTGCCCATGCTGTTCTCATTCCCTGAACTTTCCTTCCTTGTTCATTGTGCCAACAGTTAATCACTCCATTCTCTGTGCTTCATTAACCTGTATACATAGTTTTGGCATAGAACTTTTATTAGTCATTTGTGTGTGTGTGTGTGTATGTTTTTGTATTTCCACTAGTCATCAAACTACTAGTCTCTGTAGGAGTCTTGCATATAGGATAAATTCATAGAGTATATGATTTAATGAGTAAATTGTGTCCCTCATTTTTTTAAGGCTTTCCTGCTACTGTTGTGCTGAGACTTAGCCATTCCATCATTCAATCTAGTGGTTTTCAGGAGTGGTATCATACTATTCAGGTAGAGGTAATTGAGAAAAATAGAAATAATGCTGGGAAATTGCCACTGCCTAGGAAATTTGGGCAAGGAGTCATAAACTCTGTCTTACATGGTGACAGTTTCAGTGGTTATTACAGTCCAAGTCTTCTCTGTCAAGAAAGTAATCAAATTCTTTATGAACTTAGAGGTGACAGCAGGAAAACTAAGGGAAACCCATTCATTTTCTCATTTGTGAAAAAGTAATTTATTATTACAATCACTTTAAGCATAAGCAACACAACTGATAACTTGGTTAATGATGAAACTTTGAGAAAATAGTCCTTACAAATTGTAATGAAACCTATATTCTTTAATTATACAATATAAATATGAATAATATTTCCCAATGGTGTTTCCTAGAGTATAGACTCAGATCTTATTTTTACTATAATACAAGCAAAAGATGACTTACAGAAGAGATTTCATGACCTGAAAGGAATCCAAATTTTGTGTTACAAATATTAAATAAATACACAATGGGAATTGTGTAAGGGATGTGGGTAATCCCCAGTGGAAAGAAGTGCTGTACCATGAGTGTCAGTCTAATGAGGTGTAGAATTATAAAATACCATCCAAGTTATAGGATGAAACAAGGTAGAAGGCAGCAGTAACATAGATATTTTCCTTGAGATAGTAAATTATTTAGCTAATTTATTTTAAGTCAGCTCTTCAGAAAGCTCAATAAATTATTATTGGGGACCAGGAGTAGTGGCTCATGCCTGTAATCCCAGCACTTTGGGAGGCTGAGGTGGGTAGATCACTTGAAGTTAGGAGTTAAAGACCAGCCTGACCAGTATAGTGAAACCTCATCTCTACCAAAAATACAAAAAAAAAATATCTTGTTATGGTGGTGGGCACCTGTAATCCAGCTACTCAGGAGGCTGAGACAGACAAATCACTTGAACCTGGGAGGTGGAGGTTGCAGTTTGCTGAGATCCTGCCAGTGCACTCCAGTGTGATTGACACAGCAAGACTCCATCTCAGGAATATATATATATATATATATATATATATATGATTTGATTAAATTTGATATTTGATTTTGAGATCTGCTTTTAAAAAATCAGCTTGCTAAATGAATATCTGATTTGGGGAATAGATATCTTGGGCTATTACGTCCTTGAACATTTATTTATTCATCTTTGAGGAAATTAGAGAAAAATATGTATTTATTCTTGTAGTGGCAGGGGAGGCTTGAAAATGAAATGCAAATAATTAAGCCCAAGGAGGAAAAACTAGATGTAGTAAAGAGAGTGACAATAGAATCGAGCAAGAATATGGACAAAAGTGTTGAATGTATTATACCATAAAAGGAATTTAAACAATTAAGAAGTGGTAAAACTCCTGTCTTCTGTATTGGCTGAATTGTTTACAAAATCATTTTAATGGAAATTTTTCACTTCAGTGCTCTTAGTTTTTCTTTTCTTTCTTTCCTTCCTTCCTTCCTTCCTTCCTTCCTTCCTTCCTTCTTCCTTTCCTTTCTTTCTCTTTCTTTGTCACCTCCCTCCCTCCCTCCTCCGCTCTTTTTCCCTCCCTTCCTTCTTTCCTTTCCTTCTTTCTCTCTCTCTCTCACTCCCCATCCCTCCCTCTCTTGCTCCTTCCTTTCTTCTTTCCTCTTTTCTTCCTCCTTTCCTTCATTCTTTTTTCATACATAAATGTTCTAATTAATTTGCTTGTGGCTACCCAATATCTAAATCTATTGTAATTTTTAAAATTTTTGCATGAATATTTGTAGGAGGTGGAGCACATCTACGCCAAAAAATCTGGAGCTTTAAATTTCTTCAATTTAAATAAACCAATCAATAAATTATTAAATGGATAAAGATTACCATTAAACTTAAGAATATCAATTAGCAGTCAATTTGGGGGCCTTTTCTGCAAATATCTGTGTAGATTTTAAAATTTTACCTACTGCCAGACAAGTTAGTCTGCCACAATTTTATAGATGCTAGAAGAAGACACAAGACTTGTGGATCAGAGTCAAAGGACAGTTTATCACTCACAGCAATAGGGCAGCTTACTGCTCACAGGAATAACAGCAGCCAGACTACTAAATATTTTTGTATTCGTTTCCTGAGTCCCATTTCCACATGGCTATATAAAGAGAGCCAGATGACTCATGCACATTTAGTGAGACACATGACAAAATATGGGCCTTAGAAATCTGAATGTTCTGTGGGCAATTAGCATACTTGGCATATGCTCTAGAGGGAGGCACTATCTAACTCTCTTTTTAAAGATAATTCTCAATACAAGCGTGCTTTAAAAGTTTGTCCAGAGCAAAAAACAGTCAATGACTTGCTTACAAGACCTATGAAAACTTGATAGAACCGTGGTAAATTTATTGTATTTATTGCAATACCAGTAGATCATAAATTATTCAAGGCTACCAGTTTAAGCATGCAGGCCTCAGAATAGTACACTTAGGATATAAGGAAAAAAAAATCTTACCTAGAATATTTTATTATTTATATATTAATGCTACTGTTCTTAAGTAGAAAAAGTTATCTTACATAAAAAATGTCAAATATGAATCCCATTTGTACAACTGTTATTACAATGAAAAGTTGTTTGTAAACTGGTATGAACACAGTTTTATACCTTTGTACTAAGATGATTACAGATACATTTTACAATTGTTTAAGGATGTTAAAGCTAAAGACAGTAAGTGAAAGGGCAAATCCAACTTTACTTTCAAAGATTAATCAGGGGCTAGGTTATGTCTTGTGTCTCTGAGAGTTCTTTGTTTTGCATGGCTTTCTTTAAACGAAAATGTTCACTGGTGTTAAATGCTAGGCTTATAACAAGCAAACATACTCATTGAAAATTATAAAGTTTGCTTTTCTCTATATTTACTGGACATCCTATTTCACAATATATCCATTTGTTTTAAATACATATAAAGAATTATTTCTTAAATTTGTGGCTTTTTTTTAACTATGATAATGCTACTTCTATGGCATTAGTAACTCAATACAATTCCTGTTTTTCTCCATTTTCATGAATGATATTGACAATGGCATTATTACTAGATACACAAGTGGGTCTGAAAATACAAAATCTGACCTTTATCATTAATGTGATCAGCATGGGCTGCCATCCTTCATGGTGTGACAGAACAGCTGTTTTGGTAACTGACTACAATCAGTCATTTGCACTTGCCTGATTCCACAGAGCTGAATTGCTCTGAAGCCCTTCTCACTTAGAAAACTGATTTTACTCTGGGAATTGGTGAGTAATGCTTGTCTTACTCTATACACCTTTTGAGGGAATCTGATAAAACGGATACCAAAGCAGAATGGGAATGTATGTGTAAGCAAAGTTTAAATAAACGTATCTTTAAAACTCAATTTTGAACCAAAATTAAATTTAGTGAGTTTGGTGTCAGAAACGTAGAATGAATGTCTCAGGCAGTGGGATTAAAAACAGAAAATCTAATGTCATTTGACATGCCTGTTAGGAGCCGTATTAGTCTTATTAAACTCATAATAAAACTGAATACCAGTAAAAATCAATGTTTTCTAAGACCTAAAATTAAAGCAAAGGTATCAAGATTAAACATTAAAAATGCCACTTGATATGGTTTGTTTCTATGTCCCCACCCAAATCTCATCTGGAATTGTAATCCCCACATGTCAAGGGAGGAACCTGTAATCTTCATGTGTCAAGAGAGGGAGGTGATTAGATCAGGGGTACAGTTTCCCCATGCTATTATCATGATGGTGAGTGAGTTCTCATGAGAATGTTCTCCTTCATTCTTCTCTCTCCTACTGCTTTGTAAAGAAGCTGCTTGCTTCCCCTTCAGCTGCCATGATTGTATTTCCTGAGGTTTCCCAAGCCATCCAGAACTGTGAGAATTCAATTAAACCTATTTCCTTTTTAAATTACCCAGTCTTTGGGTATTTCTTTACAGTAGTGTGAAAACAGGCTAATATACCAGGCCATTTATGTTTACCTTCATGACATGGAGGAAAAATGTTTTTGAGTAACATGAGACTCCCAGAGATAATTATGTTCATGCTTATCATTTTGTGGATTCAGAAACAATAGAACAGAGGTATGAAGTCACATTTCCAACAACAGTAGTGATTCTAGTGTAGAGTCTTGGGTCAGTAACCCACCAGAAAGAAGAGATGAGGGTCACAGCAGAAGCCTGTTCACAAAGAGCTAAGAGAGGGAGGGAGAAAGCCCCCAAGGGCCAGCTCTGGGTCAGGATGGAAGTATATGAATATTGAATGCACCGCAAGGTGGGACTTTAAATGACTTACCTGTAGAAACATAAAATCTATTGGTTTATTTATGATTGCTATTGTCCCTATATGCTGTTCAATCAGACCCTATTGATGTCTTTGTGTGCCAGTAAAATTGCAAATCAGTGGTGTCCCCTAACAGTTTATGTCACGTAGATTTTGGCTGTGATATTTTATACTCTCTGTCATCTCATAACTAAGTAACCCTTGAGAAAACTGAATAGAGAAATTCTTTTTAAACATTGAATAGGAAGATTTTAGCTGTTATATTTTTCTTCCCTTCAGCAGTGCTCCTTGTTTTAAAAGCAGATGCATTTAAAAGCTCTTTTTTGTTTTTTAAACTTAAGGCTACTCAAATTATGGTAACAACTGATAAACACTGTTACGTTGTTGGTATAATGATGTCAGTGTTGTTTTTTTTTTTTTTTTTTTTAGCTGAAAAGCCAATTATTTAGCCACTCTCTTCATCACGAGGCCAGGTGCCTCTCTTTTATCAGTTGAAATGTTCATTAGCTACTTCTTCATTTTTCTGGACCCTTGACATCTCGTTTGAGATTACTTTCACTTGCAAAGCCCCATGTGTGTACACAGGGAAAAGTACAAACCAGTGGATTCACATACATGTTCTACTTCATTGATATGAATAAAAGCTATTACCTGCTGGCCCAGATTAATACAAGAGGTATTAGGGTGAAATGATGGTTGCTATGATGATACACATGTGGGCACTGTCCACCCACAATTACATTTGATAATGTGTTACTTCATGTCCTTTTATTTGTTTGGTTGTTTGTTTTCCCCTCCCATATGCTTTGAGAACACACAACTCATTTTCTGCTAACTAGTTTGTATCTTCTTAAAATTCTGCCTCAACATGGTACTCCATATGCCATGAACGATTAATAAATTATGTTGACTTTTACTTCAAAATATATGACGGCACCTGTTTCTCTCAAATGTTCTTGGATAGGCTGGATTTTATACTTTCTCAAGCCACTGAGGAACAAGTTTGTTTAAATCTTTGCCTTTGACTTTGGCAGTTAATAAGTGTGAGATTTAGGTACATTTAATATTATTATCTTCCAACACCTCTATCCTACTCCACTTTGTGAAATTATTAAATCTGTCATTCTTTCTCATGGAGAAAGAAGTGGCCTTAATTAGAATAATGCACACTGTAGAAGTGGAAAAAAACTCCTCAGTCACCAAAAGGAATCCGAGACCTCCACTGACCCATGTTTAAGGTTCAGGCCACAGAGCTACATTAGGAGCACAGCCAGAACTATGAACTAACTGTAGGCCAGTAGAGTTTTTGTAAGGTGCCACACTGATATTAAATAAAGGGTTGGTTTTATTGGCTATGAATTGTATTGTAGTCTATTTCTTAACTCTATACCCAATTTTTTTTCTAAGAATAGCTTCAGTTATTTTCCCCTTTGAACCTCAAATTCTGGCTAATCCCTGTTATTTATCAAGATCACAAGGATCCTGTGCATTTGACAGCTTTTGCTGTAATGTAATCTTAGGGGCTGTCAGTAAAGAAACAAATTAACATTTTCCTGCCCCTCAACCCCCCAGGGTAAAATGAACAGCTTCAGTGCATTATTTGGAAAGAGAAGGCAAGGGTCATTTTGTTTGTATTCGGTTTAACCTGGCAGGCCAGGCTGTTGACATTGGAACTGGCTAATAGAAAACTGTTAAGAACTATTAAGTTCTCATTAGTGATACCCCTGGATTAGAGCCAGGTGGTATAGGACGTCATTTACTAGTAAATATTAAAGAATATTTATGAAAAGGAGAGAAAGGCATGTCTGCATTATTTAGAAGAAGAAAATAGAAGACTAGAACTTAATTGCTATCAAAACTGGGTCAGAGACTAATTATGATTTCAGTGGCAGGTAACTTTACCTTCTCATTTATTGACTTCGTCATTGTGTGTGGCAATGCCATGGCTGGAAGAATAAAGTACTTTCAGAAATGTGAGCAGCTAGAATCATTCTTAAACTCAGGCTATCTATACAATTAATAATTAAATGACATTTTATCTATACTAGTTTTCAGAATGGTTTGCTATGAGATAAGGTAATATTAATCCATCTGCCAGGGGACAATCTAAAAAGAATAGAACTCATATCAATTAATTCATCCTACTTTGGAAGTCTACATATGGGCTGCATTGTGGCATGCCAATTATTAATGATTTAAATTTTATGAACTCTTATATGCCATTAATAATTTAACATGCAGGAAAACAAGGACAACAGTACAAATTGGCATGTTGGTGGCACTGCAAATACCTATAAAACGTGCATGTAAAAGGTGCACCTAACTCCAGGCAACAATAGGAAAGCTCTGGATCACATCTTGAGAAAATGGGCATGATTAATTTGTGAACTTTGTGTATTTTTTTTGACATTTTCTCATAATAAGTTCCTGATTATATGTACATTGTATGAAGACATTAAGGGGCCATTTGATTTAGGTGCAGATTTCCTAAAATGTATTAGCTTTTCTTCCAGAAGCATTCACCTGGAGGTCATTTATCAGAATTTTTAAAACAAATTGGATTTATTATTTTTAAAAGTTGAATGCTCATTTTCATATTTGTTTTTAAATTATTCTTTATTTTCCTTTTCATATCTAGAATATCACATTTACCTGACTGTAAGGGAAAAAATAACTAACATACATATAACTCAGAAGAGTGAAAAAGAAATATAACTAGAAAGGCAGAATTTAAAACTAGAAATAATACGAATCCCCAGAATATAAATTTATATGAAAACAGGTTTTGTGGAAAGATCAAAATTCAGTAAGCCTAATGTTTTTTAAACACTTATTTAAATGCAATGTTTGCTTTTAACATACTGCGTGACCATATGCACATCACTGTGCCCATTTTAACTTTTTCATCTGTAAAGTTCAGCTAATAAATTACAGTTTATTGGTTTGTAGTGAGAACGTAAAAGTGAAGTACAGTGTAATACTTCAAAGCCTCCACTTTTGGTGTTAGATTAAAATTCCATTCAAATTGTGAGAGATGTTTATTCTTTCTAGTTCTCTGTGTCTCCATCTGCAAAATGTTTCAAGAGTTGGAGATAAAATATGTAAAGTGTCTGGCACACAGTAGGTATTTAGTCAATAAATCTACTTTATAATCTTGTTATGCAAGACTTTGTAGAAAGTACCCTCAACAGGTATTTTTCTACTAATGTTAAGGAAAAGACAATGTTATGCAAATAACAATTATGTATTTTATGAAACCATATAATTTTGATATGTACCTTGAATCAAACTGTTAAGATAAATTAAACTCCAGGATAAAAAGATATTTTGTCAAACTTTCTGCCATTCATCAGAACCCCCATTTTAATTATGAATTTTATCCCACAGCATCTGTTGGATATTTTCCTTTTGCACAGAAAGTTTTAGGATTTACAAGCAGAAACCTATTTCATGCCACAGATAGAAGACATTTTCGCGACAGCTTTGGCTCCCAAGGACATATAAAAATTAGTTTGGTAACAGTAAGTTACCAAAAGCATCTTTGAATCGGGATTACTAAGCTCCGTAAATGAGTCTGCTTTTGGAGCTGTATTAAGAAGTGAATGGAACTTAGAGAGATCAAATAGGGTGGGTACTATAGAGGCATGAAAATTAAAAACAGGAAGAGATACTCCCTTTGGAGATAAAAGGGTGAGATAATGATGGGAAAGTTCTCTAGCAGAAGAGAGGCACAGTGAAAAGCAAATAGGTAGCTCGTTAAAGATTGAAGGTTAATTGAAGATGTCTATTCCTATGGTTTAAAACTATGTATATAACATTATGCTAGATGAGATGGGGATACAATGTGTATATTTACCTATGTGAAAAGTCATAGAATCTCTTTTGTGGAAGAGATATTATTTGATCCAGGTGCAATTTTACAAGCCATAAAATCAATTTACAAAGTGTTCCTTGGCTGAAATGAGAATTTTAGTATCAATAGTTATTTTGACTCATATTGCTTGTTTTCATATCATATTTTTTTGTTTGATCAAGGATATGTGTTACTCAGACTTTGCATCATCTGATTCCTTTTAAGTTGATAGTTTATAAGGGCAACAGGAACGTTGTAGAATCCTGGTAGCTCACTGCTTAGCATCAGGAAAATGAATAAACGTATGATTGGCAACCTGGACTCTGCTCATAGCTACAATAAAAAGCAATTAATAATAACAATAAAAGTTCTGCAGCAATGTATTTCAGGTTAATTTATATCCGCTAAATATTCATTTGTTTTTAGGGAAAAAAACAAAACAAAGCCCTCTAGAAAACACAGGATAATTATGATTACCAAATCTTAAAAAGACATTAATATTTGTCATACAGGGAGATTGGGAGTTTTTATCCAAGGATAGAAGTGACAGCAGACAAATATACTGTTTGCTACAAAGAGAAAGGGATCAATTTTGTCTCCCGTGTACTCCATATACTTCACCAATGGAAACAACACTACATTATAAAGGGATTTTTTAATGTAATAATTATTATTGTTTTAAAAAGTCTTAGAGATGAAACCTTCCAAACATTTTTTTTTGGAGTTATATCTTTCTGAACTACAATTTTAATTGCCTAATTTGGTGCAAATTTCTTTGTTTCTGAGATACTATAGCATAAATCAAATTCATTGCAAAAATTGGAGAATTAAAATTTTAACAACTGCAAGAATAGAAGATTTTTACCATATTAGCAATCTAACAAATTAACCTGCCGTAGTTTCATGGAGGGTGATAGAACACACAAGACTATTGGATCTGAGGTTGAGGGCAGTTTATTATTTACAACAGTGGAAGAGACACAGTCTTAGCAATTTGCACCATTTTCCAAATCTCCGGTTTACGTAGGGCAACGCAAAGAGAGCCACATGACAAATGCACAAGGAGCAGCTGCATATAGGAAGGAAATCCTGACCTTAGGGAACCTGAAGCTTGCTACTGTGTCCTCTGGAGAGAGACTGTACTAATCAGTGTTCTTCAGAGAAACAGAACCAATAGAATATACATAGGTAAACAAGCAGAGATTTATTATTGGAATAGACTCCTGTAATCATAGAGGCCAAGACGTCCTAATATAAGCTGTCTGCAGGCTGGAGAATACAGAATTCTGTGGTGTGTTTCAGTACAAGTCCAAAGGCTGGACAACTTCAGGGCCACTAGTATAAGTCCTGGAATCTGAAGGCCCAAGAACTAGAAACTCTGATGTTCATGAGTAGGAGAAGATGGATGTTTCAACTAAAGAAGAAAGAGAATTAGCCCCTTGTCTGCCTTTTTGTTATATTCAACTTATCAATGAATTATATAATGCCTGGCTATGTTCCTGAAGATGGATCTGCTATACTCAGTTTAGCAATTCAAATGGTAATCTCTTTCAGAAACACCTTCACAGACACACCCAGAAATAATGTTCTCTAAACTATCCAAGCATCCCTTAACCTAGTTAACCTGACGTAAAATTAACCATCACAGAGACATTATCCTTATTACAATCAACAGTAAGTATGCCTTTCCTTTGTTCCAGAGAAAAGAAGTCCATTATCTCTATCTTCGAAGGCTTGAAGCAAACCTGTCTTTTCCTCAGGAGACAGCCAATATTTCTATCTTCCAATCTTTGCTGTATAAACATCCTTAAAAAGATAATGTAGAACAAAGAGCAGCCAGTGTCTCATTTTGTTAGCTTAGCAGGAATATACAAAACAAACAGAAAAGTGCATCTCAACAGTAAAATGCACAATATAGATTCCCCAGAACAAATTTAAGATAGAAGTAAACATTAGGGACATAACATATTAATGCTCATTCATAATGCTTCAATTGAACATCAAATTGGGTAGCAATTTTTTCATTTTTTAATAATACAAAAGATCCAAGTAGTAAGGTTGAGGTAAGCATTACAGTTCTTTTAAATTTTTCCACAAAATCTGAAATGTGAACAAATGGTATGTAGTTGTAGTGTTATGCTAGGCATTATGGCAGTATCAAAACTTATGTTCCCTGAAATGGTTTATCATTTCTTTGGGGAGACATAAAGTTCTTATATGAAGCATACTAGAGAACAACCTATGTAGGTATACATTAAAATGTAAGATTATGGGTATAAAATTAATATCCTATAGAGTTAGTTTATAAGCCATTTCAGTATGTATTGCCTTATTTTGTATCCTTGCCTTATTTGTATTGCTATTTTTTATTGATTTTACAATTTAAACTTTTTATTATCTCTGAAATAATCATGAATCTTATACTTCATGGTATCTTGAAAGTAAAGTAGCTGTATTTTCTGAGGGGTACAGGTAATACTGGCACATTTTTAACCATTTGAAATATATAATTTCTATTTGGAAAGAAAGTGAAGCTCAAAAATGTGTAGTTATTTTCCCAAAACAGCACAACCCTTTTATAATAAAAGATAGACTACACTGTAATTTAACAACAAGCACTTTCCGTCCCATGGTTCAGCACTTCACACTATTCTGTTACTGATGATGTTGAGAGTTTTAAAAGAAATAGTATTTGTTTAGATTAGCTTAATATTAGAAGAATCATGTTACCTTTTTTTTTTAACCTGGGGTCTTCTGATGTATAGATATCCTTTTTTATACTATTAATAGTGCCATGGATGTTTTATCATAGTATCTTATATGTTTCCAGTTTGTAGTTATGTTTTAATTGTATTTTCTGTCTTTTCTCTATGCAGAAAAATCTGTTTTCCAAGTTTTCAAATGTATTTTCAAAAATTTGTACATAGTATTTTCCATACATATTACATTCTTTCATATCTCTCGCTTATTTTTATTTTCATTATTGATGTTGTTATTTTTGAGTTTTATTTACCTGCTTGCTCATCTTCTTTAATTAATCAGGCTTTTCTGTTTCTTTTAGAGTTCTTAGATGATTTGTAAGTCTAGATGAGCTAAGACAGACCACAGGGTAGTCCAGTTTTGAGGACTGGTAAGATTACTTAGACTCAGCCAACGCATCTTTATAAATAAGCATTGCAAATTGTCCAAATATTTTCAAGGGAAACAAACGAGTATAAAGATACTTGACAGATGCACCAGCCTAGTGCCTTCTTTTTGCCTTTTGCAGATACTCTAAAATTTGGTTTTAGCCATGGTTGCAGATTCAAGAATAGTTTGAAGGAAGTTGCTACCTGATACTAGCATGTGAGTGTTGGGACACAATGGTAGCCCAGATTGCCTGGATCTAATGCACAAATTCCAAGTTTTTTTCTGGTGTGCAGATATATGTTGTAGTTATATAGTACTTACAAACTTGCTACGTGTATATTTTATTTGAGATTTCATCTCTCCAGAACTGGTTATGGTCTACCACGGTAGGATGCTGTGAAGTTAATTATAGGTCTCTGCTTCAGAGAAAGTCTATGAGGATAAACAAACCAAAGATATGTGGCCTATTCTGAGGTTTCTTGGGGCCTGATGACTCACAGGAGTACAAGATACACATTTCGTCTTTCAGTTCTCCCAGGTAACTCACACTTTATGCTATTTTCTTAACATACAGGAAATAATAGAAATTCTCCTGTCTTTGAGAATCTAGACATTTTTAATTTTTATTTTTTCTGCTTTTTTTCTTTCCTTATTACTTTGTTTTTCTCTCTTCCTATTTATCTATTTTTGGCAGAACCACAAAACCCACTTCATGCCCTCTAATCACTGTTTTCAAAAGTAAATGGCACCTTGGCTTTATTACAATAGCTTCCTTGCAAAATTGACTGGGAAAAGAGAGGTCATGCCGTCTTCATATTCTCAAAGCAATCTGAATTTACCAAAAGTTAACTAACATTTCTATGGAAGTGTAATCTTTATGACATCACATGAAAATGTTGAAGGAAAGGCATGTAGGAAAGGGCCACATCCCAGGATCCCTTAATTTTAATTTCATGTATAATACTTTGTACTTCATACTGTGAAAGTGCAGCAAAGGGGAAAAGATGGATTCAAGAAATAAAATGTGTTGATTACTTAGTTGTGTCAGGCATTATATTTGTATCATTTTTAAATTAGTGATTAATGATTTATACAAGAAACCACTAAAACAATATATTTTCAAGTATTAGGAAGGATTTTCCTCAATAGTAAAATAAATAGAAGTTTTAACAATTCTTGATGCCATTCATGTTCCCAAGACACTATTTTGAGACTTTGTGAAAGAGGGAGCAACAAGAGAGTCATCGGGATTGATCTGGATATGACCCATTTTAAAATTTGTTTTCCCCTCTTAAAGAGAGTGATAACCTGTAACCTTGACTGTCTAAGTAAGAACTTTGTCAAGAACAGTAATAAAATGGCAAAGTGTTAATCACTGTATTTTTTATAACTGAAATTCATTATCACTATTAAAATCCCTTAACTCATTCTACTTATGCAACTTGCTGAGGATTTGCTTTAGAAAGTGAATTTATTGCTTTATAATAATCTCATAATTTTCTCCACGGTTTTTCAATCTGGGTGCATAGACTTTGAGGACAATTCCAAATGAGTGAATGTTGGAATCCATATTCATTTCCTCGCTTATATTTGCAGTTTAAGTAACTAAGGATGTGTCTCTAAACACTTGAGTTCTATCTTCTGCCTACATTTCTTTTGTGTTTTATGTAAATAGGATCATTTGGGGTATATTATTTTGCATCTGGCTTAAGGTTATATTTGGGAGATTATTCCATAGAGTTTAAATTCCTGCATTTAGGGGAGTGCCGAGTAGTATTGCAGAATTCTTCCTATCATCTCCCTTAATTACTTTCATTTGAATATTTATATCAATCAGTTTATTCTGAGATCTTGAGAAAGAATCTTAGCATTTTGGGAGGCTTAGGCTGGGGGATCACTTCAGCTCAAGAGTTGAGACCAACCTGGGTAAAATCACAAGACTCTGTCTCTACAAATAAATATAATAATAATTAGCCAGACATGCCAGTGCACGCCCGTGGTCCCAGCTACTCATGAAGCTGAGGTGAGAGGGTCACTTGAGCCCTGGAGGTCCATGGGTTCATGCTGCAGTGAGCCACGACCACGCCACTGCACTCAAGACTGAGCAGCAGAACAAGACCCTGTCTCAAACCAAAAAAATAAATAAAAAATAAAAAAAGGAAAAAGCAAAAAAGGAAGTCAAAAAGCAGTGCATGGAGGGGAGAGAAGAGAGCAAGAAAAATGAAATAAATGGAAAAGAAAAGGAAATAGAGCAAAGAAAATAAAATAGCAGAAAAAAAGTATGCTGTGGCAGATTTATTTTTCATACTTGGTACAGCTGCAGCTCTTTCCCACAGTTTCTACACTCTGTGACCTCAGCAGATTCAGAGATCCCTTACTGAACATTGCTTCTCTCATGCCAAAAGGAAGAGAACAGAACAGATACAACCAATGGGGTAAAGCTTTTCCTCAGAAGAGGCACAAGTTACTTTCATTCACATTGCACTGGCCAAAGCAATTTGCATGTGTAAGCCTTCTATCAATCAGCATTAGGAAGTGATGAAAATTTTGTACAATAATACAATATATCAAATCCTCTTTTGTGAAGTGCCAATTAAAATTACCTATTCACTTTTCTCCTTTATTAGCTCCACCTCCCAACTTGTTAATGCTTTAATTTGGTTTTGTTAGTCCTCCTCAATTTCCTTTCTTTTCTATTTCATTAATTTCCCTTTTTATCTTTATTATTTGCCTATTATAATCTTTTATTTAAAGTGTAATAAATTATTTAAAATTTAATCTTTTTTATTCTAATTCAAAATAAATTCTTAGCTCATTATCAACATTCTGATTTTTAATGTATATATTTAATGGTATAGATTTCCTTCTGAACACAATTTACATTGTGGCCCACCGATTTTAATATGTACTATTCTCATTAATATTCATTTACAATACCTTTTGAAAAATTATATCACAATTTTTTATTTAATTAATGAATTAGTTGCTAATTTCCAAACACATTGGGATTTCATAATTACCTTTTTTTATTTTTTGACCGAGTTTCTCTCTCTTGCCCAGGTTGGAGAGCAGTGGCGAGATCTTGGCTCACTGCAACCTTCGCCTCCCTGGTTCACATGATTCTGGTACCTCAGCCTCCTGAGAAGCTGGAATTACAGGCACCGGGCACCATGCCCCACTAATTTTTGTATTTTTAGCAGAGTTGGTGTTTTACCATGTTGGTCAGGTGGTCTCAAACTCCTGACCTCAAGTGAACCACCCTCCTTGGCTTCCCAAAGTTCTAGAATTACAGGTGTGAGCCACTGCGCCCAGCCTGGGATTTCCTAATTATCTTTTCTTACTAATTTTTCACTTAATTATGATCATAGAAATACTTTGTATGATTTTCATTCCTTAAATTCTATTGCCAAACATAGGTAAGTTGTTATAAATGCTCTCTACTTATAAAAAGGCGTATGATAGTTAGAAGGGCAACGTCTTTTACGTGCTTAGGTTAATTTCGTAATATTTTTGATCCCATCTAATATATCCAGTAGTGAAAAAAAAATCTCATACTGGCTTCTCTGAGATTATTGTGCCTATTTTTTTTCCCAACTCTGAATCAATCAGTGAGGCCATGTTGGTAGCTTGAAATCAGCCACTGGGGGAGAATTTACATTATAAAAAATGTGTGTAGGTGCATCCACAGTACTAATCCCTGAGAACAGCTGTATTCCTATCAAGATCATGTATATTTCTATTTTCCTGATAGATATGTCAATTTCCATATTATATATTTTGAAGTTATGCCATTCTAAGCTTAGAATTGTTACAGCTTATAGCTAAATTGAACTACTCATAACAATTGAACTGTCCCTCTTTATCTTCAGAAATATGGTTTCCTAAAAGTCTATTTTGACATTAGTATAGCAATATCCAGGGCTTTATGGTTAGATTTTCCATGAAATATATATTTTCATCTTTTGCTTTTCACTCTGGGTATCCTTATATGTGTCTCTGGTAAACAAAATATAATAGAAGCTCTATTTTTTATGCATTCTGGCAATTCTATCTTATAGATAGAATTGGAACATTTGGTTTATTTAAATTTAGTATTACCCATTTCAGTTTAAATCTTCCACTTTATTAAGTGATTTGTTTTTGCTTCATCTGTGCTATTTTGCCTCTTTTGAGAGTTGTTATGTTGTATAGTTTTATTTTTACTTTCTTCCAACCTATAAATGTTTAAAATTCACTTTCTTAAAAGTGAATATATTATGCATACACACACACACACACACACACACACAGACAAAGCAAATTGAGAGAATACTGTGTATATGTAAATTGATGTAGACAGACACACAGAGAGAGAGAGAAAGGAGGGGGCATTATAATATTTAAGAAAATTTTAATTGTCCGGCTAATTTAAAACTACAACAATAAAATGTACATAATAATTTTCAGAAAAGGCAAAAAAGGTGAAGATAAAAAGACAGCATAGATGGAGCAAAGAGAAATTGCTTAACAAAACAGAACACTCAAGCTGAAACATTTAAGTAATGATATTATTTGTAGATAAACTAAATATCCCATTCGTAAGACAAGATTGTTAGGTTGGTTAAAAGAGAAAACCTCAATTACATTCTGTCTACTACAGATTTCATTGTTTATTGTTTATGGACAGTGTAACTAAGAACTCTACTCTCTGTACTACCTGTAGTTATTTCTATTTTCTGTTGTTTCTCTGAGTGTTGTTAATTTTTTTATCTACCTGGATTTCTAATATTTGAATGGTCCATTGGTCATGGAATTTGTAATATTGTTTGAACAGATATTTTTATTAATGTCATATTACTCCTTTAAAGAGGATTTGCCTCTGCTTCTGCCAGTCAGCCACAGGCAGCAACCATGCAGAATCACATCCGTTTCAATTACTGAGCTGATGTGAGGCTGAGCTAAAAGCCTGGTGGCAGCCTATCAACTCTTGTTCAGGTTTATGCCTAAATTGCAGCCCTATTGCAGTTCAACTTAAAACAAGAAAGTTCATCAAGAACCTTTTAAAGGCTCCTTTGATCCTAGCCCTTCACCCCTCAGTATGCTAAACTGTCAATTACCCCTCAGTCTCTCAGCATTGCAGCTTCTCTGCTGTCCCTCTCTTCAGTTTACAGAGGTAATGGAGATCCAACTTGATGGTTTACGTTTCCTGGGATTTTGTCTTTTTCCTTGTCTATTCCTACAAATTCTTGGTCACGATTTTTAAACTTTATACTTTTGAAAATTTAAAAATAAAACCCAACGTTTTTCCAGCATAGCAGTTGGTCCAATTTAAGTAATCTATCACTACTGAAAAGTGAGCTCTTAATATTACAGACATTTATTTTAATTACATAATGACATAGATAATCTTTAAATGCCTCTTTTTCATTCAAAGAAGCTGCTTTCGTCTTTATCTTTATGAAACCGCTTTTGAGTAGTTGGAGTGGGAAAAAGAATTATCATCATTTTACACATGAAATAATTAAGACATAGGATCTGAGGCACAAAATGTTTTTCTTTTTTACTGCACATTTCACTGATGTGAAAAACTGGGAATATAATTTGAGTATTTAACTTTTTTTCTAAATTGTATTCCTGCTCAGGACACATGGATGTTGTAAAGTGTGAAATGATACTAATTGATTGGTTTTTAGATTTCTGGTGTTTATTACTGTATAGCCAAGTGAAATGTACAACTAAAGTTGAATACACGGGAACTTTCATAAAATTGTGTCTGTTCCTACTAACTTACTAACAACTATTTAGATTTTGCATCTCAGTATGTTTATTTTGGCAATATTTTCATTTTGTTTTTACATTTTTAATAACTATATAAATGGAGTATCAGAACATTTAATATCTTTTCATAATATAATTAAAGATAGTAAATGACCTTAGTCATTATTTTTCTGTAAATATTATTTGACAAGTTTTGTAAATTATTTTTAAATGAAAAAACTATGGACAAGAGCACAGGATTAATTTTTCAAGAAGATCTAACTGTGTATTTAAGAAACAGCTCCTGTTTTTGAACAGTTACAATCCAGTAGAGAACATAGGTATGGAACATAAATTGAAGATATTGAACTGGAGGGAAAGTGATAAGGGCAAAAGAGAGAGTGGTACTGAATGTGAGGCGAATGTGAATCTATGTTGCCTCAAAATTTAGAAACAACAATTTAAGTGACTATTTCTCTTCATTCCTTCTCAGTAGCACGACAAATACTGCAAGATCCTGCCTGTTACTGAAGTGGGAGAAATGGCTATATTAAGATATCTATTTTTTAATCTAAACACCAAATGGTGGACCTTAAGAATAATATAAATTCCAAAGACATGTGTCTTACTTAGGTGAAACGTACTTGGCACATGGTACATATTCAACACATTTTCGTTAATATGAATGTGGTTGAGTTGCAATAGGTATTATTATTAAATAAAGCATAAATGCCTTATATCTTTTCTAGCATTGTTCAGTTGAAATGGGAATTGTTTAACATATTTTGTGCTTTTTTTACACACTCATATTTCACAATATCATATATAATAAGGGCAGTTGGATTTCTGCTTACATAAAATGTAATGCTTTCCATGTGAAGACAGAAATATTACATCATCCACATGTCCATTTATCTGTGGTAATATCTTTTGCTTGAAAGTATATGAAAGGGAATAGTATTTTAAGATGGTTGAGGTTAAGAATTATTTTGGAACAGTAAGAAAAAAGCATTTCACCATGTTATAACGTACTCTGGGATCCCATATGATGCATGTTACTCACTGTAGATCTTTACTCTTCACAGCATGCACTCTCGGACCTGAACAGTGGACACTGCTCATATTTATGGACAGTGTTCATCTGGATAAAATCAAGAAAGAAATGTATTTCTTGAAAATTACCTGGTGACTAAATTTATTGTGAGGAAACTCACAACTTCTGTGTATACAGCAAATTTACCTCCTTCGTTAGGTTTGGTAAAATGAAATTGAATCCTACAATAATGAAATTAAAACATTATTACATATGCTTCTAACTATCAGGAGGAAACTGCGTATTAAAAAATAAATTGTGCTCTATTTCTCCTTGAGGGTCATCCGTCTTCTAGGACACTGCAAGTTACTGGTAATGCAACTGGTGACATCAGTTCACATGAATTGATCCTGTCATATTAAATTTGAGAAAATTCTTTAATAAAACAGTCTAGAAAAGATGTCTCCTGTGGGAGAAAAGAGACATTATCTTGACATTTGTTTCCCTGACTCTCTTATCTATCCTTCCTTTTCTTAAATGGTGTCTGACAAAGTTGTCAAAGTGGTACTACAAAAATTACAAGGGGTAGTTCCACTCGGAGGGAGGGAGGAGAATAGAACCTACTGTTTACGGACTGCGAGTGAACCAAGGGGTATTGCTACTTTTTGATCTAATTCCGTAAACGTCGGTAATCACCTGTTCCCTGTGTTGTGCTATTACAGAAATGTCAGTATAGTTTTAAGATTCTACATAGGCCATGGGCTTTAAACTTCAATTGGATCCAGCAAGAGTATAAAAGATTTAAAAACAAGCCAAAAAATAGACATTTAGTGTGTTAATCAAGCAGAATTCTTCTAAAACTGAGCAGTATAAAAAAAATTGTGTCATTCTCAGTTTAGTGACTAAACAATAATTCACAAAAGGAACCTATTAAAATTATATATTTTCCAAATTTTATGGAGCGTTTTCTGAATAATCTGATAGATGGTGGCTTTTATTGTTCGTGGTGCATTTTGGATTTCCAAGGAGTATGTTAAAGCTTTTATGGAAGGAAAGCAACAATTAGGGGCATCTGAATTGCTCTGGGACTTACCTAAAAATTTTTTACCTGTCCTCGCCTCTTTAATGAGAGTACTGATATCTAACCCTGACTACCTAGGTAAGAACTTTGCTAGAAGAGTAATAAAATTATCAAATGATAATCACGTTGTATCTTTTTGCAATTAAGATTAAATATCACTCCTGAAATATTTTACTATTGCTATTTATGCAACATGTTGTTGAGAATTTAAGAGATGAGCTTATTGCCTTATAAAAATCTTATAATTTACACTTACATTTCCAATGATTATAGAATTCCTTAATCATTGTTCATGGATTTTGAGGTGATGTATAAATGGATAGGCCTCAGAAACCATAAACACAGTTTTCTAGAGTTCATGGCTTTTTGAATTCTCAAAGAGATCTATCATTCCCCCGCCCCAAAGCTGACTTACACTTCTTTAGGAGTGTAGTCCACATATTACTATGTGGCATTATTTTTTAAGAAAGAGGGGGCCACTTACTTTTAACTTATCCAAAAAAGGTCTTGTACTGTTATTAGAACATTTAAATGAATATTTTTAAAGTACATCAAACAGAAAGGAAAGTTTCTAGGTAAATAAAATGCATAGAATTTCCATGCTATGTCAGACAGTCTGTCATGTCCATCATACAGATCTCATTTTTTGGAGAATGAATTATATATATGAATGCAACTAAACACAATGACTATTGGGCAAAAAATTATTTTTAATATCAAAACTAAACACAATATTTTAATAAAAATCAACAGATTTGGCAGAAGCTAAAGATCTGTGGTCCCCAAACTTTGCTGTGCATTATAATCATCCTAAAAGATTTTGAAACACTGCAGAGCACAGGTCTCACCCCAGATCAGTTGAATAGAAATTTCCAAAGGCGGGGGTTGGGGGCCGTGGGGGTTGAGCATTCGCATCTTTAAAAATCTCCTCAGGTGATTCTATTGTGCAGAGAGTATTGAGAGCTACTGCTCAACTATTTAAACAAACAATACCTAATTATATCATTCAAGCAGTAACTGCATTCGAGTACAATTTTATTTTATTTATTCTGAGAAACTCACAGTTCATTCATTCATTATTCATAAAATACGCCTTTATAGAATGCCTGCTGACAGGTGAGTACTTTGTAAGATGTTGACAATTAGTAATAAATGTTTGGCTTATCCTCAAAGACATTACAGACAAAACAGTAAAATGATTCTTCTATTTGGGCTAGAATTGGCATTCATAGAAAGCTGCTCAAGTAGTTATAAGAGAAAAGCAATTTCTTTATAATTCTTTGTGGTTTAAATATATTCAGTGTTTTTAAATAGTCTTAAGCCTCTTTTTTCATAATTTTATTTTTCATTTCATTCAACTGTCAAACATTTAGGACACTTTTACAAGACTTTCTACAGAGGCAACTGGACTCAAATGAAGTAAAACACTTTACTTGTTCACTGTTTTCTCTCTAAATGCATCACTCTAAAATATTATTTGAGCACTCAGTAAGTTCAGCAATCCTACTATATTTTCCTAATAAATTAGGAAAATAATAATAATAATAATAATCTGGTACCTAGCAGAGACAAAACATGTGAACAGCCCACCTCACAGAATGAAGTCTTTCAATGCTTTTCTATTATAAAAGCTTTATCCACTATTTGTTTAATGACCAATTTACATAAATTTCTTCTTAAAAATTAATGCACATGATTTATTTCTATTGTCAGAAAAGCTGTGCTTCCTTTCGTATGATGTTTTTAAAATTTTGACATGTGCTCTTTGTGTTTCATTACCAGGAAACTTGGATAAGCCCAGAGCTTAATTGTGTTTACCAAATGCCAGATGCCTAGTAACAACAATTTCTCTGTTATTTAATTGTTTTTTTATTACTTGCAATTTCAATTTTCTGATTCATATTTACTTAATTTGTATGCCACTTGGTACTCTAAAAAATTGTCTAGGCATACATTTTAAATATACAAAAACACATTTTTCATAGAAAAGTCATAAACTTTACCTTTAAGCAGAAACAAATAGAATTAACAATTTAAACAATATTTTGGGGAGGACAATTTGAGATGGCCGAATAGAGACAGCTCCGGTGCACAACATCCAGTGAGAAGGACACAGAAGGCAAGAGCTCTCCTAGCTCCAACTGAGGTACTGGGTTCATTTCAATGGATCTGGTCAGACAGTAAGCAAAGCTCAGGCAGGGCAGACTGAGGCAGGGAGAGGTGCTGCTTCATCCAGAAAGTGCATCTGACCAGAGAATTGGGAGCACCCCCTGGTACGCTGGTCCAGATACAGCACTTCCCCCAAAGCCTAAACAATACACAGAACAGGGGATCTTTGCCAGTCAAGCGCTGGGAATTGTAAGCGCAGAGTGCACAGAGTTGAATAATAATCCGTCCTGATGCTGTGGATTGTCAGCACAGATCTAAGCATATGTATAAGCCCATAAGCCAGATGGGAGAGCCTGCAGATCGAGCTACTGCCCCTCCCTGCTGCTGGGAAAGAGAGGGAGCTGAAAGCAGGGAGACAGATGGTGCGGCTGGGCAGGTCCCTCCTCCAAAAACCTCAGCGGGCTGAAGCACTAATGCGTGAGGGTTTCACAACCAGTGCATTAGTCTGAGCTGAACCCTGAATGATCCAGCTCCATGGTGAAAACAGCACCCGCCATTAAAGAGGAGGGCCTAGTCTTCATATATAAGCAAAAGACACATGAAGTCTAATAGCAACATGGTGGAGTCCTTGACCACCCAGCAGGCCTCCAGGTGGAAGGAGGGGCACCTGCCATCAAAAAGACAGGCCTAACCTCCCAGGATAAATAAAAAAAAGACACAGGAAACATACATAGCAATCTGATGGAGTTTCTGGAAACCCAGCGGCGTCTGGACAGGCAGACAAGAGACCTCCTCAAGCATCTCCCTGAGATTAAAACTAGATAAATCCACAAAGATGGGAAGAAACCAGGGCAAAAAGGATGAAACCAGCAAAGAATTATAACACCTCTTCTTAAAGTGATCACAACTCCTCACCAACAAGGGATCAAAACATGACAGAGAATGAGTTTGATGAATTGACAGAAACGGGCTTCAGAAGGTGGGTAATAACAAACTCCTCTGAGCTAAAGGAACACATTCTAACCCAATACAAAGAAACTAAAAATCTTGAAAAAAGTTAGACTAAATGCTAACTAGAATAACAAGCCTAGAGAAGAATATGAACGACTTGATGGAGTGAAAAACACAGCACAGGAAGTATGCAAAGCAAACACAAGTTTCAATAGCCAAATTGATCAAGCAGAAGGGATATCAGACATTGAAGATCAAATCAGTGAATTGAAATGAGAAAGCAAGACTAGAGAAAAAAGAGTGAAAAGAAATGAACAAAGAAATATGGGATTATTTGAAAAGACCTAATCTACACTTGATCAGTGTACCAGAATGTGATGGGGAGAATGAATCCAAGCTGGAAAACACTCTTTAGGATATTATCCAGGAGAACTTCCCCAGCCAAGCAAGGCAGGCCAGTATTCAAATCCAAGATATACAGAGAACTCCACAAAATATTCCTCAAAGTAGTAACCCCAAGGCACATAATTGTCAGATTCATGAGGGTTGAAGTGAAGGAAAAAATGCTAAGGGCAGCCAGAGAGAAAGGTCAGGTCACCCACAAAGGAAAGCCCATCAGACCCACAACAGGTCTTGGCAGAAATCCTACAAGCCAGAAGAGAATGGGGGCCAATATTCAATATCCTTAAAGAATATAAATTTCAACCCAGAAACTCATATCCAGCCAAACTAAGCTTAATAAGTGAAGGAGAAATAAAATCCGTAATTGACAAGTAATTATTTAGAGATTCTGTCACCACCAGACTGGCATTACAAGAGCTACTGAAAGAAACACTAAACACAGAAAGGGACAACAACTACCAGCCACTGCAAAAATGTACCAAATGGCAAAGTACAATAACACAATGAAGAAACCGAGTCAACTAACAGGCAAAAACAAAAATAAAAACAGCCAGTAACAAAATGGCAGGATCAAATTCACACATAGCAATATTAACTTTGAATGTAAATGGCCTAAATGCCCCAATAGAAAGACACAGACTGGCAAACTGGATATAAAATCAAGACCCATTGGTGTGCTGTAGTCAGGAAACCCATCTCACATGCAAAGACACAGATAGCCTCGAAATAAAGGGATGGAAGAAGATTTACCAAGCAAATGGAGAATAAAAAAAAGCAGGGGTTGCAATCCTAGGTTTTGATAAAATAGACTTCAAACCAACAAAGATCAAAAGAGACAAAGAAGGGCATTACATAATGGTAAAAGGAACAATCCAACAAGATGAACTAACTGTCCTAAATATATACCCACCCAACACAGGAGCACCCAGATACATAAAGCAAGTACTTAAAGTCCTGAAAGGAGATTTAGGACAGTTAGCTCTTATCCCACTATCTGACACAATAATAGTGGGAGACTTCAATACTCTACTGTCAATATTAGACATATCAACAAGACAGAAAATTAACAAGTACATATAGGACTTGAATGCAGATCTGGACCAAGTGGACCTAATAGACATTTACAGAATGCTCCACCCCAAATCCATAGAATATACATTATTCTCAGTACCACATCACACTTACTCTAAAATTGACCACATAATTGGAAGTAAATCACTCCTCAACAAATGCAAAAGAACAGAAATTATAATGAACAGTCTATCAGGCCACAGCATAATCAAATTAGAACTCAGGATTCAGAAACTCACTCAAAACCACACAACTACATGGAAACTGAATAACTTGCTTCTGAGTGTTGACTAGATAAACAATGCAATGAAAGCAGAAATAAAGATGTTTTTTGAAACCAACCAGAATGAAGACACAACATACCAGAATCTCTGGGACACATTTAAAGCAGTGTCTAGAAGGAAATTTATAGCAAGAAATGCCCACATGAGAAACAAGAAGAGATCTAAAATTGACACCCTATCATCAAAATTGAAAGAGCTAGAGGAGCAGGATAAAAAAAAAAAAAAAACCTCAAAGCTAGCGGAAGACAAGAAATAACTAAGATAAGAGCAGAACTGAAGGAGATAGGAACACAAAAAAATCCTTCAAAAAATCAGTAAATCCAGGAGCTGGTTTTTTGAAAAGATCAAAAAAGTAGACAGCCTGCTAGCCAGACTAATAAAAAGGAAAAGAGAGAAGAATCAAATAGATGCAATAAAAAATGGTAAAGGGGATGTCACCACTATTCCACAGAAACACAAGCTACCATCAGAGATTACTACAAACAACTGTATGCACACAAACTAGTAAACCTGGAAGAAATGGATAAATTCCTGGACACTTACACTCTCCCAAGACTAAACCAGGAAGAAGTTGAAACCTTGAATAGACCAATAACGAGGGCTGAAGTTGAGGCAGCAATTAATAGCCAATCAACCAAAAAACGTTCAGGTCCAGAAAGGTTTACAGCTGAATTCCATCAGACATATGAAGAGAAGCTAGTACCAATCATTCTGAAACTATCCAAACAATACAAAAAGAGGAAATCCTCCCCAACTCATTTTATGAGACCAACATCATCCTGATACCAAAACCTGGCAGAGACTCAACTAAAAAAGAAAACTTCAGGTCAATATCCATAATGAACATCAATGCAAAAATTTTCAATAAAATACTGGCAAACCGAATGCAACAGCACATCAAAAAGCTTATTCATCATGATCAAGTAGGCTTCATCCTGGGGATGCAAGGCTGGTTCAACATACACACAAGTCCGTAAACGTAATCCATCACATAAACAGAACCAAAGACAAAAACCACATGATTATCTCAATAGATGCAGAGAAAGCCTTTGAAAAAATTCAACAGCCATTCATGCTAAAACTTCTCAATAAACTGGGTATCAGTTGAATGTATCACAAAATAACAAAAGCTATTTATGACAAACCTACAGCCAATATCATACTGAATGGGCAAAAACTGGAAGCATTCCCTTTGAAATCTGGCACTAGATAAGGATGCCCTCTCTCACCACTCCTATTCAATGTAGTATTGGTAGTTCTAGCCAGGGCAATCAGGCAAGAAAAAGAAATAAAGGGTATTCAATTAGGAAAAAAGGAAGTCAAATTGTCTCTATTTGCAGACTACATAATTGTATATTTAGAAGACCCCATTGTCTCAGCCCAAATCTTAAATTGATAAGCAACTTCAGCAAAGTCTCAGGATACAAAATCAATGTGCAGAAATCACAAGCATTCCTATACACCAATAACAGACTAACAAAGAAACAAATCAAGAGTGAATTCCCATTCACAATTGCTGCAAAGAGAATAAAGTACCTAGGAATACAACTAACCAACAATATAAAGGATCTCTTCAAGGAGAACTACAAACCACTGCTCAACAAAGTAAAAGAGGAGACAAACAGATGGAAAAACATTCCATGCTCATGGTTAGGAAGAATAATTATTGTGAAAATGGCCATACTGCCCAAAGTAATTTATAGATTCAATGCTATACTCATCAAGCTACCAGTGACCCTCTTCACAGAACTGGAGAAACCCACTTTAAACTTTATATGGAACAAAAAGAAAGCCCATATAGCCAAAACAATTCTAAGAAAAAAGAAAAAAGCAAGAGGCATCACCCTGTCTGACTTCAAACTATACTACAAGGCTACAGTAATCAAAACAACATGGTGCTAGTACCAAAACAGAGACGTAGACCAATGGAACAGAATAGAGGCCTTGGAGGCAACACCACGTATCTACAACCATCTGATCTTTGACAAACCTGACAAAAACAAGCAATGGGAAAAGGATTCCCTGTTTAACAAATGGTGTTGAATAAACTGGCTAGCAATGTGCAGAAAGCAAAAACTGCACCCTTTTCTGTCACCTTACATTAAAATTAACTACAAATGGATTAAAAATTTAAACATAAGACCTAACACCATAAAAACCCTAGAAGAAAACCTAGGCAAAACCATTTAGGACATAGGCATAGGCAAGGACTTCATGTCTAAAACACCAAAAGCAATGATAACAAAAGCCAAAATAGACAAATGGGATCTATTTTGAAAGTTAAACTTCAGAGCTTCTGTACAGCAAAAGAAACAATCATTAGAGTAAACCAGCAACCAACAGAGTGGGAACAAATTTTTGCAATCTACCCATCTGACAAAGGGCTAATATCCAGAATCTACAAAGAACTAAAACAGATGAACAAGAAAAAAACAAACAACCCTATTCAAAAGTGGGCACAGATATGAACAGACACTTCTCAAATGAAGATATGTATGAGGCCAACAAACATGAAAAAATGCTCATCATCACTGGTCATTAGAGAAATGCAAATCAAAACCACATTGAGATGTCATCTCATGCCAGTTAGAATGGTGATCATTATAAAATCTGGAGCCAACAGATGCTGGAGAGGATGTGGAGAAATAGGAACAATTTAACACTGTTGGTGGGAGTGTAAATTAGTTCAATCATTGTGGAAGACAGTGTGGTGATTCCTCAAGGATCTAGAAATAGAAATTCTATTTGATCCAGTAATCCTGTTACGGGGTATATATCCAAAGGATTATAAATCATTATACTATAAAGACACTATATATGTTCATCATGGCACTGTTTACAATAGAAAAGATCTGGAACCAACCCAAATGCCCATCAATTATAGAATGGACAAAGAAAATGTGGCACATATACACCATGGAATACTATATAGCCATAATAAAAAATGAATTAATGTCCTTTGTAGGGACTTGGATGAATCCGAAAACCATCATTCTCAGAAAACTGATACAGAACAGAAAATCAAACACTGCATGTTCTCACTTATAGATGGATGTTGAACAATGAGAACACATAGACACAGTGAGGGGAGCATCACACACTGGGTTCAGTTGGTGGGGGCAGGGGAGGGACAGTGGGGGATGGGGAGGGTTGGAAGGGATAATGTGGGGAGAAATGCCAAATATAGATGATGGGGGAATGGAGGTGGCAAACCACCTTGCCGTGTATGTACCTATGCAACAACCCCGCATGATGTGCACATGTACCCCAGAACATAAAGTACAGTTAAAGAAAAAAAATAAAAGAAAAGAAAAGAAGAAGAATATGTGGCAACTTTTGACAAAGTCTATCTGGGCAAGTACCAACCTTTAGTCTCTTCTGTGATATAGTTAATCTTCCCTAGCTAATAAGATTGCAGAGAAAGGATAAATGAGTCCCTTTTGGATGACCAATTTTTAGACAGATTAGGGAAATTTACAGAGCACAGAAGGTAGTCAGTGAGACCTTGATTCTCCTTCAGTTCAAAGCACTCAACATGCCACATTTCCATACTATGGGATATTGCTTTCTGAGCTCCAATAGCACTTTTACAATCGTTCATCGACGTGTGCAGAGTAGTGAAAAATTTGAGTCACCTGATGGGCATGTTTCCAGCTGAGATTCAGCAAGACCTCTGCTGTCTTGCTTCACCTCTCACACTGTAAACAAATGTCCTTTTTGAAATCTATTTAATACCAAGTTTTTCACATTTTGTGCTTTTTGGTGATATCACTGTTTAAAATGGCCCTCAAGCTTAGTGCCATAGTGCTGTTTTGTTTAGGGTTCCTGAGTACAAGACTGAGATGTTCCTTACAGAGAAAATATATGGGTTAGATAAGCTTTGTTCAGGCATGACTTAGCATGTTAGTAGTTCAATGTTAAGGAATCAACAATAGGTATTAAATGAAATGTCTTTAAACCAAAACACACATAAAACAAGGTTATGTACTGATACGTTAATGAAAAAATTATGACCAGAGGCTCCCTGGAACTTAGCCTTTTATATCCTCTAGGAGCAATCATGTTCAGTATTCACTAAGGCAGTGTCTATGGCAACTTGATAGAACATAACTACTGTGTGTAATGAAAATTAACTCTATTCTACTTGGGCTTAAGTCAGTTTGAGCTGGAAGAAGAAGGACATAAGGTAGTAAGGGACTGAGGGGAGGTTTTACAAAAGAAATGGCTTTTAAGTGAAAAGACCACAAATGAGTAGCATTTTCCCAGGAAAGAGTGGAGAAGAGAATTCTAGGCTAAGAAAATACTCTGAACAAAGATCTTAGGGTGACAAGGAGCAAAGCATGTCTGATGATCCAAAAGAAAGCCAGTGCAGTTGGACCACAAAAATCAAAAGACTAATAACGTGAGAATTAAGGAAGGTGGAAAATATATATAGTGGGTATTTTTGGTGCTTACCTGTAATCAATTTCCCACACCTTCCTTCTCATAGATCCCCAATTTTGTTCTGGTATACATCCTTATCCAACCTTTGGGATTAGGGAAAACTAACAAGATCCTCAGCTTACAAAGTCAGGGCTGGTTAAGGTAAACTAACTATGTAATCTCATCCCCGGCCAGCAAATGGGTTAGGAATGGGAACGTACCTCAGTGTTGGCCAATAAAATTTGAGCTACTGAAAAAAAAAAATATATATATATATACATATATATATATGTATATATATATAGTATGTATTCTAAGTAAATGGGAAAATAATACTTCAAATATGTCATATTAAATACTGTGTGTTCTTTTCTGAAATTGACTTGGATTTTTTAAAGCAATCATAAGGATGAGGAAATAAGCTGCAAGTCTATTTATCACAGTATTAAGAGAAGAAACAAAACAATCACCAATTATGAAAATTATTACAAAAATGATACAGCTCAAAGAGTAAAATGTAGAAAGATGATTTAAAGGTCTAGATGAGAGATTATTCTAAATAATCTAGTTTATTAAAGGGATCCTCACCAAATGCAGCTCCATGATACAAGTACCTGCTAAAAGACCATAAAATGTAAATCCTCAGAGATAATACAATCAACACTCCTTACCTGCAAATTTCACATCAATAAATTAAACAACCACAGACAGAAAATATTCTGCAAACAGAAAACAATACAAGAATACAACAATCAAATAGTACAAATTTAAAAATACAGTGTAACAACTATTTATATAGCATTTAAATTGTGTTAGGCATTATAAGTAATCTAGAGATGATTTAAAGTATACAGGAGGATGTGCATAGGTTACATACAGTGCTATGCCGTCTTTTATAAAGAAGTTGAGTATCCGTATATTTTAATACCTGAAAAGGACCTGGAGCCAATACCCCATGGATTTCAAGGGACAACTGTATTTCAAGTATATTTATTCTCAATATCTCTTATTCAGGATGAGCACAAATATATGAATTTAAAAAGTTAAAGAAAATGACTATATTTTAAATTGTCAAGATATTGGAAAATAGCCCAATATTTTATTATGGGGGCATCACATACAGAAGATGCTTCTCAAAGGAGATGGATAATTCCTTAACTTGAACAGAAACTATTGGCTCTTTGAAAAAATTTTTTTAGGAAAATAAGTTCACACTTTTACATTAAAAGTTGTCAGATAAACAGTTACCTGAGATCTGCATTTACTGTTTAAATCTTCAACGTCTTATCCCTCTTCCCAACTAAAATAGCAAGTCCTTCTAGCAAAGGCTAAAGTAAATGACCAGTTATCTTGAGGAGTGATGATGACTGACATTATGATAATTAAAAGCCAGATTTCTAAAGTGTTATTAAATATTAAGCTTAATTACAATAATAGTTTAACAAAGAGACACCAGTTCTCTTTGATGTAAAATTAGAACAATGATTTATTTTTGATGAACAAAAAGGCAAGAAGGAGTGATATTTTAATCTAGACCTCATATCATTTAATTTATGCCAATTATAATATTATAGGAACAAGTCTAGTGATCTTTTTGTAAAAGAAATATTAATGCCCATGAAAAGACAGAAGTGTGAATGAATGATCATAGAGTGTGTGCATGATACACTATTTAAAAGAAAGGTAAGGAAATGCCTAATTACCTTAGTCTGTTTTAAATGGAATTGCAGAGAGTAACAAGTCTTGTAGACTGTCATGGAGGTAGGAGACAGCTCTGGGTCTGCTTAGAGATCTGTCTCTGGGACCCATCAGTGTCAAAGAGATATTGGGACGCTCCATAAATATGAGTCAGTCCTGCCTCTGTTCCCAGTTCGAATGGAATGCCAGATCTCCTCATTGGTCACCTGTCACTGCTGGTACCTCCATTTGTGTGTGAGGAAAGTGTGTAGATGTGAATCTTCTATATAACAGTCTTTTTAAATCCAGACTGGAAGCCTACTGAGAAAAATTTGCTAGCAAATCACATCAATCTTTCACAGGATACAGCCTACCTACAACATTGCCGTAATACAGAACAAGCACAGATATCCTTCAGTAAATGAGCATCAGAGAGCATCTTCCTGCAAAAGCAAGCTACTGTTAAAACACAGGTGGCAGCCAGCTCTCTGGAGATTCAAGACACTGCCTTCCTTTCAAAAAAATATTTCAGATAACAAACAGAAAACGCTGTAAATTCTGTTCTCCAAGTGAATGAAGACATTGTATTTATAAATGGAATGTCTAAGGAGTAGTCCCAGGAACAGTTTGCTCAGATTTGTTTTATTTTAATATAAATTTTATAGCACTTATTTTGTGTCAAGCACTTTCTGCAGTCCTGATTATTATGGTGGTGATGAGAATGCACTGGATGTTCTACCACTGCCAAGAATGTAATTGAACAAGGGTTCCTGATGTTATGCTGTGAAATCCATCACTACATTTGTACTGAGGCTGTACCTCACAGAGGCTGCTCTAGGACCGTGACTTAGTTGACAAGATACGAACACAGATCTGAGAGACATGTAACTCCTCGGATGACTCCCTTTTGCCCAGGACTTCCCAATAGCTTTGCAAACTTTTCTTAGACTGCATTTTGTACGGCAGTATAAGATGCATCCACTCATCTTTCACTCAACCTTCTCTAAATTCAATCTTATCTTACTCAAGGCATAATATACATATATAATGTTTTATTTCATGATTTTAGCATGTCCTTAATATTATGAGTTTTAAGAATACAATAAATAAATATAACAAAAAAGGAAATTAATTTATATAGTGTTTATTTTCACTTATGAATATAAATGGAAAATTTAATTAATATGACTGAAAAATAATTCAACACTACACTAAAGAAAAATCAGAAATGCATATCAATAGATTTGTAAAAATATGGTGTCAAACATATTGTTAATATTCAAAATCTATTTTTTGAAACAGACATTAAACTGAAAATGTGAGGTTAATTTCCTAACATAACTAAAAAAAAATCCAATCATATTTCAAAGATCCTTTAGAAATGACTGTTAAAATTGCCACACTTATCAATATAAAATTTGTAAAATTAACACAAAAACTGAAAGAACATTTTTTTTAGTTTCTGATGTACTTGTGTTAAACATTTCAGTTTTTAATTTCAAAACAACCCTCTGGTTAATCTTCAGGATAAAAAAAACCAATTAAACAATTGGAGGGACAAGTTGTTCAATTGACCCACTCTTTTACAGTTTGTATTAGAGTTGGTGTTGTCAAGTGTGTAAATGACATTGTTTATTATTTTATGCTAATTTTTAAAAGTCTCAAATTCTAGAATATTTTGATTGAAATGTGCTCACAATAAAAAAATCAAGTTTGAGGCATATATTATTCTATTTATTATAAATGAGATTTTAACTAAGTCTAGGTCTTGTACATACATAAGTCAGTTAATTCCAACTTATAGCTGCATTCCAAGCCACAGATAGCTTTTGCAAATAGATTTTGTACAACGGCATCTTATGTACTAGATTATAGATGATTTGAACAAAAAAGCTGAGACTTATTCAATTTGTATTTGAATAGAAAATAAATCAGATGTGAAACTGTGTTTTTCAAATGAAAATCTGTGTGCTGCACCTGGAACCAACCCAAATGCCCATCAATGATAGACTGGACAGGGAAAATGTGGCACATATACACCAAGGAATATTATGCAGCCATAAAAAATGATGAGTTTGTGTCCTTTGTAGGGACATGAATGAACCTGGAAACCATCATTCTCAGCAAACTGACACAAGAGCAGAAAATCAAACACCACATGTTCTCACTCATAGGTGGGTGTTGAACAATGAAAACACATGGACATGGGGAGGGGAGCATCACACACTGAAATCTGTTTGGGGGAAATAGGAGAGGGACGGGGGGTGGGGAGTGGGGAGTTGAGGAGAGAGAGCATGGGGAGAAATGCCAGATCTAGGTGATGGGGAGGAAGGCAGCAAATCACACTGCCACATATGTCCCTATGCAACAAGCTTGCATGTTCTTCACATGTACCCCAAAACCTAAAATGCAATAAAATAAAAAAATTTAAAAAAAAGAAAATCTGTGTGCTGCATATTGTATTTTTATTGAAACATAGATGTCATTGATAATAGTGCTTATCACTAAGACAGCAAAACCAATGCCAATTCCAAGGGTAAAATCCATCTGTTTTTCAGAGATGGTACATTTGCAGATTTTTGCATCTTAGAATTGATGACATATAATTGATACCTGTGTCTTCCATGAAGCTTCAAAAAATTAAATGTCTGGTGTTGAGCCTTTATCCTCATTCTTAAGTTCTTGAGTTCAGCCAAACTATAGTTAATACCCTTCAGAGGGACTTGAGTAACATTATTTGTAGATTTTAATCCCTAGAGTAGCAACCCGCAGATAGACTAAGTGTCCTGAGTATCTCCTCCCCAGTTCCCACCTCTTATCCTCTAGGGACCATCAGGAGTTATTCTGTTAAACTTTAATCCCACCAATCCGTATTTTCCTAGCTTATGTTTAAAATGTATGCTCTTCACTTATCTTTTTTCCCCAAATTGTCCTTTCTCTTGGGCCAGTTTCCCATTATTCATCTTTTTCCTGGTCTTTTAATTTGTATGACCAAAACTCTATTCCGTTTTTGGTAGGTATATATGTTACTGTTCATTTACTCAAGTGTGCAAAAGTGTGACTTTATTTTCCTACAACTCAATTTAACTTTTAACGTAAGCCTCCTTCAACTCTGTAATAGAAAACCTAATCTTGCCAATTTAAAGTAAATTCAGTGAATTTTGTTATTTCTGTTTAATGTGGTTTTATAATTCAATTAGGCTAAGATTTAAGTATACTTCTGGGGTTTTCTCTTTGCCCCTAAATAATGAAGTTAATTAAATGATAAGTCTTAAGCACACCTGTTGCTAGAGTGTCATTGTGGAGCCAGAAATCCCTACATTCTTCAATTATAGAACCATCTAAAGTCTTATGCGTAGGCAAAAGAATGAGAGCTGAATGGTATTAAAGTGTATCATTCCCTTTCCACTTTGCCGTCTTGTGCCAATGACCCACTAATACATGAATTGTGTCTCCACAAGGTCTCCAATGAGGAAGGTCAAGACTGTATTAGGTCAGTACTCTCCTGGAAGCCACAATGGCTTTCCTCAGTTAGCTTCTGTACATCATCATTTGGAGATGACAAGAAGTTCCAGAGATCACTCCACTCTACAGACGTAGACAATGTGGTTGAATCCAGGGCCTCACAACTTCAAGTGGCTCACATCTTCACAGTGATATTTCTATTCTTCAACACCAGACTTTTTATTTCGGCCTCCGCTGAGCTCAGGTATAGAAGTGCAGATTATCCCTACTGCTAAACTTTAAACCGAAAGACGGATTCCAGATGGGAAGGTGGAGGCAGTAAATTTACAGCTTTACCCCACTCCCTTGATGCACACAAATTAGCTCTGACACAGCAGCGTTTCTTTCCAAAACTCTCTGTCTCCCTTTACTGATTCTAAGAGTTTTCTGAGTTCAGAGATCGCAGAGAAGAACTTCTTTGGCCAACATGTGGACTTTCAATCTCACATCTGAAATCCAGTCTTTTGAACCCAGAAGCAAGAGATAATGTGAATTTTTTTCTCTTCAACTCTAATCTGACCATTTCTCTCTATAATAAATGGTGCCCCTGGGATCTGTACTCGGAATTTCAGTGGTCATAGAGTAGCAGAAAAAAGATTCTATAATTAATGTTTCGTTATTATTCTGCCACACCCAGTTGACATCTTCATATGCTTCTGTGAGTCTCTAATTTTGTAAACTAACCAGAAACATGGTCATTTCCAGAGGGCACTGCTGCCCTAAGCCAAATTTGTGAATAACTTTTAATAACTGCCTATATTTTTCCACATCTCATGTGGCTCAGGATCCCAAGGCAAAAAATATCCTCTTCTTTCTGTCATGCTGGGAATAGTTATTACTTCTCTTCCTTGATGTGGAAGTTCCTGCTACTTAAGATTCAGGACATTCATGTAATACAATTTTCAAGTGGACTCTGAGGTAATGAGACACAATTAATGTCACTTTTTCAACCAAGTAACAAAGGCAGACATTTTAAAACTACCTAAAACCAGTTTTATGACTTTAAATACCAACTCAGTTTAAGGATAGAAAAGTTGAGAATGAAGCTTGAAACAGTGTTTTAATATTTTGAGTTGACAACAGGTGTTTTTTAAAAAAACTAATTTAAGATTCATCAGAAAAGTCATGAGGCTGATGTGGTTTTTCATCTGCGAGACAGTGGAATTCGCTTTGTGAGCAAATGTTAAGGAATGCTGGGGGAAAGAAACCCAAAGCTTTAGTTTTCAAACCACAAGCGATGTTTTGAAATATAATATTTATATTCTGCTACACTCTTCTTTGTCTCAGTCAAACTCAAATTTCCTTATTCTTCGACGCATTCACTGATGACCTAGCGTAATACTCAGAGACTTCCTTACGGCCTCAAATCTTGCCATCTTTACGGGTTACCTACCCTCCATGTAGGTAATCCAGCCAGTACTGCAGTACTTTAATACCTTAACTAAAGTGACCCCCTCATCTCCATCCTTTAAATCCCCTCCCTCATGGTCACACCTTAAACCCTAGTGGTCACCTAGAACTTCTCCATTTCTAAAATTATGAATAGACTGTCTGATTACAAACTTCTGTCCTTCTCTTGATTTTAAAAAACAAATTAATGCTCTTTATAATATACACATATATATTTTAACCTACAGAATCCTCTAATTTTTTCGTAGTAGCTCTCTCTGGACATATTTTTTTTCTTACTTCCTCCCTCAGCTTTAATGTTTGATTCATTTCAAACACCCTCCTTTGAGTATCTTTGCCTCCTTTGCCCTGTTTTCTTTTCTTTAATTTTGTCTAGCAGAATCTCGGTCTTGGTTGGGGCTCAGCTATCTATTTATCTGTGCCTGCACCTGTGCATAAGAGCAGTGACTTAGAAGATCACAAACTAATGCATATTTGTGGTCAAAGCATTCACATGCCCTTTCCATTGCTGGCGTCTTTCCCTTTACACTAAAGCATTTATTGCAATTATCTTTCACTATCCACAAATTTCTAAACTCTTCCATCTCCTGTTAGTTCTCTACAGATGATTTCATGTCCCTACTTCATAGAGAAAATAGGTAATTATCCCCTAACTTCCTTTGTCCAGCTCTAAAATTTCACTTCCACTCATCTTAGGCTTCCTCTTCTTTGTAAGACATCTTTCATCCTGTCAATAGTCACTCTCTCTACCTCTTCTCTGGAAAACACGCTCTCCTGAAATATCTTGGACTTGAGCTACTGGTTCTTTCCTATTTTCTTTCTTTAACTTTCCCTCACTATTGATGTTATTGCATTCACTTTTTTTTTTTTTTAAATGGGAGGCAGGAGGAAAAAATGTTTCCTCCAACTATACATTTCCCTTCTACTTGGCCTTGTGTATTTTCACTTTCTCAAAGCCAAAGTTTTGGAAGTGATTTATCCATCCGTATTCACTTTCTATTACTTCAAAATTCTACTGCGTTCTACTGAAACTTCTCTTGTCTAAGCCACAGTAACTTCTTTCAGCTAGATCGATCTGATATCTTAGAATATAGAAATGATATTCATTTACCTTATTGTTTATTTTTCTTTATTTTTATTTTTATTTTGAGATGGAGTCTCACCCTGTTGCCTAGGCTGGAGTGCAATGGCACAATCTCGGCTCACTGCAACCTGGGTTCAAGCGATTCTCCTGCCCCAGCCTCCCAGGCGCATACCTGCCCCAGCCTCCCAGGTGTGCGCCACCATGCCCGGATAATTTTTGTATCTTTGGTAGAGATGGGGTTTCACCATGTTGGCCAGACTTGTTTTAAACTTCTGGCCTCATGAATCACCTGCCTCCGCCTCCCAAAGTGCTGGGATTACAAGCCACTTACCTTATTTTATTTTAGTGCTTAGTATTTAGCATTATTTCTGCCATGTAATATTCATATTTTCTGAACATGAAACTGATATTCTTGAATGGAGAGCTCTGTGTCAGGATCCTATACCTTGTTAAAGTAAAATAAAATAATCAATTACATTCTCATATTAATTATTTCATAAATATTTACACTTTATTTTTTACTCAGGATCATACACTTTCATGGCTTACATTAATAGCAGAGGCCATTGTATCTAAAGTTATTAATAATTAAAGGTGATCTTGGGAACAGGGGAAGCTAATGAGAAAAGTTTGCCTTGTGAATATTCAAGTAAATGTAAGTACATTAAACATGTTAAAGACAGACTATTCCACCTAAGTCTCATGAAGTGACTCCAGCCAAAATATAAATAGAGAAAGTAAAATCTTACCTGTTGTTAGGATCTAACTTCATTGCTTTAAAAAGCCAAGTATTAAGTGAAAGATCTTTAATGTATCTTTGATTTGATGTGGAAACATTTTCCAAGTTTTTTTCTTTTGTAGTTACTCTTTTTCTGTTGAAAAATTTATGCTTCGTGATGAGAATGATGCAGAAGAATAGTCGTAATTGACAAAAATTTTGAGTTTATTGCTATAGCCAGGGAATGTATACAATGCACTGAAAGTAGAAGAAAATAGATTCTCAAGGGCAGGCTTTTCAGAAGAGATAGCACCTGAGCTAAGGCTTGATGGATTGTAGACAGTTTTCAGGTAGATGGTGGAGGAAAGGCATCTGGGCAGAGGGGCCGGTACGTGCAAAATGCAGAGACATGTAGATCAAGAGATGTTTGGAGAACTACCAAGACCAGTTGTTCCAGTGAGGTGCTAGTTGAGACTTTTTAAAGTGCAATTAACAGAGATACAATTCAAAATAACTTGAAGGAATAAAAACAGCAGGGTGGATTTATTGTTTACACAATGGAAAATCACTAGAGTGGCTGGTTTCAAGCACAGATAGAACTGAGAATTTCAAAGATTTGTGAGTTTTCCGTTTTGGTTCTTCCTCTCCCTCTCTGTTCCTCCTTTCCTTTCTCTTTCCTTCTTCTTCCTCATTTCCTTCTTTTCTCTTTTGCTTCTGTGTTAGCCTGATTCTTAGGTAGACTTCTACAACAGAAAAACCACAACAGGCACCAGCAGCACACTACACTAAAATCATCCCCGTATTAATGGATCATGCAGTGTGTATGCATTTTATGACTTACCTTTTTTTTTTTTTTTTTTCGAATGAAATGCAAAGTTCTTGATAACATGTCTCCTATTGTCCTGTATTACCTCATTTTCTGTTTTCTGTCCATCTTTCAGTTACATGCATGCCAGGTTAAGGAACTTTGCTTTAGATGGATGGGGACTTTTTATCAAGAGTGTAATAAATTGATATGTGAGAAAAATGAGACAGCTCTAGGAATGATTGTTCCTGTAAGATAATTATATGAATGATACGATGAGGTGGTAAATTACTATGGGGTTTGTGAGCATTCAGACAGGTTTTGACAAAGGCACAGAAGGTTCTGTATAGTCTATACAACGTTTGTGTGACAATTTAATTCAACAATTATATATTAATGAAGATGTTTTTACTACTTTCAAACTCTGCAGTAAGTATGCTTATACAGAGGAGCTTGAAATTATTCTCTTCGGTTTTAGACTAGAATTGGAAGTGTAAAATAAAAGAAAAATGGACATTTAAAATATGTATGCCCATTCGCCAATAGCCCTCCAGGAAAATTTTCCCGGTTTTCACTTGCATCAGCAGTCTATGTGTTTCAATTTTCCAGCATCATGGTCTGCCTGAAATCATGTGTCTTCATAACTGACAACGTGATGATAAAATTCTAGTGGAAAAAATTTTCATTGTGTAAATTTTCACAAACTGGAGTCTATGTGTAGATGTTTCCTCTGTCCATTCATGGTTTGGGTGGCAGAGATGGTTGCCGCAGCATGTTTACCATGTTGTGACTTAATTTCTAGTCATAAAATGCATCAGTGCATCTACCCGAAGCAGTATGACTGGTATGAAAGAGAGTTGACAAATTCTCCATTTTTCAGGAACACAATAGGTTAACAGTGCAGATAAGGAAGAACGGAGCCAAATGAAGATGGCCTGTATTACTGGCAACACGTCTCGGATGGAATGGCCAGAAAAACAAATGAGAGAACCATTTGGATCTCATTAGAGAGCAGGAGGCAGGGAAAAGAAAGAAAAAGTCTGTAAAATAAGGAACAGATGATGCCTCTGTAATCCAAACGCCCCAAAATTTTCAGCCTGCTTTTCCTGCTTGTTCTGCTGTAACAAAATATGTGGACACTCACTGAAATATACTCAGCTCTGAGATTATTAACAATTTTGAAATTGAAACCAGGAGCATACCAAAATACTGTAAACTAAATGTTTGAATTGATTCTTGGCTTTATTTATCCTCTGTTAAGACATTTATACCATTAAATTACAGTTTTATTTGCGGTGCCCTTACCTAAACTCTGCTCCGAAGAATATTTCCAGTTGCAGTTTTAAAGGAGCTCTGTGTATGCCACATACTAGGTGCTTAATTTGAATTTTAAATAAATTAACTTATGAATCGATTTTCACATGTCTTTTGTGAGTTTCCCTCCCATCTCCATTCAAAACAACTGAAGCCCAAAATAATGTCTACTGCCTTTACTATTTGTTTATTCAGAAAAACATTAGGTACTAGCCCCTGAGGACACAAAAATTGGCCCTGGCAATGTCTATGCCTCTGATACCCTTTAACATGACATAAAATAGTGTGGGGCTGGCCACAGGGAGGAAGGGAGCTAACATTTGAATGACTGCCTACTGTGTACAAGGCATTGTGTTGACCACTTCACATACATTATCTCCAGTCTAAGAATTGCCCTAGGGTTATTTTTCATGTACATTTTCAGCAAAAAATGGCACACATATTAATGAAGTTTCCCCAAGGTTTTAATACTAGTAGCCGGAAGATCCAGCATGTGAACACTTGTTTTCTTTACCTACTTGGATGTTTCTAGTCCTTTTTTATTTCATTAAGCTAGGTAATACTTTTCCTAGCCATAGAAAATAGGAGGATAAGTAGTGAGATCCTCAATCAGCATATGTTTTATTCCTAAAAAATTGCTAGGGCTATAATTCCATTTTTGTTTACTTCAGGTTTTTCTGCCTAGAATATGATTTTTTATAGTTTCGTTCTACGTTTTCCTCCTATATTTTACATTTTTTGTCTTTACCAGACAAATCTCAAGATGGACAGTTGAAACAGCATTTACAACTCTTAGAAATGAATGCCTCCCGAATAGTTACCTCTCTTGCCCCAGTAGCCACAGATGAAAGTTCTGCCACCTTATTTCCTTCACTTTTGCCCCACTGAGCATGTCCTACTCTCTATCAGATTGCTAAGGATAAGCAAAGGAAATGGGGCAGAGCATACCTCTTATTGCTGCAGACTCTTCGCAAAGCAAGACTTTTACATCCAGCTCCAAGCCTCTGTTACATGGTCTTCTAAGGTCAAAATAGATAATGGTTTTCTTCTGAAGTGCTGATACGGTTTGACTGTGTGTCACCACCCAAATCCGTTTTTGAATTGTAGCTTCCATATCCCCATGTGTTGTGACAGGGACCCTGGGGAAGATAATCTAATCATGGGGAGTTTTATCTCATACTGTTCTCCTGGTAGTAAATCACTCTCATGAAATCTGATGGTTTTATAGGGTCAATCCCTTTCACTTGGCTCTCAGTCTCTCTTTCCACTACCATGTAAGAAGTGCCTTTCACCTTCTGCCATGATTGCGAGGCCTCCCCAGCCATGTGGAACTGTGAGTCTATTAAACATCTTTTTCTTTCAAAATTACCCAGTCTCAGGTATGTCTTTATCAGGAGCATGATATCGGACAAATACAAGTACATAACTACTGTAATTTACGTTTAGAATTTCCTGCCATTTGTACATTCATTAATACATTCTATGGGTTTGTCGTTGTTGTTGTTTGTTTTTAACTTTTTGTTTTTGTCGATGTATATGTGTATGGAGTACATGTGATGTTTTGATACAGACAGGCAATGTGCAATAATCATATCATGGAAAATAGGGTATCTATCTCCTCACACCTTTATTCTTTGTGTTATAGATAATCCAATTACACTCTTTTAGTTATTTTAAAATGTGTGATTAAATTACTACTGACCATAGTCACCCTGTTATCAAATATTATTAATAGTTTTTATTTATTCTTTCTATTTTTTATGCCCATTAACCATCCCTACCTTCCCTCACACCACCCAGCTGCCCACTGCCTTTCCCAGCCACTAGTAACCATCCTTCTACTCTTTATCTCCATGAATTCAATAGTTTTGATTTGTATTTATTTATTATTGTTTTTATTTTTATTTTTTATTCTACTTTAAGTTCTGGGATATAAGTGCAGAATGTGTAGGTTTGTTATATAGGTATACCTGTACCTTGGTTGATTGCTGCCCTTATGAACCTGTCATCTAGGTTTTAAGCCCCACATGCATTAGCTATTTGTTCTAATGCTTTCCCCAACCCCTACCCCTCAGCTGACCCTGGTATGTGTTATTCCCCTCCCTGTGTTCATGTGTTCTCGTCATTCAACTCTCACTTATGAATGACAACACATAGTGCTTGCTTTTCTGTTCCTGTGTTAATTTGCTAAGGATGATGTCTTCCAGCTTCAATTATGCCCCTGCAAAGGACATGATCTCATTCCGTTTTATAGTTGCATAACATTTCATGGCATATATGTACCATATTTTCTTTATTCACTCTGTTATTGACGGGCATTTGAATTGATTTCATGTGTTCACTATTGTAAATAGTGCTGCAATAAACATACATGTGCATATGTCTTTATAGTAAAATGATTTATATTCCTTTGAATATATACCCAGTAATGGGATTGCCGGGTCAAATGGTATTTCTAGTTCTAGGTCCTTGAGGAATTGCCACACTGTCATCCACAATGTTTGAACAAATTTACATTCCCACCAACGTATAAAAGCATTCCTGTTTCTCCGCAGCCTTGCCAGTATCTGTTGTTTCTTGACTTTAAAATAATCCACATTCTGACTGGCATGAGATGGTATCTCATTGTGGTTTTGATTTGTATTTCTCTAATGATCAGCAATATTGAACTTCTTTTCATATGTTTCTTGACCACATAAATGTCTTCTTTTGAGAAATGCCTATTCATATCCTTTGAACTTTTTGATGAGGTTGTTTTTTTTTTTTTCTTGTAAGTTTAAGTTTCTTGTGGATACTGGATATTAGACCTTTGTCAGATCTCACAGATTTTCTCCCATTCTGTAGGTTGCCTACATTCTACAGATGTTTTCTGATATCTCTCAGATGTACTAAACATGATTCTAGGTTCTTGGATTACAACTATAAATCAAGAGAAGGAAAAAAAGAAATAAGAAGAGAGAGAGGAAGGAGAAGAAGGAGGGGAAAGAAGAGAAAGAAGAAGAAAGAGAAGACAAAGAAGACAACATTGCTGTGCTCGTCAGGCTTACAATTGAGAACTGTTGGAGACTACAATTTCCAAAAGGTAGAAATAGGCACCTTAGCTACGATTCTAGTTACCTTATTAATCTACTACTGATAATGATGATGACAACATTTAGGTGATGATGATGGGAATGAAAGAAGATCTGATTTCATGCTCACTTATGAGTTTTATATTTATTTTTTTTAATGGTGTCCTAATTTATAGAAGATTGGGAGTGGATGCAAATGAGGGAAAATATCCAAAATAGACTGGATGCTAGAGTACCAAGTAAGGACAGCAAATTACAGAAATAATGGGACCCATACTGGTGATTCTTAATCTTTGCTGCACTTTCAAATCATCTGGAGAGCTTTTTAAGAATCCTGACTCTCATCTTAAACCCCCTACCAAATAAACAAGATAGTCTGAGGTGAAACACAGGTGTCAAATGCTATTTGCTTTGTTTTGTTTTGTTTATAACTCACTTGTTTATTTCAACTTGCAAACAGACTTGAAAGCCAATGCAACAAACATATTGTTTTCAAACTTTAATGTATGTGCAAATCACCTGGGGATCTTATAAAATGCAGTTTCTGGTTTAATAGATCCAGAGTGGGCCCCAGATTCTCTTCTGCTGCTGCCTTTGTAGACCAGACGTTAAGTAGCAGGGCGCTAAACAACAGTTTTCTCCATGTCAGGACTGTAAGAACTCTGTAGCTAGTCACCAGAACTTTTCTGAGTAGTGAATACCTCAAACCCCATTCAGTATGATGAAAGCATGTCAAGTGCTAGGACTAGGGAAATCTTAGAAATATTTAGAAAAGGGGCTCTCCAACACAAGTTTCTGACATGTTTGAAAACACCTCACAGTATGGTCTGAATGTTAGTGTCCTTTGCAAAATTATATGTTGAAATCCTATCCTTCAAGGTGATGATATTAGGATTATCACCTTGAGGGAAATGAAATGGGACATGATTGGTCATAAGGGCTAAACTCTAATGGATGCAATAGTACATCAACAGAAAAGGTCCAAGGGACATTTCCAGATGAGAAAGGATGTATGAATTTGTCATAGGAATAAAAAAAAGTCTAAGTGTCTATAAGATGCATAATTTAAATAAATAGAGCATATTGAGTATATATAGGCCTTTAATCTAAAACACTATCAACTTTATGAAATTTTGTTATGTAATAAAAATATTAGTTGAATGAATTTGATGAAAGAATGAGCAAATAAATTGAGAAGACAACTTCCCATGGCACACCATTTAATTACAATAGCAATAATATTTGCGGAACACTTGACCTGTACAAAATATTTTGCATGAATTATCTCATTTAATTTTCATCCCAACATGAAAAAGGGAATAAGTTCATAATTTACACATAGATGAGTCTTAGGAGGGGAAATTAATTAGAGTTTTCTGGAAGGTGGGACTGTATATAATATTGGCTTTACATCTGCTAAATGTTTATTTAGCCTGAGTTTGAAAAATCTACGATTTGGTATTGGTTCTTACTAAATTTTTCATTTTAAGCAACATAATACTTGAAGTATAAGACATGCTAAGTGACTTAACTGATTTTTAAAATGATGTGAAATGTTCAAAATAGTGATGGTACACCTCAATGCCTGCATACTTCTTGGCTCTAGCCATTTCACCTGTTCATATTTCCTGGATCTTGTTAAGAGTTGCCTATAACTATCATATCATTGTTCCTTGGCATTCACGTAACACTTGAAGTTATATTTACACCTTAAATTATCCACTTCACATTTTATTGTCTTAAGTTTTCAACAGGAAGGACTCTTCTGCATGTGTCTATTTTTAGTACAACTACAAGTAAAATACCACAAATGCCTTAGATGAAATGTTCTTGATGAGGTCAACCTCATATTAGAATATCTGTCACGTGGGCACAGAGTAATGTTTGTTAAATTGAAGAGAATTGACAGTCATAAAGATGAAATAAACTGGGTAAATTAGTGCCTTTAAAATTCCATCTGTGTCATAAAACCCAACACTGGAGAAGGGGTTATGGCTCTAATACTTTCATTGCTGACTGACTGTTTAGTAAATGAGCTCTGTACCTTTTTCAAATTTTTACATTAAGCTCAAAAGTAAATTATGAAAACCATTTACTTTCTGGTCATCCTGTGCAGATGAATTCCTATGGCATCCTAAGTTTAACCAGCTATACATTATTTACATTCTATATTACCTGCTATGATAGATATTTTTTATGTTCCCTGGTTTAAGGTCCTGTTTTTCACTTAAATTGTCACTCATCCTTTTAACTAGCATCCAGAATTTTCTTCAACCGAAACTCTACACAGGGCCAAAGTTATCTTTTAAAAACATAAACTCACTGGCTCAATTCTTAAAAGTTCCATTGCCTTTTGGATAAAATTGTAACCTCCAAGTATGACACACAAATTTCTTCATTATTTGCTGTACACTATGTTCTCCAAGCTCATTGTTAGTGATCGGTTTTTTTCTCTTCATCCCTTTAGCCAAGGAAAACTGCAATATGTGTGGCTCTTCAACCATGACACGCTCACTCCCACATGTGTGCTTTGCCGCATGTGCTCCCTCCTCCTCAAATGCCCTTCCCTCCTCGCTGCCATTTTCTCTTGGCTAACTTTTCCTTTTTTCAAGCTCATAACTTCCTCTGAGAAGGGTTCAAAATAGAAATCACCTCCTTTAGGGAGCCTCCTCTGGCTTTCCAAAATTGGCTTAGGTCCTGCTCACATAGCATCCAAAAAGCAGGCATTTATCACATATAATGTTTTGAAACTGGTTTTCTTATTGGCTTTCCACAGCATGATGTAAGTTCATTAAAAGACTTGTAATACGGATACTAAAATATGTATGGCATAAATGTCTGTATGACTGATGTTTAAAAAGTCACCGGGGTATTCTTCTTGACATTAGTGGGTTAAGTTTTAAAGTTCACCCAATTTTGTTTTATATCCTTAAAGGAAGACATTCCTAGTTTAGGAGTCTATTTTACAAATTCTACTATCTAAGGACAATAATATACAGGAAGTGACATTTAAAAATTATTATAGACTATGCATTTATGTATATATTATCTGAAAAATATTCATGATTTGTTATTAGAAATAAAAATAACTCGAAAAGATACTGTGCTGGGACTTTTTAGCTCAGGAATCCAAATTATATAATTGATTTTTTTTCCCTGCTTTGGTTAGTCTTGCATGCCCATCAATTCTCTTCAATAAATATTTATTGACTACTTGCATGGAAAGGCACAGTGCTAGGCAGAGACTCCCTAAGTCAGCAATATGGTATTTTGTGGCAATTTTGACTGTTTTTTATCAGTGAGCAAATCTACCGCAGAGGGATGAAAAAGCTCAGGTATTTATGTCTCTGGCTCTCTGGCTTCCATGAACTGAGGCTGCCCAGTGAGTTCAAGAACACCAGGTGGTTTGTGCTGCACTTTCATTATATTCTCCATTGTCTGTGGGGAATCAGGATCTCAGAGAGCCCTCACATCATGAGGAGAGATTGGAACCTGAGTCTCCAGAGTAGAGAGGATTACTTAATCTTTCCCTTTGTAGTAATGAATTTAGACATTTTTGGGGAGCACAAATTAGAATCCTTGGGAGAGATCTTAACTGCAATCAAATCAACCTCATACACCACTCCTAAAAATTGCTCTAGTGATGTTATTTCACAGTAAAATCATGCCTGTTTTCCTAAAATACATGTAGAACATCCAAAACACTAAAGATTTACACCCAAAACACTAAAGATTTTTTTGAATGCATCAGTACTACAAAACTGTTTTTAAAATAATGTATTTGTCTTTTATTTTCCAACCACCATTGATGAAAGCATAACTACCAGGATAACTTTTTTTTTCCTTTAAGAGTCAGGAAATCTACCCTAAGTAGTCAAATAGCGTAAATTGTTTTTTCCCCTGTAGCTGAAACTGCTTGTTGGTTTTAAATTTCCCGATTGAAATTAATGAACAATTTTCTCTGCAATTTAAGAGTGGATTTGGCAGTGCAAAGATCACGGCAATCTCTTCTTCATTAAATTGGCAAAGAGAACTCACTGGTTCTCAAACCGTTAAATGGATATTAGGGTTTTTAATGAATGGAACATTTATTTTTGTGCCAGCTCAACTAACAACATTGACATGATTAGCATACATTTTGGCAACTATTCTAGCACAAGGTGTCAGTAAAAAGGGGCTTTTATTTTTGAGCTTAATTTACTTTAGCTTTCCTTGTTATTAATGTTTTTAATGTGAATGAGATGTTTTTGTAAAGGAAATCCTGCCACAAGAAGTTATTCAGAAATACATCTTTTTATTAATGTTACAGGCATTTCTCATGCTGGAGATAAAGTCCATTCCCCAAAACACATGAACCTTCTTCAAACTGGAAAATGAATCGAAAATTGTGTTATTTATACTGATGGTAAAATTATTGCACTTATGGAGGATTCTTAAAAAATAAATAGTGTTACTTTTATCTCATGTAATTTCTTTCTCTAAAAAGGAGAAATAAGAAATAAAATATGACTAGCAAGAGATGTTTCCTCCATTGCTATACATCAATTATAAATGAAAAGTTTTGGGGGTTAAATGATCTTAGTCTCTTAGCTCAGATGCCTCTCATACAAAAGGAATTTCCAATAAAAACATTTTTTTTTAACAAATCTTGCTGTCTCCTATACTTATTATTTTATTTATTGAAATTATCAAATTGAAGAAAATAAATGAGTTAATCAATACAAATCTAAAAGAACTTGGCTGTTTGGATTCAATTTCTTTTCTGGCAGAGTATTTTTGTTTTAAAAATTATCACAAGCTATTGCAACACAGCTAACAGAGGATTTGCTATAAACATGGTAAAATCAAAATGTATAATGATATTAAATCTATAATAAATTAATATGTATGTGCACATACATGGGTGCACATTTTCATATGAACTTACATCAAACATTTAGGCATATTGTGTAATCTATATATATATATATATATGTCTATAACTACACACAACTTTAATAATTTACCCAATGTTTAATTGAGTAATGAATTAGTTTAATATAAACTTTAGTATAGCAGAATACTACAGTTTACCCACATTTAACCCTAAAAACAAACAAATGACAGGCACTTCAGTGAAAGAACAAGCCCATGTTCAAATATAAAATGCTAAAAATGAGAAAGAAATTATGAAAATATATACCTTTAATTTGCAGACATATAAACACTTTTGGTACAGTACAGAAGATGCATGATGCCAAAAAGTAAAATAATCCAGTTTGAGCTAACACATTCCTTGTTTATACAGATTATTTTGCTATAGCTCTCATATAAAATAATATTTCCAGCTCACACAATGAAGTGAAAGTGATACATCACTGATGAAGTAGCTTTCTTCATTGCAAGAGATTCAGTAAAAGCTAAATTATCAAAGAAATCTGCTGCCGAGCTTACAAATAAACTGTTGGACTTAATCCAAAAACCAAAGAAAGGAATCCAGAAATGGGAGCCAACAAACCTAAACAACAACGAAAAGATAGGTACAGTATAACTTTCCTGTAAAATGCCCAACGAAAACAACCAATAGTGTACACAAGCCTCTAGAAGAATTCGGTTTTAATATGATTTCTATTTTCTTATGTGATGGATGATTTTAAGCCTATAAAAATCTAACATGTAATCCAAGTATAAAGTACAACCAAGAAGTTGTGAAAGCACTAAAATGTCATGAATATCTATGAAGCAACTAACAATTGAAGCATTTCTTTGCTTCTCACTGTTTTTCTTGGGCGCAATGTCTAGTTACATTTTCTGTAACAAAGAATATGTATATATATATATATATATATATATATATATATATATATATATATATATATACATATATATGTATATATATACTTCCTCTGTAATAATAGCAAGTGCAGTGGTAAAGCAAACAGAAAGCAATTCGAGTACACAGAAAGTGGAATATGCTTCAGCAGGTCGAATTTGTAACACAAGATAATGTTTTTATCCTTGCTAAAAAGGAATTGCACTTCTTTTTAATGCCTTCTCTTTCAAACTATATATGCACTTATGAGGTAATAGACATTCTGTTTACAAGTGCATTTCTTTTTTTCTTATCATATATTTAAATAGGGTGAAATTTAACTTACTTTAATTTCATATTTGTTTAATGTTAAAAACAATATATTTAAAATATACTCTTTCATTAATTTCATGTACAACTGTCAAGTACAATACCTCAGTTCCCTGCGAAGGAGCAGCTGATGCCCTCTTGTGGTGACAGGACTTTTTAGATTAAAAAAATTGTACAATTTCCTTACCTTACTCCCAGGTTTTATCAATCATCTGCTTGGTATATGAAAGCTGCAAACCATGTCCAAGCATTTTTTTTTAATAACAGTCCTATAGCTGTTAGTACTAATTTTCACTTAAAAACGCTGTACACATTTTATAACCTCTGAATTTAAAAACCTGTAAACAGTTATTTACAATATAGAACAAGTTATAAATTAGTCGTCCTTCATTGGAACTGCCATCAACACACTCTTTTTAGGTGATGAAGATCCCAAGTCAGTTAAAACATCTCTCTGTGTTACTCCACCACGAAATAATCAAATATTAGAAATATCCATTGGCTTTCTCTCTTGCATATGGAAGTCAATTTTTCCTTTCAGTGGAATCTGTACTTCCAAATTTTCATCTTCCCTGGGGTGCTTTTTCCCTTTCCTTAAACAGAGGTATATACCCATCGCTGTGACCAGTGTGATGGAACCCAAGCTTATTACAGACAGAGCTACTAAGGTGGGCATACAGGACAGAGATTCTACCTTTCTGTGAGTTGGTTCTATTGAGATCTGTGGTTCTTTCTCCTCTATGTTAATCTCTGGTTCCTTTCTTAATAGACTCTCAATGTAACTCTCATTACTGACAGTGTCATTGACAAATAGGTTCACCATGACTGTGGAGTGGAGAGGCTCGGGATAACCATGGTCACTCACTTTCACCAGTAAGCGATGGAGCCCATAATCTGTTTGCATTAATGCCTCTTCCAAAGTAATATTGCCAGTTTTAGGGTCAATCCTAAAGGATTCAGGCCTGGGACCTCTTCTCCCTATGATGCTATAAGCTATGACAGCATTCATGCCTGTGTCTTTGTCAACAGCATAGACTTCTGTAACTGGGGAGCCAGGGAGAGTAGAAGGCAGTACTAACAGATAAGACATGTTAGACTGAGGAAATAAAACAAGAGGAGGGTTGTCATTGATATCTAGAAGGAGAATTGTGATTTTTGCAGTAGAGGAGAGTGCGGGCTCACCTCCATCAACAGCTTCAACCCACAAAGTATAGGAGCTTTGCTGCTCTCTGTCCAAAGAGACTTTAGCCCTCAGCATGCCCTTTCCTGTATCTATGACAAAAATATCACTCTGGTTCACCACCGAGAGGGCAACCCAGCCATTGCGCCCAGCATCAGCATCTGTTACACTAATTACTCCTATCTCGCCATAGCCTGGAAAGTTTTCAGGAACAAAAAAGCTGAAGTCCTTGTTGATAAACCTAGGACTGTTGTCATTTTTATCCAACACTGTGAGGGCCACAGTGGCTACTGATTCTCTGGGTGGCTTCCCACAGTCAACAGCTCTGACAGTGTATCTGTACTTTTCTTTCTCTTCTCGGTCCAGCTGAGTAGAAACTGTCAGAATTCCTGTGACACTGTCTAAGGAAAAATATGATGGAGCATCAGGTCCCAGAAAATATGAAACTTGGCCTCTCTCTCCACTGTCAGCATCTGTAGCATATAGCTTAGTCAAAAAGGCATTGGGTGTGTTGTTTTCTTCGATGGTTAGTTCTATTAAGGGTTGAAGGAAAATTGGAGCATTATCATTATCATCTAAAAGTTGCACTTTAATAACTCTTTTGACATGAAATCCCTCAGAGTGCCAAGCCACCACAGCTATTTCATAGAATTGCTGTAGCTCATAGTCCATAGGTTTTGTGGTCTCTAGTAAATATTCATTATTGTATGGTTTGTAGGGTGATAACCTAAATGGCCCTTCACCATCCAGGTAACAGTTAACCTTGTATTTACCTTCTGGATCTCTTATGGTGAAAAACGCAATGGGAGTGTTAACGGGTTCCAGTTCTCTCAGATAAACAACACCATCTATCTCGTTTGCTATGTAACGAGGGACAATTTCAGGAGGTCTGAAAATAACTTTGATAATGGACACAAGAGCGGTGATTACAGCAGGGATGCAGCCTGGTCCATTAGCAAGGATGGTGAGCTTGTGGGATTGCAGAACATTTCCTCCAATCTTACTGAAAAGTTTAATAACGCCAGTGTTTTCATCCAGGTGAAATAAATCCTTAGACGCTTGTGGAACTTTCTGACTGTAAGAATAGATAATTTGAGCATTGGTCCCCAAGTCTCTATCCACAGCTTGGACAGCTGCAATTGGGGTACCCACTGTAGCATTCCCATACACAGTGACATTGATTTGTGAGTCTGTGAACAGAGGGCAATTGTCATTAATGTCACTTATGCCAATGGTGAGGGTGGCACTGCCCAGCAGTGGTGGAGACCCACCATCCTCAGCTATGATGATGCTCACATACTGGTCCTGGGTTTCCCTGTCCAAAGCACCCATGACAATTAGGTAGGGAGTGCGCTCCCCATTCTCATTCTCCTCCACGTCAAGAGTGAACATACCATGGTAGTCCAGTAAGCGATAGGTCTGCACCCCATTAATGCCTACATCTGGGTCCACAGCAGGATGCTCTATGGCCAATCTGGTGTTTACAGGTGCATTTTCCGGGACCCACACCGAGATCTGGGAAACAGGGAACTGCGGAGCGTTGTCATTGATGTCTCTGATGGCGATCTTCACCTTCACGAACCTGAAGTATTCCTGAGGCAGGACAAGCACATCCAGCAGCAAAAAGCAAGAGTCAGAAGAAGGAGAGGAGGAGATGGAAACGCTGCCGCCCCACGCCGACCCTCCGCCCCCTTCAAGACACAGGGCCTCCCTGTCGATCTCCTGAGCTGAAGTGTGCAGCTCCCCAGAGCGGTTGTCTAGGGTCACGTACTGGCCACTCAGTCCCCGGGAGGCCAGGCTGAAGGAGAGAGGGGGGTTCCACTCAGCACCGGTGCGCTCTGGCAGCTGCGACTGCGCGTCCCGCCTCCCTGCAGCCCCGGGCAGCAGCCGCAGGTCCTCGGCCAGGCTGCCGATGAGCACCCCCGCGGGCAGTCCCTCGTTTAGGCTGTACAGAAGCTCGGTGGCCCGGCTGTAACTCGCGAGGCAGCTGAAGGGTCCCACGAAGAGGACAAACAGAAACAGATGCTGGAGTGGGGGGAGGGAAGAAAGCTCGTTACACAACCAGGGAAATAGGGGTCCGAGAGAGAAACTAGTGCCCCTGTGATCCTTGCTGCCCCCCATCCCCATTCCCGGAGCGAAACCTCTAGTTAGAAAGGGGCGAAGAAGAACCCCGCTGCAAAGGAGAGATCTGTGGGGCAATATCGGCTCCAAAACTTAATTTTGCTGTTCACTTTCTTATCCCCTCCTCCCCCGCCTTGCCCGCTAGTCTCCCCATCAGCACCCTCGTCCAGCTAACATTCAGGACCCCAGACCATGAAACATCCCTGGAAACACACGCAGGAAGGGAGAGGATTCCAACTCGGAGACTGCGCAACGCGACAGGGAAACCTCCAGGGTAGGCGATGGGGAGGGAGGGGGCTGGCAGTAGAGAGCACTGAAAGGTGGGCGATTTATTTCTCCTCGAAGTGATTCTGCCATTAGAGTGCTGGAACACGCAGCGTGTGACATCCCTTACTAGGAGAACCGTAAAACAACCACAATCGCAATATTAATAACATGGAAAAAATGCTAACACTCCTTCCTCCACCTCCAACACTTTAGGTCTCAGGGCGGAAAGAGTGATTTTTATTTTAGGTCACATCTGAAATCAGACCGAAAGGATAAAATTCCACTCCTTACCAAGCCGTCACTAATCCCCCCTCCCTTAGGGGGAAGCATTGTAAACGCAGAAAATGGTTATGCAAAAACAAATTGTCAGTTTCAGTCACAGCCAGACGCCGGCAGCAGAAAACGATCCCCGAACCCCGTATCTAAAGCAGATCGAGCGCACCCCCGTCCCCCTCCACCTCATCTGGATACATTTCTTGCTTCAGAAACTTCCTCTCCTGATCCAAGGACTTGCCTGTTCCTTGTTAAAAGAAGACATTATCCCAAACTCCCTTTCCCTCCCCGCGCCATCCTTCCTCTGAAGTTTAGATGAAGGTGGAAGGTTTGAAAAACCATCTGAGTGGAAATTGCTTTACGATACTGCAACTTGTCGGGGGCGCGGGGCTCCTGGACCCTAACCCTTACCGGCAGATTCCTGTGGCTGGTGCTGCTCTTGGGACGAGGTAGACGCCCCATATCCAGGCGCGGGTGCCAGGTCGCCGGGCACCAGCTCACTGCCAGGGCCCGCGAGCTGCGCGCATTCCCTCGGCCGCGCATTCCCTGGGAGGCTGCAGTCAGCGCGCTCGGGAAGGGAGGGCGGCAGAAGACACTCCCTCCTCTCGGTTCATGCAAATCGCTGGGGCAACTTCAGCCAATAGTCACCGGCTCTTCAGTTAAGGACGGGAGCTCAAAGAGGGGCAGAAATGGGAGGGGGCAGAAGGGCACATTCATGGTTTCCTGCCCCGGACGCAGGTACCTCCAGACCCTTCCACAGGAGCTGTAATGGGGGACTTGGTCCTGATGACTGCGAAGAGGCAGCTCCGGGTTGGGCACAGTAGCGCTTGCCTACCATCCTCCTTCCTTGCCGCACCAGTCAGATGCCAAGGCCACAGGTTGCTAGCAAGAGAGGGAGAATTAAAATAAATAAATAAATAAGCTTGTATTTCTGGATGAAACGGAGAGAGGAAGTCAGCGTCACAGAGCAATCACAGGTGCTGTCCCAAAACGCCTGCTTTGCTACCAGTTCCTCCTGGAGCCTCGGATCCAGCAGTGTTGGCAGAGAAAGAAAATGCACTTTTCTCAGCGTTGGGAGGGAATCTCAACTCCTGCGTAACGTAGGGTGAACCGGAAAACTAAATACACGAATTCAGTGAAGGTTTCCACATAACCCCAATTTTGAATCTTTGCTGTGGGCGGTGATAGAGCTTCTGCTTGCTTCCTAGTTGGAGACACAGTTGTCTCTGGGTGTCTGCCTTGTGGTCTTCTTTTAGAGGCAGTAGTGGCTTCTGGACACAGGGAAGAGCCATGGGGAAAATAGAAATACTTGTCCTGTAACACAAGTAGTTCTGCCTGCAAGTAATCTTTAACGTATTTATCCAAGAGGTACATTGGTGTGGGGAGAGGGAGGGATTCACCGAAGCCTAGGTAAAAAAATTGATTATTTTTCAAATTGGTCCTTCCTTCCTTCCTTCTTTTTCTCCCTCCCTCCCTCCCTTCCTTCTTTCCTTTTTTCCTTCCTTCCTTCCTTCAGCTCTGGATTGGTCTCTTTCTCCTGGATTGCCTACTGGGAAACTGGTCCTTGATAAAGGAATTGTGGAAGAGTGTGGTGTCAAATGCTTGCATATCCTCCATGGCTTCGACACTAAATAGCTACGCCGGGTGGAGTCACCTAACTCCTGGGCTTCTGTTTTCTCATTTATGAAATCAGGGCTAGTGGGAAACTCCAGTGTATTAAGCCTGCGAAACACTTTTTGATCTGCAGGGTGCCCTATAAGTAATGGAAAAGCTCATTTAGCCTTTCCCTAAGAAGACATTTCTGTTCATCACTAGTGTCCCAGATATCCTCTGCACTGCCCTAAATCTAAAACGTTACATACTGAATGACCAATGACTGAGCCTAGAATGGAAAAAAGGTCTTTGGTATCTGAATTACATACGTTTTCTGTAGGAACTACTTCAATTTTCCTCTTCCACCAAATGCTAACTAGAATATAAATTGCTTAGCTGAGATGCTTTGCTTTTGATCCTTCCTATTTTCTTATTTAGACTAATCCTAAAGACAGAATCCTAATATGGATCACACACTACCTCAAAACACCTGGCGGGTAACAGCTTTTTATTGTGCAAACGGGGTTGTATGTGGACTTCACAAGTCTCTCTATCAGACAAATTTGTCACATAACATAAACCTGGCTGGTAAAATCAGTTTCTTCAAACTCTTTACAGTGACATTGGAGTGCTGATGAAGTGATAAACCTTGGCCTCCTACCACCACCCTCTTCCCCCTTCCCTACCACACACACACGCTCAGAGGAACGTGCACATCTGAATTTAAGGTTGGTGAACAAACTGCAGTCAGGGAAGCATAATCTGCCTCCTTTTGCTTTTTATCTGCTGCTTCTGCGCTACAGCTGAACTTTTACCATAACTGATAAATATTTATTTTGAGGTTTGTAGTTGAAATTTACTTGACTCCCCAAATCAGTACCAAGCTGCTTCTGAAATGTGTTTAACTTATTTTCTTTACACAATACCCACAGCTTCCCAAAGTTGGAGGCACGTGACCAGAGTTAGGCAATCTGTCAGTGGTCAGAGGACTTGCAAACCGAAACAATTCCCCATCTAGACAGAGCGACAGGGTGGGCTGTTCATTCACTCACAGCTCATGCCCTCTCCAACAAGTTAAGATCATCCACCTTTTGGGTGAAAACGTAAGCAACTATTTTCTTTATTTTTCCTTTGTTATAAGGACATTGTACAGGAGCTATTGTTTACAATAGTAGTCCAAGTGAAGTGACATTGTCTCTTTGTAATTATTTTCCCAAGTCTTTAATTTTCCCTGAACCATTACTTTCCCTTTTCCCTACTTACAGATGCACTTCCTCTTTGAAGTCTTTCCCCATCCCAAGCCAGCAGAATCTTCGTTTTCTGACTATATCACCCAGCTGAGCGTTCTTATCATTCCTCCCTTTGTAAAGTTGAAAAGAAATTAAATTTACCAATTTGCCCATGATTTTTCTAGAGTGTTTCTAAAAAGCATAAACATGAATTACAGCAAAAATTCTTCATGTACGTTGAAACATGAGAATTGAACACATCTTGGAAATAATGTTTGAAGTGACAATAACAACCTCATTTGCTCTTTAAGTGACTATGGTGATTGCAAAGTCCCTGCATGGTGGAAGTTTGTCATCAAGGCTGGGAGATCTTGGCATAATATTGAGCAATACCTTACACATCGTATTTCAAACCATTCACTGAACTACTTGGTATTATCTTTCCTCTCTGAAAATCCAAAGGTTTTACACAGGTTCACACTGGATTGGGCTTAAAAGAAATAAAAAGGACTAAGTAGACTTCTTTCTTCTCATGTATCCCTTCTCTGGGCATTGTGAAAGCATTCCTAAACTCTTATTCCTTATGATGCCAGCCTGTGACCTACCTTCTGGTGTCACATATTTCTAACAATGACACAGAAAGCTTCTATGCTATTAATCCCTTGAAAATAATACTTATGAACTTCTTAGACATCTCAATTGCTCTGGGCCTGCTTCCCAGGTGTTTTGTAAAAATCGATCTGGAAGAATGGTTAGATTATATGCCTTCCAAGCCTATTTTTTCTGTAGACAAGAAAAACAGCAGGATACAATAGATGGTACACTGAGCTGAACCAGAGAAGTGGATTGCATTCCCTGGGTTGCTGCTAAGTTCTTGTGTGACTTTAGACAGTTTATCACCCTTCTTTGTTTCAATTTCCTAGAAAAACACCCCTGCACACTTCATGCGTGTATATGCATGAAATGGCTTACTTCATATCTGGCATTAACAGATACTGCATGCTGATACACAGGTTGACTTGATTACTAGTTATTGCATTCTGTCACTAAAAGTTACTATTTTTCAATGTACTACAAACCTTCTTGTTAATTTGATTATCTCCACTATAGAGAGATGAGCATGATTCTAAGTATCTATCGAGAGACCATCTTTAAACTTTCTGTGTTTTAAATCTTTTAAAAAATTGAAGCACTATGTTTTACAGGTAGTTTTATATTTTTAGTTTTTATATTTTTAGTTTTTATATTTTTTCAATTAATTCTACTTCTACCATTTAGATTAGTTTAATAATATTGTGGTGTACACAAAATTTCATGTAATCAATATGTACACAGATATTTAAACCTATCTTGAACCATAACCATGTACATGTTCTGGTTAATTCATAATTGCAAATAAATGTAAATATAGAATATTACCTTATTTTAAGACCATTTCATTTTTGTCTTGTTAATAGAATATTTAATATTAGAAGTCCCTTTTACAAGTACAAAATATACCACATATAAATGGAATATATAATAAATATATATACAATGAAATATATCTGTATTCGTTTTTTGATTCAATTACCAAGGTTTAGTAACCTATATAATATTCAAGGAATAATAAATTAATTATTTAGTGCCAATTATGTTTTAAACATGTTACTAGTGCTTGACATATGTAATTTAGTTAATCCTCATCACAGTTTTATAATATAGTTATTATGCCAGCTTTATAGCCATACACAACATGCTTGTCCAGAGCCTGATCTGTGACCTTCAAAATACGTGATCTTTCTACTCTCGTATGCCCTTCTCATCTGAATGGGAAAATACAGGGTCTGCATACATTTAAATGTATTTCTATTCTGCAAATATTTATCACTTATTTAAAATTAAAAAAAAATCAGAGGCAAAGATGTGTTTTATGACACCTTTTTGAAAGAAACCATTCTTTAGTCCTTTACTATTTCCTAAATAGATACATACACAAGGATACCACTTGTCTAAGCTGTTTGGCTGACTTAGATCCTCTCCTAATATATACACGTAAAATATATAATGTGTGTATAGCTGTGTGTATACTTGAAAGTACTGAAAAGGCTTGGGTAATTTTAAGGATCACCTAGTTAGCCCTCATTTTACATCTTAGTTGATGGTAAGAGGTGACTTATAGCAGATTCAAGTTAGGAAAATACTCCTATTTCTTATAATAGTACTAGAGTTTGGCTTCATGATTGCTCTGACATTAGAGGATAACTTATAAAAGCAGTCTATTTTTTAAATCATCTATGGTTAAGATCAAAAGTGTTGATCTTAGAGTTACTCTAATGTTTATTTATTTTATTCGTTGTTTAAATTTACAAATATTTTTAAGTAACCACCGATGTAATCACTTTTTAAATATATCAGACTAACTTAAAAAAATCCTATTTCATTTCCCTACAAGATTCAAAAATTAATAGTGAGACTAATAGGGAATCAGCAATGAGGCCTTTGCTGAAAAATCTGGACAGTTAATTTAGTAAATAAACATACATTTACATACTTGCACGAAGAGGGTGCAAATGAGCTAATTTACTATAAAACTTGTATTCTAAACATTTGCTGCTGTACTGTGCAACTCCTAAATGGGACCTTTGTGAGCATTATTCTGTCCTAATGACTACTTTTTTTTATGTTTTGGAAAACTTTGTATAAATAGATTTTACATTTCTCCTCCTCTTTCCCTATACATTCCGATAGGAAAGAATATGATAGGGTGGAAGGGTCCTTTCATTTCAGAATTCAATTAGCATCACTTTAACAGGGATAAAAATAACTATGTGGAGTCATTAGAAAACCCCAGGCCTAATTTTGGCTAACATTTTCAACTTTTCCTCCTTATGCTGAAAATAAATTATAAAAGTCATTTTCAACTCATTTTAATTTCACATTCTTCCTTCTCACTTCTGGTCGAGGTGATAATGAGCAGTAAAATCATTCAAAAGAAAGGTGGTGGGGTTGAGGAGGAAAAGAAATGAAGGGCACAGAAAATCCACAAAGTGGATCAGGAGCTGCTGAATAAAGAACAGTGAACGAAATGCAGTTTATTGATGATACATATGCCTTACTTCCTGGAGTCAGTCCCTGGGAGATTTGAAAGAGGGAAAAAATACAGGCTGTGCTGAGAATAAAGCAATCATAAACCCTATGAATTAGCATAGAAATTAGGTCAGGGCCAAAACAACTCTATTGAAGGAGAGGAAGAATTTTAAATTTTCTTTTAGGAGATTGATCGTGTATTTCTTCAGATACCTATTTCTCATTCTCACAAAGTTCAATGTTACATATGGGAAAGTTTAATGAAAATTTATGCTCAAGTAATGTTTTTATACAGATCAACAGATCTTTTGACTGGCTTGATAAAAATCTCTTTTTATCTGACTCCGTGAGTCTAAAGTGCGATTGTTAACAACTGCATGACTGTTCTAATCTCAGTGTGTGTGGTATATATAAAAGCACTGAATGAGTATCACAGGGTCAGTGAAAGACTTTGTCAGTGATCTACGTAGTCTATATTATCATGGCGAAAATATGAATAGCTACGATCACTAGCTGCTTCTTTCTTGATATCTTTTTAGAAGGAGAGTAGAGGTTGCTGACCTCAATTTCATTTACTGCTAACAGCCAGCAATATTCGGCACCTAACTTTCACCAAGTGCATGGTGGGCATTGCATGGAATATTCACAAAATCGCTGCAACTTAATGATAACCCCATTTTACAGATGAGGAATAGAAGGCTTTTAGAGGTTAAGTAGGTTGCTTGTGGTCACACAGCTTTGGAAGTGGCTAAGTTAGGAGGAACAAGGAAAACTTGAGTTAGTTTATTATAATGTTGGTGAGTCTTTTTAAAACAAATATAGGGGATATTCTAATATTCACTGAAGCAAGCACATATGTTGAATAATGAATATGGAATATGTACACATTATAAATAATGCATATAATCTGATAGTAACAGAACCATTTCAAAAATACCAAACATCTGGAAAAATTAAACAATTAAAAACTTCAATAAAAATGTACATAAGCTATATTTCTGAAACGATGAGTACTCTCTTTTTTCCAAATTATTTGAATTATCAAGAAAAGAATGTGGGTTTTATAACAGAATTTTTATTAACAGTTTAGAATTATATGGCAATAAAACATTTACTTGGAGAAAATAATGTGCTTCATGATAATAAAATTGTAAATATCCTAAAGGCCCACCATTTCTCAATTGTAGATAATATTAAAATTTGGTCAAGTTGATATTAACTTTATTTGGAATACAATAATAACAGATTTTTTGTGGATTGCTTCTCTTTATGAGTAGATAAATTCTGCATTAACTAGATTTAAACAAAATATGAATAGTCATTGGTTTTTAATAATAAAATTTTATTAGTAGCTTTATTTTAAATATTCATATGTTCTTTTAGAATTCAAAATGTCAAACAAATGTAGATAAGAATTTAGATTTTGTGCAATTTAACAGTCACATAGACAAAGCACAAAAAAACTAGATAAAATAAGATTGGGAGATTTCTATGGGAAAAAATATTTGTATGGTATTTTTCTTTAAATAAAAATAATTAAAACTTTTTAAAATGTGCCATAGCATGGCATATAGTCTCTCAAACTCCTGACCTCAAATAATTCTCCTAACTCTGCCTCCCAAAGTTCTGGTATTACAGGCATGAGCCACTGTGCCTGGCCAGCACGACACATGTTCTCTACAGGAGCAACTATTCTTATTCTAAATGTGGATACACATGGTGTGCTTTCTTTAAAAAAATAAATAAAGCACAGTTACTGCCACTTTGTATTTCAATACCTCTCCAAAAAAATCCAAATCTATTAGAGTCCTGCGAGGGCTTGTTAACCATTCAGTAATGATCATAAAAGGCATTTTACACACAACGTACACCCGTCATAAAGCTGGGAGACCTCAGGTATCCTTGACAGCTGTGGGTGTGACTACTGAAGCATTTCTGTGGGATTTCTGGATCCAGGTCGATTCAAGTCGCCATCTCCACACAGCCATATATTATTTAAGAAAAGCTCAAATAGGCTAGCTTGGATCCTTTAAATCTGCATCATTGCCAAAGGCTCTCTGAGGTGTTACACACAGCCTACAATAGACCTCCTTAATATCATAGTTACAGCAGCAGTGAGCTTTTCAGCAAAAACAGGTTTTCACTTATCACTTAAAACCATTTATCAAAAAATACTAGAAATCTTGACTCAACTTTATATTTTCCCTCCAACAGATTTTGGCAAATGAATGCCATATTTCTCAGGAGTTACCAGACACTAAAGAAGTGTCATATCAACAGAGAAGGTGCCACACTGTTCTTGTTAACTGCTTTTCTTACAAGTCCTTTGCACATTCATAGTCCACTTACCCTGACTTCAGTGGCACTGCACTTAATTGTGTACCTTATATCTCTATCCTATTTTTGTCCTTGCTAGGGTTTCTTGCTCCTCTTATCACCTTTTAATTATAGGTTAGCAGTTTCTCCAAAGGTTGTTTCTTTTTCTTTCTATATTCTCTCACTGGGGAGTCCTTTCATTGCAATTCTAGTCATCCACCTCTATATTTAGACCTTCCAATTCCACTTCCAACGCCCTCAAATTTTATGCATCCCCAAATTTTCCTGTAATTAGGGAACATTTTCTAGAGTTGAAAAGTTTTTTCTCCCTAGGTGAAATCTGATGCCTAAAGATTTTTATTTCCTCTTGCACAAAATGACCTGTTCCCCTCGACAATCTACATATGATAATCCTTCTAGCACAAAACAGAAATATCCATAGTAACAAACATATTAGCTACTTAAAGAAAGTGCAAAAGTATATTTATTTCTACATCCAAACTGCTATGAAACCAACTACTATTACCAACTGCTGGTGGAAGGCAGAACTGAGGTACATGGCTTTGTTCTCACCATATTAATACATAGAGGACTGACTGTTCTTGGAACATAGCAGATGTAGAAGTTTGAAAAAAAGCACAGAGTTGAACAGAGCACTGTTGCCTGAGAAAAGTCAACTGCCTGACTCACAAGAGGCCTCAGAGGGTGGCAATTAGAGTGCTGAAATATAATAACAGCTGCTAGTTTTTGAGTATTCACTGGACTAACATATTTATGTGTATGTGTACGTATATGTAGCATATGTATGTGAATATGTATGTGTGTGTCTATGTGTGTTGTATATAAATTCCTACAGATAGGTATCATTATTTGCAATTTAAAACTGGGAAAATTATAGCTTAAAGCATTATGTACCTTATCCAAGACCACACAGCCATCATTTAAATCCTATCAAGCATTACCTTAATTCAAGCACTATTACCCTGAGTCTATTAGGCTATACAGTCTATAGGTTGAAAAATTGAATTTGGGCAAGGAGAGAGGATAGAGAGAATATTTTAGAATCTCAGGCATTAAGTCATACTGACCTAGCCTGATAATAAACCCCAAATTTCCCATGAGAGTTTGTTTACAGCCTGTTTTCCCATGGCATTGATTGGGTTCCCTTTTATTCTTAAAGTACTATGGTTTAAACAATAAAATATGTAGTCAACTTAAATTATTCATATTAACAAGATTGGTACAGAAAATCGATGTGCATGAAAATACGTTACAAAGACTTTCATATTCATGTACCATGGTCACTGCACTTTTTTTTCTGAAGACAGATCACAGTGAGAAGCCAAAGAAGAACCAGGGGAATCAAACTGTAGAATGAATAAAATGTTTATTCACAGCAGGTTAAACCCTCGAAGGACTCAGCCGATGGAGATGGGATACTTACAGTCATTTGGCTTTGATTCCCTCTGTGCTTCTCGGTGCTTCCATGCATATTTCCTCTGGGATACTCTTCTTTCAGTTTCAAAAGCTGGTTAAGTCTCTGCGAATGAAGACATGATTTTTAAAACACAGAACCTTTCTCAGGGCGTGGGAAGCCTGAGGTCTGAAAACCACTCTCTTCTTCGAAGAGCTCTTTCATGCTTCTGTTCTAATTGTGTGTCAAATCAGAGGAAAAGACATTTTCCCTTATTTCCAAGGTATGAAAAGGCATTTCACTGTAGTCTATGGGTATGGACCAAGGGGACAGCATGAGCCCAGGCTTTGTGATCACATGGACCTTGCTTCAAGTCCCCGTTCTGAAAGTTACTTACTAGTGGTGTTACCTTGAACACTACTTAGAATTTTGAAGAATCAATTTATATCCCAATTACCCTGATTTGATTATGACATATTGTATGCTTGTATGAAAACATCACACGTACTCCATAAATACATGCAACTATTATGTACTTGTAATAATTATATGTAATAAAATTTAAAAAATAAAAGTAAATTTTTATAACACCATTTGCTAGACAGTGTTATAACATTATATGTGTTATTTAATTTTCATAGCAATCATTGAGCTAGGTACTGTTATTATCATTATTTTAATAAGACTCAAAAAGCAGCTATGTAACTTGCCCAGCTTTCACAGCCAATAGTGAAGGAGCTGAGACAGGAAATAAGGCAAGTTGCCTCCAGAACTCTCAGTCAACCATTTCTCTGCACTTTGTCCTGCAAAACAGGATTAAGAGTACTTACCTACCTCAATGAGTAGTGGTATGTATTTTAATAAGTAAATGTATTTAAACTGTTTAATCACAATTCTTGGTACAGTTCAATAAATGCTAGCTGTAATAATCTTAATTATATTCTCCTTTTGCCTTCTCCTTCCAATTATTCATTTTCATTCAAATTAAACCATGATCCTTTTTATTTCCTATACACTATATAATTATTGCTATTTCTGTACCTACGCCAGTGAATTTTTTTTCAATGAAAAATTCTTGTATTGTGTGGGTTGCTTTACTAAAAAACATTATTTTCTTCACAGTCCAGTGTATGTGATTTTATTCATTCCACTTTTTGGTGCCTTCATCCACATCGACTTTGATTTCTCTCAGTTTTTACTGAACTAAGATTTTAAAAATCATCTCATTTATGTTTCATATAAGTTATGATCATTTTGCATGTCTTTACATATTGTTCTATATCATTTTTGGACAGAATAGAATTTCATCATATCAGTTTGTAGCATGGATATGAACATTTTAGTTGTTTCAATATTTTATATAAATATATTTTCAGTGAGGCTTATTTTATTCACATCTTTGAAAATATTTATGATAATTTAGCATGAATTACTAAATATTGAATATATGTTTTAACTGGAATGTAAAATTTTAAGACTTTCTGGTATGTTTAAAAAATAACTCCAGAAATTTTAGTTATTTTTATTAGCATTGGAAGTATATAAGCGTACTCGTTTCTTCAATAAATATCATTCTTGGATAAAAGAGTTTATTTATTTCCAATAGGATAGGTCAAAATAGTGTTTATTTGATGGGAATATTAATAATTTTGAAAATGGAAAATTTCTTCCATTTATTTTTGGAGGGGGATATTAATGGTTTTTCTTATTGTTTTACAAACAATACTATAAATATACCATAAAATATGGGTGTCATTTTTTAATTCAAATGTTTGCTAAGTTTCTTGAGTATTTACTGTATCTTGACTTGGATTTCCCCAACTAAATAACAAGCTCTTAATGGATAATGGTAAACACATACCAGGCAGATAGTCAATGTTCAATTAATAATTTTTAAATGGCTGAAAGCAATAATCTCTTAAATTTTAGTTAATTAAGTACTATTAAAATATCCTCAAGTCTCTCTAGCAGTATAGATGATAAACTTCCAGATACAGGAGACTCTGCCTGTTAAAGTTGTGTCTGCCACAACACTATTTATTTCTTTTTAATGCTTGTAATAATGAATATAAACATAAATGTTATTTGACCATGATAGGTTATATTGTTCTCTAATGTGAGCATAATCAATTTAATTAATATTCTTTTACCAGAGGTAAAATATGTGATTAACTTTGTTTATTAAAAAAAGGAAAATGTTTTTCTCCAAATTAAATACATTAGAAACATTGTATGCTCATTTTTATTTCTGCTGAATGGACCTCCCACCATCCAGAGACTGTTGATATATGAGATCTGCTAGTCCACCTTTTCTTCTTTCTTTGGTCAAATTGTTCCCTAAAGTTCTGCAAAATGAAAATAATGTAAAAATTATTTGCTTCTCCAGAGAAAACGTTTTCTTTTTCTCTGCTTTGAAAAACTGTTCTTTTCATATTTGTCTCTAGCGTACAAATGAGTTAGCAATAAATGGGCAACTGAATGGAAATGAAGACCTTAGGGTTGCTTTCCCCATGGAGTCAGTGCTTTTGGGTAACCAGTGACTCTCTATTCTTTCTGTGGCTTATAGCATATTTTCATTATCTGCAAAGTACAGAAAATAATACCTTTCTCTGATGTCATGCAGATTAAGTAAAAAGTGTGTCTGTAAAGAGCTTAAAATTTCAGAAGCAAAAAAGAAAGTTCTTATTTCGCTCCCAGGGTTGGAGATGAATTCAAGTGGTCTTCCATGCCAGAGCTTGATAAGATCAAGCTGTAATCAGCATTCTAGAAGAATCCCACAGTAACCTTTTGTACTCCAACGCCTACCAGTCTTCATTATTGTCTCTCTCCACCGTTTCTCATTTATTCCTATTACCTAGTTGATATTTTCTTATGTATAATAGAAAAAAAAGTTTCTAAAGGTCAAAGATAGTATCAATAAATCCGCAACTGGGCTATTGCTGTCAATATGCAATATTTTATATGAAAAAATATCATATACCTGATTCGAGCCATTTTATATTAAGGCAAAATTTCAGACTTTTTAAAACTTGAGGCCGGGCGCGGTGGCTCAAGCTTGTAATCCCAGCACTTTGGGAGGCCGAGGCGAGTGGATCACAAGGTCAAGAGATCGAGACCATCCTGGTCAACATGGTGAAACCCCGTCTCTACTAAAAATACAAAAAAATTAGCTGGGCATGGTGGCGCGTGCCTGTAATCCCAGCTACTCAGGAGGCTGAGGCAGGAGAATTGCCTGAACCCAGGAGGCGGAGGTTGCGGTGAGCCGAGATCGCGCCATTGCACTCCAGCCTGGGTAACAAGAGTGAAACTCCGTCTCAAAAAAAAAAACTTGAGTTGGTAGGCATTGCAGAAAGTGTGAACTAGGTGTATATTGTTTGAACTTTATGACACATGAAATGTTCTAGAATTTAAAATCAATTAAATAAATGATATATAAACTGCTCTTATTAATAAGAATTACAAAGCTGTATTAATCCCTTAGTTCAGTAAAATTTTGCTGACAACCAATCACATAACTAGGTACTGTTATCATCCCAGTTATAGATGGCAAAATCGAGGCACAATGTCTTAGTTTATTTTTATTACTATAAAGGATTACCTGAGACTGGGTACTTCATAAAGAGAAGAGGTTTATTTGGCCATGTTTCTGCAGGCTGTACAAGAACCATGGCACCAGCATCTGCTTCTGGTGAAGACTTCAGGCTGCTCCCACCTACGGTGGAAGGTGAAGGGGATCCAGCGTGTGCAGAGATCACCTGGCGAGAGAAGCAGCAAGAGAGAGAGAGAATAAAGAGGTGCCAAGTTCTTTTTAACAATCAGCTCTTGTGAGAAAGAGCAAGAACTCACTCACTACCCTGAGAAGCCGTTCATGAGGGATCTTCCACTAGGACCCAAACTTCTCCCTTTAGGTTCCACCTCCAACATGGGGATCAAATTTCAACAGGCAATGTGGGTGACAAATACCCAAACTACATAGTACACAGTGAGTATACTAGGCAAAGTTATGTATTAGTTTCAAACTCTCAGCAGCTTAACACAATCAAGGTTTATTTCTTACTCATATTGCATGTCTATTGTTATTCTCCATATTATTTTCACTCAAGGATCAGGCTGATCTTTTTCACCATGTAATCTCTGTACACACTGGCTCTTCTTCACCTTCCACCAGGAGTGGAAGTAAACTGAAACCCTTACCAGAATTGGATGCTACTGGCATGCTTCTTGTACAGCCTGAACAACAATAAGCTATATAAACCTCATTTGTTCAGAAATTAAGAAAGACCATTGCAAGTGACTCCTCATGTCCAGTTCTTAGCTTTTAGTGTCACTGTGGAAGGAAGGAGTAAACATGGAGATCTCATAGCAGCTATGAAATGGCTTAACCAAACTGGACACACTTTGCTTCCACTCAGCTCACTGGTCAGAACTCATCACATCCCTTTCATTCCTACAGTCTGTAAGACATTAAAACATGTAGACCTCTTTTATACCCAGGAAGAAAAAGGGCATCAGATTTGAACACAGAATAATTTTAGAAGAAAGTTTAAGTAGCTCATCCAAAACCCAACAGCTGGTAAGTGGTGAAACTGAGATTTATCCAGATGAACAGGCTGCAGAGCCAGCATTGTGAACACTTTTTATCATTAATATTTATTTAGAAGACATCTGATGTCATTTTATGGCCTCTATTTCTTATTCCAAATTATGAACTCAGTATTTCATTTTAGAATAATTTATTCCAAATATCTATTGCACTAAAAACCAATAAATGAATGGCTTTTTAAGAAACAGTTTTATCCTTATCTAATACACATCCATAAGTGAGTGCCGCTATTGAGCATGTTCTCAGTAAACAGATATTCGTGTACAAACACATATACACATATTATAAATTGCATAATATATATTACATATGATATATATTATACATTTATATGATATATGTATTTTCACAAACATATAGACATATTTACAAGAAACCATGCTGAAACTCAGTGCTGTTTTTTTTTTTTTTTTTTTTTTGAGACAGAGTTTTTGCTCTTGTTACCCAGGCTGGAGTGCAATGGCGCGATCTCGGCTCACCGCAACCTCCGTCTCCTGGGTTCAAGCAATTCTCCTGCCTCAGCCTCCTGAGTAGCTGGGATTACAGGCACGAGCCACCATGCCCAGCTAATTTTTTGTATTTTTAGTAGAGACGGGGTTTCACCATGTTGACCGGGATGGTCTCGATCTCTTGACCTTGTGATCCACCCGCCTCGGCCTCCCAAAGTGCTGGGATTACAGGCTTGAGCCACCGCGCCCGGCCTCAGTGCTGGTTTTTAAAGAATCATCTTAATTGCTCATTCTCTTCAGATTTTTAAATGTCATACTACATCTATTTCCTTATAAGGCTACTAGCCAAAAAAAGACAAAGCATTTTGGATATTTTACCCATGTTCTGAGATAACAGAAATTCTATTTCCTCAGTCTGCAAAGCAAACTTAATATTTCAGTAACTCTAAACAAAGAAGAACTCTTTGTATAGTGTCTTAAGTAAATAGCCGATGGATTTCAGATTGTCTATAATGAAATGTACATATACTCTGAAAAAGCTTTAAATGTAGAATTTTGAGCTTTCTATTCATACCTTTAGTCTAGTGAGGAAGAAAAAAACTAAAGCACACATTAGATTTCAGAATAGCTTGTTGTTATTGTCTGCTCAATAGCAAATAATATGAGGATCGTAAAATATTGAAGAAGATGCTGAATTTCTTCTGGGAATGGATACAAGTCCTCTCTGGTGTGTTAAATCATTTCAAAGGGTGCTTGATGAAAAGGAAAACATTTTATTGCCCAAGAAATTTTAGGTATACGTGGGTTTACAAACTTCTATGGAACCGCTAGAAATTGTAGATGCAGCAATGAAGTAAAGAAATCAAGATATTGAAAGTCTTGTGTTTTGTGCTTAGATTAGTGGTGTCTTTCTTTTTATTTGGATTACATTTTAACTCATTTCATCAATTATTTTATTACACCATTGGCAAAATGTTAAAACTATTAATATTTACCCTTAATCTGTTACTGAATTACCATTCTGATAAAATTTCAATTTAAAATCTTATGATGTTTTTATAATTAAATATGAAGATGTTTATCACACATGTTTTAAACTTTACTAAATAAACAACAATAGAATTGAATCTATGCCAAAATAGGCTAACAAAGGCATTTATTAATTTAACATTACAACAAATTTAGTTGTGACTTTAAAAAGCTTAATACGCTTCTCACTGTGTTATGCCACAGGTTATAATATCATTTAGTCATCTCAGAGAAGAAATACTTTTTCTTGTGGAATCTATGAGATTATGACATTTGGACAATTACATACAATAGCTTTTATTGCAAAAATATATTGTAATTACAGTGATGTACTTTTTTTCTAACAAAGCATTTTTTAGGAAATTTAGAGTTCTGCAATCTTGATATTATTCCAGTATCTTCTACTTCTGTATTTCTTCATAGAAATAACTAGTAAAATATTGTTTACATAGCAATGCACTATAGTAGACTTTCTACTTATAAGTCAACCATTAGTATAACACAATAGCTAAAAATAGATCTAAAATATTAATTTTATATTGAAATATATCTCAACCTGCTCACAGATTTCTCATTTTTTTCTTTGTGTCTGTAATAAGCTACTCTCATGTTCTAGAATAATACTGGATTCTGAACTAACAGGAACAAGATAACAGCAGAGAAGAAAACCAAGTTGTGAGGAGTGTGTTTCCTCTTGATATGTTTGGATGATAATTGGTAAACTGTTGGCATTTTTTTGGATGACTATGGTTCCTATTGTGTCTATTTTTTGACAGTTGGGAGAATATTTTTTAATGGGGGAAGGTGAAAAGTAATATATTTCTTGTTGGATTTCTTATGTCTTATTTGAGAAATAATTGTGAAAGAGCTTAAAGATACTCTGAAGAGAGGTTATAATTACAGATATGGTAATTCTAAACATACAGAAGTGGCAGGTGAAACCACGGACTTAGTGTAATCATCTAAGGATAATGGCTAGAGGGATTAAATAAAAAGTCATGGGTGAAAGTTGTTAGAGAAGAAGACTTCCAGTCCTTTGCCTAGGTGATCTTAGATGTTTATGCCTTAATTATGGATATATATATATAATTACTTATATGTATACATAGAAGTATATACAAATATAAATATATGTGTAAATGTCAGAGCTTTTTCCTCCTTCCCTCTCTCCCTTTTTCTTTCTCCTTCCTTCCCTGCCTCCCTCTCCTTTGCCATTTTCTTTTCTTCTTTCTCTCTCATTTCCTTCCTACCAACCTTCCTTCATTTTTTCCTTCTTTCTTTTTTTTCTTCCAAACCAGCAAGGCAAGCTATTTCCTCTACAGCGCTCTTGCTATTTCTATTACTCACTGCCTAAGTGAGAAGTTCATTTAGACTCAAGAGAAAAATGTTCATACAGGAAATAATGAAAATATGCAATGTAAACAATATTAAATGAAGTTCTTTTAATAAATGCAAAGCATTAAACACTATAACATTATTTACTTTTATGTTTTGATAATTTACAAACCTAAGATAGGAAAGTGAGTATATAATTATCTTAATATTTCACCTTTTAATATCAAATATTTACCCATTAAAACTCAACATTAAACTCAGAATTATTTTACTTAAAAATCTACTAAACATCTTACCAATCTATGTGTATAATAATTTCCAAGAAAGCTTGGATAAAGTTTAAAATTATTTAGGTTTCAGTTTCAGGAGACTATCATCCAGTTCAGTTTTTGATGATCAGCCACTGATTAATGCATCAAACATTTCCTTTGTCTGCTATGTGTGCCACAAGCAAGTTTGCAAGATTTAAACAAAAACAACAACAAAAAAACACAACAAAAATGGGCCAGGCATGGTGGCTCACATTTGTAACCTCAGCACTTCAATAGGCTGAAGTTGGGAATTAGAGACCAGCCTGACCAACATGGAGAAACCCCATCTCTACTAAAAACACAAAATTAGCTGGGCATGGTGGTACGTGCCTATAATCCCAGCTATTTGGGAGGCTGAGGCAGGAGAATCTCTCTTGAACCTGGTGGGCAGAGGTTGTGGTGAACTGAGATCCTACCATTGCACTCCAGCCTGGGCAACAAGAGCAAAACTCTGTCTCAAAAACAAAACAAAGCAACTCACAGTAATGATGTCAACATAGCCAGGAATCAAACAAAATGTAATGGAGACCACTAACTTCTATAATCTTTACTAAGTCAGTCATTAAGTAATTAAATGAAGTCAGAGTCTTCAACAATGTCTTCATACAGAAGGAATATTTAAAATTTCACCTACGTCTCCAAATTTAGAGTAAATATAAATTATTTCCTTCCAAACTGAAATAAGAAAATAAAGTACTTTTATTCTGTATATTCAAATGAGGTAGCTGAAGTATTTTATGGGTGAAACGCTTTAGGCAATTTCTCATATAGATATTAAATATCAACTTAATAATTTTTACTTTAAAATTTGTCCATCTTTTTTAAAGAACAGAAGAGGTATTCTACAATAAATATATTGAAATATGTATTTCTTCTCAAGTCATTCAGAGAACTTGGAGATCAACATCTTAGATGATTTTACAGATCATTCCAGATCTAATTCTGTAATTACTGCCTGTTGTATAAGCACATGTACTTAGACCTCCATACTCACAGTCTGTACACACCTTTACACATATACTCAGTAATACACACACACACACACACACGTGCTCACACACACATATAAAACAAATGCATCCACATGCACATATACCCACACATCTGGTTTACATTGAGAAAGGAAAATGAACGTTGGGACCTCAAACTCTGTAAGGCAAAGGAAGAAGTCAAGCTGGGAATTACATCATGCAAACCTATCTCCCTCACAATTCATCCACTAGGAAATTCCTGTGGGCCCCAATGTATTTACCCTAACCCAGTCTGTGAATTTCATGCTGACAACATAAATTAATAGCTTTTCTTCACAGGTATGGGGCAAAGGACAGAACTTAAGTCATCCCTCCGCTCACCCAAGACAAATGCATATCTGATTGCTTATTCTGCCTTATGTTTATTTTATCTCTTGTAAAAATGTAGGTTCACTGAACTGTGAATGCATAAGTGACTATTCCTCTATTCCATTCTCACATGGGACAACTGATCAAAGACTCAAAATAATGCAACCAATGGTTTGCCTCTTATCTACCCACGCCTTTGTAAAATGTCCTCAATATCTGCCATTTCCCCATTAAATACTGAAGGCCTCAAAATCGTCTTTGAAGAAGACCTATCTCCTGAGTACACGTCCTCATCCTCGGCAAAATAAACTTCTAAGTAGATGGAGATTTGTCTCAGATACTTTTTGGTTTACAAGGTAATCATTTGTGGAAGAATGAGAAGAATACAAATGTTCTACAAAATTACTTTAGTGCATTTCCAGAAGAAATTGTAAACAAAATGTTTTCAGACATATGCTGATTTGGGAAATAGTTTTAAAGATGTATTGTTTTGTTTTGTTTTGTTTTAAAAAAAAAAAGTGGAAATCACAATGCATTTTAGATCTTCCATCCTATTAGCTCTTTTTTCAATTATTTCTTAGGAGGAAAGTCTTAACATACAGTGATTTCTGTATTGTGCCGAGGAAAAGGTCAGTCTGTGGTATAGTGCTAATATGATACAGCTGAAATCTTTAATACCGTAAGCCTTTCATATCATTTCTTATCACTTTAACATAGAAACAGTATTCCTCTCTTGGCCAGCTTAGATTTCCTATGCTTGAAACTATTGGGGATTCATGAATATTTAAAAGTTGTGAAAATAAGCTCTTGTTGACTCTATGTTATGGTTCAAGAGCTGAGGTTGAGGTTGCCTTTTTTTTTTTCCTTACAGAAGTTAGATTCTCTCAAGGAAGATTCTATCACTTGCAGTGGAGCACAATACCTGAGAGAAAAGGATTAGGCCTTGCCAGGTGCTTCTCAGAACACTGGAGCAGCATTCTGTGATACGGTTTTCTTTCCTCCAGTTGACTGCAGAGGGCCAAGGAGCTGCAGGCTGCAACTTCACGATGTTGGCAGCAAAAGAAGAGGTATGTATATTCAGAGAGTTTTCTGTTTCTTCATTGCCAAGCTTCCTGCTGATTTTCTTGCAATTGAGCATGTAGCAATTTAACAGCGTACTATTGATCTCGCTGAAGCTGACAGTTTTGCATAAATACTTTGCATAGCCACTAGTTCATTTCATGTGTTTCTCCATGTGATTTTGTATTATTTCCTGATTCCTTTTCCTGGAAAGAAAAAATAAATAGTAGTAAATGAGGCTGGATTCCATTATACCTTTTAATTTGTAATATTTTTTTCTTTTTGTGAAGCAGCCAGCCAACATATTGATTCAATATATATAGAATGGGCCTGATAGTCCTCTAAAAATGGGGATATAATATCTTACAATGATACATTTTAGTTTGAATTGTTTGTTTAACTTAAATATGGCTTAGGTAAAATTATATATTAGATGGATTCAGCATAGCAATGGTTATTCAATCAATTCACACTTGTTCAAGGATGACAAGCTTTTCATTGTCCTAAACACACTAAGAACAATAAAATCAAGGTATTTAAACTTTAATAATTTACATCCTTTCATCCTAGATAAATGTAAAGACTCACATATGCTATGTTTAGTATAAAATCAATTAAAATGTTAATATGTTTATTCCTTGTAACTTATAGTGATTTAGTCTTTAGCCAATTTAAATTTAATATTTAAGAAGTAAGAAGTACTTCAACTTCTAGTTATAGTCATTACTTATCATGGGTCAATGGTAATTTAATACTTATAATCTTAAAATATAAGATTATCATGAATTAATATGTTGTGTCCCTAACAAAGCCTTCAATCAAGCTGACTTAAACATTTATAACACTTATCGCATATAATAGAAAGCCTAGAGATAAGGGATTCTAGACACAACATGATCTGGACCTCTTGTTCAATTTCTCCTTGATTTTCTTATCTGTACCCTCCTCTTTACATCAGCATTTTTAACTCAATCCTGATGGCCCTCCTGATTACGCCGAAGCAAAAAACCTACGCTAGACAAAGTTATGCAGGCAACAAGGCCTTTATTTAAAGCTATTGCAGTAGGAAACAGAGACCAGATCTGAGTGCTAACTTAACTGTGGTAAAACACAAGGCAGGAGGATTTTCAAGAACTAGGATGAGGTATATAACAGGTCATCTAAGTTTGCTAAATGACCTTGCCCAAAGTGAAACAAAATTTCTTGTATCTTCATGATAGAAGGTAGTTTTGCAACTCAGAGCAAGGGGACAACAGGAGTTAGCCTCCTCCTCTCCCACGGGTTTTGGGAGAGAGGGACATTATCACCCTCAATAATGTCCTCGACTTTATTTCCAAGAGATGGTTCCTAGTCCTTTACAAAGACTGCCAAAAGTCCTGGTAACAAAACTGCCAAAAGTCTTTCAAAAAGGTTTTCTATCTCAAAAGAATTTATAATGACATGTTTACTAAAATAAATGTTCTAAGAAAAGGGAGGTCAGGGCCTGGAGTTGGGCAGGAACATGTCTAAAGTTTGGTCCAGCAGAGGGTAACACTAAGGCCATCTGGATCAGTTGTAACATGGTTTAGAGTAGCAATTAGGCAGCTTGCTTTTTTCTTTAAGTCTCATAGCAGGGAGGGAAAAAAAAGATTATCTTTCATATAGATTATATATTCTTCCTTATAGTCCATCTAGCAGACTCAGTCCACATGCTCACTTCTTAAGGGGAACAAAGATTAACAGGACAACGTCATGTGATGACTGGCCTATGCCTGTGTTCCTCAGTCAATCGTTGGAAATAGGAATTTCATTATTGGTTTGTATTTACTCTGGAGTTGACAGTGGAAAGAGTATTTGAATTATATTTGGGGTACTTTTCAAAAAACAGAAAAGAGAAATGGATACTGGGTAGGCAAGAATCATTGTCACTACACCTTATGTTAAAGATGTTCTTCATCTATCTATTAATTTTAGTAGATCGTGTATTCTATTTTAAAGCACTAAGATAGCATTATAAAAAACATCTATTGCTAGTCACAAAATCCACATACTGCATGATTCCAATTCCACTTATAGGAGGTATTTAGAGTAACCAAATTCACAGAAACAGAAACTATGGGCTGTGGGAGGGAGAAACGGGTAGTTGTTTAGTTACTATTAAGTTTCAGTTTCTCAAATGGAAAAGTTGTGAAATTCATAGTGTTCCACAATGTAAATATATTTAACAATAACGAACTGTACTTAGAAATTGTTAAGATGATACATTTGTTATGCATTTTTCCTCAGTAAAGAAATTAAAATCTATACAAAAATACCAAAGTAATTTGGAATGAATTAAACAGTTTCTGTTTTTGTCATCATTCTATTTGTGAGGTTGTCTTTTAATTCGTATATTTACATTTTGCCCACAAGGATACTTTAATTTTAATTTTTGTATCAGAATAATATAAATTATTTTAAACACCGCTACATTGAATATGTTTTACACTTCTCTGAAAATATTTACTATGCAGATTTTTGAAAAATATTGGAGTTAATTAGTTTATCTTTATTCCAAAAGGCAGAAAATAGATGCAGGAATTTAAGGCACTACAGTGACACACTTTAAACACACAATTAGAAAGCAGAAAACTTAGACCCTTTATGCTTCTAAAACACCTTTCTACAACTTTTACCCCACAATCATAAACATGTATCTTTCTTATACTACAGCAGTAACTGACTTTTGCTGCTGAAAATTATAACATGAAAAAACCAAGATTGTGACAAGAAAGAGATCAACATTGGGCATGACATAAAGAGAGATACAATTTTATTATACAACAATATCTTATGTACATATGATACCAAAGACAAAGTTATAGAGTTTAATGTCCCATGAGAAAGCTATTTAAAACAAAGTATGCAATTTTTCTAATCATAATGTATCTTCTAAAATAAATGTGAAATGCTTCATCATTAAGATAAGATTTATGAGTTCTGGTTTATGAGTCATTAGCACATTAATTTACTTCTTGAATTAAGAAGGACATATGCCAGCTGGTTGAGAATTAATAAATTTAGATGATAATCATAATTTCTTTTTCTAGAATACAAACTTTTAAGTTACTTCAAGACTACTCAGAATATTCAGACATATCCTATATAACTTCATTCAAATATGAAAAGCATAATTTTACCAGTAACAAATTAGTGCTTGACAGTATAATTGGATTATTTATTTCACATACTTAATATCTGTCTAAATATTAAATTTGAATTTTAAAAAGTGAAAGTTCAGTTAGGTATTATGAATCACACTTAACTACCAACATCGGTCAAATGGTTATATACTTTTGAATACCTGAAACTCAAGGAATAGACAACGTGGGAGCCAGGGAGAGAACTCAATGCAACTGGGATATAATATTTTAACTTCATTTAGTAAATTGGTCAAGTTATCTAGGTCTTAATCCTTTGTATTTCTTTCTCAGGGAAAACAATAACTGATTTTAAGGAAGATGTTATACATATTATCCATATAATATCTAGGGATATTATAATTTTTTTACAGGGCGCGGGACCAAGATGGCTGACTAGAAGCAGTGGCAATCAGAGGCTCCCATTGAAAGTAATTATAATAGCATGCTAATCCTTCACAGCCAACCAAGGTATCCAGGTTCTGTCATCAGAACTGACTAGGCAGCTGGAGTGATCCACGGGGAGGAAGGAAGAGCAGTGTGGTGTGGCGGCCCACCTGAAAGCCATACGGGGCAGGGGAGCCTCAACCCCCAAGCCAAGGAAGGCAGTGAGTGAGTGTGCCACCCAGGCGGTGAAACTCTGCTTTTTCCATGGAACTGTTCAACCCGCAGATCAGAAGATCCCCTGTGCCATCGGGTCTTAGGGTCCCTGGAGCTGTGCAGATTCTCAACAGCTTCTCAGCTGGATCTGCTTAAGCCTGCTGAGTCCCTGTGGGGAGAGGCAACCAGTCACACAGCTGCAGCTTAGCAGGCAGCCCTCTGAGCTCCTTGCAGGCGGGGCAGCAGCCAGCACTGGGACCAAAAATTGCCTAACATGGTAAGCGCCCAGGGTTGGGGGAAAGCAGCAGCCATCTCTATGGCTCCAGGCCACACTTTTTCTCTGCTTGAGTCAGGGAGGCTGGATGGCTTGGTCCCAAGAGGTGTCCCCCACAGCATAACACACAGACTGTGGTGGACTGCAGCCACAGTACCATTTCAGGCCTGACACTAACCCATCCTTCCTCACTGGGTGAAGCTTCCCTGCAGGAACTCCAGCAACTCCAGCTGGGGGCTTAGGGACAGAACCCTAATCTCCCTGGGCCTGAGCCCATAGAGAGAGGGGTGGCCATAGCCTTGGCAGACCAGCAGACTTAGCCTTTCTTTCCTCCTGGTAGTTTTGAGGAATCTGGGCAGCCCAGATGAGTTGGTTTGCCCGAGTGAAGCACATCCCCTCTACCAAGGGACGAAGTTCTTTATTAAATGAGTCCTGTTCCCCATGCCACCCAAATGGGGGAGACCCTCCAACAGTGCTTGTCAGAAACTCCATACAGGAGTCATCCTACTGGCATCAGGATGGTGCTCCTTGAAGTCAGAGATCCCAGAAGAAATAACAGGCACCCATCTTGGCTTTTCTTCAGCCTCCTTTAGTGAGCTCTCCAGGCATGGAAGCAAACTAGATGAATAGGGCCTGACCATTCAGCTAACATCAGCAGCCCTACAAAAGAGGAACGTGACTATTATCGGGTCAGGCACCAGCATTAGCATGATACCAAAACCTGGCAGACACACAACAAAAAAAGAAACCTTCAGGACGATATCTCTGATGAACATCAATGTGAATATCCTCAATAAAATACTGGCAAATCAAATCCAGCAGCACATCAAAAAACTTATCCACCATGATCAAATCAGCTTCACCCTTGGGATGCAAGGCTGATTCAACATATGCAAATCAATAAATGTAAAGGATCACATAAACAGAACCAATGACAAAGACCACATGATTATCTCAATAGATGCAGAAAAGGCCTTTGATAAAATTCAGCATCCTTCATGTTAAAAACTTTCAATAAACTAGGCATTAATGGAACATATCTCAAAATAACAAGAGCCTCAGCCAATTTGTGAAAGAACCTCAGCCAATATCATATTGAATGGGAAAAGGCTGGAAGCATTCCCTTTGAGAAATGGTACAAGACAAAGATGCTCTCTTTCACCACTCATATTCAATGTAGTATTGGAAGTTCTAGCCAGGGAAATCAGGCAAGAGAAGGAAATAAGGGTATTCGAGCAGGAAGACAGGAAGTCAAATTGTCTTTGTTTCTAAATATAGAATCATGATGACATAATTCTATATTTAGAAAACTTGAATATCTCAGTCCCAAAACTCCTTAAGCTGATAAGCAGCTTCAGCAAAGTCTCAGGATACAAAATCAATGTGTAAAAATCACAAGCATTCTTTTAAACCGTGAATAGACAAGCAGAGAGACAAATCATGAATAAACTCCCATTCAGAATTGCTACAAAGAGAATAAAATACCTAGGAATATAGCTAACAAGGGATGGGAAGGACCTCTTCATGGAGAACTATGAACCATTTCTTAAGGAAATAAGAGAGGACACAGATAAATGGAAAAACATCCAGTACTATTTACAATAGCAAAGACATGGAACCAACACAAATGCCCATCAATAATGGACTGGATAAAGAAAATGTGGTACTTACACATCATGGAATACTATGCAGCCATAAAAACAAATGAGATCGTGTCCTTTGCAGGGACTTGAATGAAGCCAGAAACCATTATCCTCAGCAAACTAACATAGGAACAGAAAAACAAACACTGCATGTTCTCACTCATTAGTGGGAGATGAAGAATGAGAACACATAGGCACAGGAAGGGGAACAACAGACACTCGAGCCTGTTGGAAGGTGCCGGGGAGAGGGGATGAACTTAGAATGATGGATCAATAGGTGATGCAAGCCACCATGGCACATGTATACCTATGTAACAAACCTGCACTTTCTGCACATGTATCCCAGAACATAAAGTAAAAACTTTTTAAAAATTACAAAAATAATATTTGCTATATAAAAAGAGTTTAGGAATCATTTTATTATGTAGTTTCAGACAGAATTATTAGCAATCAAGTTGTGAATTAGTTTACTTTCATAATTTGTAGAACCGAATTGAATTGTCCTTTAGGGATTGTCTTTTCTATGTATAAAATGATGTAACAAAGCATTTTATAAATATTTCTTGACATTGGCATATTCTTGTTTTACTTTAATGAAGCAGCAGCAATATAGTTTCATCCAACAAGAACTGCCAAGCATATTATTATTGTTAAAAAAAATTTTACTGTAATCCCAGGACTTTGGGAGGCTAAGGTGGGTGGATCATGAGGTCAAGTGATTGAGATCATTTTGGCCAGCATGGTGAAACTCTGTCTCTACTAAAAATACAAAAATTAGCTAAGCATGGTGGCACACACCTGTAGTCACAGCTAGTCAGTAGGCTAAGGCAGGAGGCTAAGAATCGCTTGCACCAGGAGGTGGAGGTTGCAGTGAGCCGAGATTGCATCATTGCACTCCAGCCTAGAGACAGAGTGAGACTCCAGCTAAAAAAACAATTACATAAATCAATTTTTTATGTCTTCTTATATTAAAATTCTGTATGCTATGAAACCATCATTTTAAAAAGAAAAAAGCAACAGAAATGCTAACAAAATCTTAGTTTAATCTGTCCAAATTTTAGGAAAGTTAAAAAAACAAATATGCAACACCAACACTACAACTGCCTTTGCCCTGTAGGAATTTTCCTATCTGAAGCAAACAGTTGTGAAACTGAGCTTTGTTTTTGGCAGCTTCAAGCTAAAAGGAAGTAGGAGCCCAAAGCCAGGATTTGCATAAGGTAAAGAGTTTGATAACTTTCCCTATTTTAAGCTGTGACCCTAGTCAGCTACAACTTCATGATAAAGGTAAACTGGAATTATCAGAACATGATCAATAAGATAAGTCTCGGTTTCTGTCACCTGAGTGGTCCAGCTACCTAAATATGTTATAATTGAACTAAAATGTTTCCTGGAATTGTAGTGCCCATAAGATCTCAAATGAAGCTAACAAAATTTCTCTCTGGGAAAATGTTCTGCTAGCCTAGACCTCAAATTATCCCATAAGTAAATGTTCACTCAATGTCCAAGTATCCAAGCTATATCTCCCAATAACTAGAAATATAAGAAAATAAAACACAGTAAATGAAAACCAATAACACAATAGGTAAAAGAAACAGTGGTGTAGAAATATGAGACATTGAAATTATCACACAAGGATTACGAAATTTGCAGCCAATATTTTCAAGAGATAGGGAAAATTGTAAAAAGGCTTTCAGAGAGAAAGAAACTATAAAAAGTGGAATTCCAATTTGGAAAACAATCAAACAGATATTCTAGAAGTGGAAAGTACAATAATAAAATGGCCAACTGCAGATCAGATGCTACTAAATAAAATTCATTCAGAAGCATTACTGAAGAATGCAAGCAGAAAACTCAGGAAAATATAGAAGAGAAAATGGAGAAACATAAAAAGTCATATCTATTATGGAAGACAGTAGAAGGAGGGCTTCAGTTTTTAAAAAACTAACCTGGAATACTGTGCTCAGTGAAGCATGTATTTTAAATCAGAGCAAAAAATACCTTTTTAAACAGACAGAAACATAGAGTTCACCAGCCAGAGAACTATGCTAAAGGGAGCTATAAAGAATGTATGTCAAGCTAAAGCAAAATGATCCCTATTAGAAGGATGGAGGGGTAAGAAGTAATGAAGAGCAAAAACAACAAGATAAGTATATGGGAAGAAACACAACAAATTAACATTCACTATATTAAACTACTCAACAAAGAAACAGTAATTTTCATTATACAAGAGACATAAGTGCAGACATAGTGACTAAATTGACAGGAATAAACTTTCAGTAGTTTGAAATAATTATTTTGATGAGTAGGCGAGCAAAGATTTTTATTAAATTTAGATTTTGTGAAGTGGTGAATGCATGAAATCCAGAGGAGCGAATCCAAAAGATCTGATTTTCAAATCAAGCTCATGCACCTTACCCAAGACGCTTTGGCAATGCAGGGAGACATCTGGGCAGAGAGGTCACTGCACAAGTGTTTTCTTTTCTTATGGCCCAGCCTCTGGCTCAGAGTGGAGGAGTTCTCTAATTGTGGCGTATGAATTGTTACCTCACACAGCTGGGAGCATTCATTCTATAAAAAAATCTGTTCATATGCCTAGCATATATTATGTTTTCTTAGAGGACAATTCCTTATAAATCTATAGATTCTAAAAGTTTATTATTATAAGTAATTCTTGAGCCTGTGATTCCTGTTTAACATTACATAGATAAAGACTTATTCCTTGCAAATATCATTCTTACTTAGAGCTTTGGTTACCACGTGAATCAGGATGTTAGACCAGTCACCCGCCTTGTCTTCTTTCCCACAAGAGCATCCTTTTAGTAATCTGGAAGAGAATGAAGTAAAGGTTAGCTGTTTAACTCATTCATTTGCATCATGGTTACCAAGGAAAAAATAAAAGCAAGATATATAAATTTGATATTTGTAGAAAGAACAAAATAAGACAAAAAATATTTACTCAATCCTACAGAAGGCAAGAACAGGGAAAAGCCCAGAGGGGATAAAATATACAAAATAAGACAGTAGAGTTAGTTTTATTAAATATGCTGCAATTATATTTAATGTTAATGTATAGCACACTCCAGTTGAAAGATAATAGCTATTTGATTCAAAAATAAAATCTAATCATGTGCTGTTTGAGAAATCATTCTGAAAGTTTCCATTATTACATTATTTACTAATTTACATTTTGTACATTATTTACTAATGTACAAAGCTTAAATTTAGCATTTACAATCAGATACACATAAATATTAATAAAAAGCAGTTTTAATTACATTGATGAGATTCAAAATACTCTTTATTGCAAAAAGCACTACTAAAAAAAAAAAAACAACTTCATCATGATAAAAAGATTTAATTCACCAGGAAAATGTAGTGTTTTAATCTCAATAATGCTCTTAAATTACATTAAGAGACAAAACTGATTAAATCCACAATCATAGTAGTTGATTTTAACTCATCTCTATTAATAATTAGTGAAAAGAGTCAACAAAAATGTATAGAAGATCTGAGAAACATTTTTGACTTCATGGCCGATGTGGAACATTTCACCCAACAACTACATAATATCCATTATTTGGAACACAGAACACAATTACAAATATCAACCATGTGTTAGTATGTAAATGAAGTCTCAATAAACTTCAAACAATTCAAATCATAGAGAGTATATTCTTTGACCATAGTACATTAGTACAGACATTAATAACAAAAGATAGCATCACTGTGTGTGGGAGCTAAGATACTGTAAACCAAAAAGTGACTGCGGCAGACCTCAATGGATTAAAGATTTATTTGGCCAAGATTAAAGACATAGCTGGGAAAAAGAAACACAAGTCACAGTAGGATCTGTGATCTGTTCTTTTTCCAAAAGAGAGTTTTGGAATTTCAGTATTTAAAAGTGAAAGAGCAAGCAGGAACGGAAGAATAACAAAAAGGAAGACAGTAGGCAATAAGGCAAGTAATTACATTCTTAAGAGGCTCTAATTAGAGCTCAATGAATCTACATTTTACCCTTGAAAATAAGGGCGTAGGAAAAGGTCATTTATACATTCATCTCACACCACATCTACTGTGTGTAGATTTACACTGTGTAAATCTACATTTTACCTAAGATAAATTGAGCACCTGTAATTACACCAGTTTGGGAACAAAAAGAAGGCAGTTTTCCATGACTTACTCCGAAGCTTAACTTCCCTTTTGGCATAGTGAGTTTGGGGTCTCAAGATTCTATTTTTCTTTCACAATATATGAATTTAAATGATTCATCTAAAATCTAGCCACTAAATTCTAAATGATCCTGCTGGGTAGAGACTTAGAGGTAAGTTTGGTTGAAAAAAAAAAAAAAAAAAAAAAAAAAACGAAAAGAAAAAAGATTCAGTTTCACATAAAGAAAAATGAGAGAGAAGAAAGCATAGATTGATTTTTAACTCATAAATTTATTTCCAGCAAGACTCTGAAGGGAATGTAAAGGCAGAGGAAAGCATTTTTAACCATGAAAAAGTTCATAAAATTTACCTTCCATGCCCTCTTTCTTACTAAGATACTGAAGAATGTACTACATAAAAATACGTTAAAAAATCAGTAAAGGTAAAAAGCTGAGGTTCAAGAAATGATATAGTTGGCTCAATAGCATAGCAACCAAGACTCCTAGAGATGAGAACAAATTGGAGCTAGATGACTTCAGGAAAAATCCAAGAAAGCAAGGTCAGTGCATAAATGAATAAATGTGCAAATTAACGAATATATGTGCAAATTAATGAATACATTACAATTTAGAAAATAACCATACTATACCAGATCAATAGTTATCAGCTATGACCTCCTACTGTATTACTATAGCCAGGGAAGCTCAATGCCTGGAGATAACTAAAGAGCATTTGATTGAATGAATCTGCATGGGCTTGGGGGTAGACATGGTAGGTTTGAAGAGAGGGTGGGCTTTAGGAGCAGAGGGCTGATTTTATCATACTCCTCATTTTCGGCCATCATTGTCGTTCTTCCTTGCAAGATCTCACTCCTGTTTTAAATTTCCTTTGACCTTTATGCTACACTTCTTGTCCCACCACATAAAACCAGGTAATATATTTGTTATGTATTGTTTGTATCTGCAATTATTATGCAAAAATAGATATTATTTTGTATACATGTATTTTATTAATGGAAATGCCAATGGATGATATAACTTATTCTGATTCTTATTTCTTTTCCAAGGAGAACTATGTTATAAGGTGACTCTGTGTCCCTCTGTGTACACAATTTAGATGAAACAGCAATGAATTATTATATCTCATGACTCTGGGGAGCACTTCTGTTGATTTTCCATGATGACTTATGTCTTTGCTTTTGGACATAAAAAGCCAAGGGTGGCTGGGTCTCTCTCCTTGTGATCTTCATCTGTGTTCTTCACATTGTATTGTCTCATGGTTCCCAGAGAACAAAAGCAAAATCTGTAATGACTCTGAAGGACTTAGCTAGGAAGTAAAACAATATAATTTCTTTTCATGTTCTATTGGTCAAAACAAGTCTAAAGCCAGCCCAGATTAATGAGTTAGGAAAATTGAGCATTTTTAATGGGAGAAATAGTAAAGTAAGTCACATTGCAAAGTGGATGCACAAAGAGAGGCATGCTGCCATTGGGACTATCATTGTAACTATCAGCCACAAAAGTAAAACAAACAAAAACCAAAACAGCAAATGGAGAAACTAACTGGCGTGAGATGGCATCTCAATGTGGGTTTGATTTGCATTTCTCTAATGACCAGTAATGATAAGCTTTTTTTCATGTTTGTTGGCTGCATAAATGTCTTCTTTTGAAAAGTGTCTGTTCATATCCTTTGCTCACTTTTTGATGGCGTTGTTTATTTTTTCTTGTAAATTTGTTTAAGTTCCTTGTAGATTCTGGATATTAGCCCTTTGTCAGATGAATAGATTGCAAAAATTTTCTCTCATTCTGTAGGTGGCCTGTTCACTATGATGATAATTTCTTTCTCTGTGCAGACGTTCTTCAGTTTAATTAGATCCCATTTGTCAATTTTGGCTTTTGTTGCCATTGCTTTTGGTGTTTTAGTAAGGAAGTCTTTGCCCGTGCCTATGTCCTGAATGGTATTGCCTAGGCTTTCTTCTAGAATTTTTATGGTTTTAGGTCTTACATTTATTTAAGTCTTTAATCCATCTTGAGTCAATTTTTATGTAAGGTTTAAGAAAGGGGTCCAGTTTCAGTTTTCTGTTTATGGCTAGCCAGTTTTCTGAACACCATTTATTTTCCCAACACCATTTATTAAATAGGGAATCCTTTCCTAATTGCTTGTTTTTGTCAAGTTTGTCAAAGGTCAGATGGTTGTAGATGTATAGTGTTATATTTGAGGCTTCTGTTCTGTTCCATTGGTCTATATATCTGTTTTGGTACCAGTAGCGTGCTGTTTAGTTACTGTAGCACTGCAGTATAGTTTGAAGTCAGGTAGCTTGATACCTCCAGTTTTGTTCTTTTTGTTTAGGATATCATGGCTATATGGGCTCTTTTTTTTTGGTTCCACATGAAATTTTAAGTAGTTTTTTCCTAATTCTGTGAAGAAAGCCAATGGTAGCCTGATGGGAATAGCATTGAATCTATAAATTACTTTGGGCAGTATGGCCATTTTCACAATGTTGATTCATCCTATCCATGAGCATGGGATGTTTTTCCATTTGTTTGTGTCCTCTCTTATTTGTTTGAGCAATGGTTTGTAGTTCTCCTTTAAGAAGTCCTTTACATCCTTTGTAAGTTGTATTCCTAAGTATTTTATTCCCTTTGTAGAAATTTTGATAGGGATTTCACTCATGATTTGTCTAACTGTTTGTCTATTATTGGTGTATAGGAATGCTTGTAATTTTTGCACATTGATTTTGTTTCCTGAAACTTTGCTGAAGTTGCTTCTCAGCTTAGAAGATTTTATGCTGAGACAATGGGGTTTTCTAAATATACAATTATGTCTTCTGCAAACAGAGACAATTTGAATTCCTCTCTTCCTATTTATATATTCTTTATTTCCTTCTCTTGCCTGATTGCCTTGGCAAGAACTTCCAGTAATATGTTGAATAGGTGTGGTGAGAAAGAGCATCTTTGTCTTGTGCTGGTTTTCAGAGGGAATGCATCCAGCTTTTGCCCATTCAGTGTTATATAGGTCATTGGAAGTAAAACATCCTTAGCAAATGCAAAAGAACAGAAATCATAACAAACAGTCTCTGAGACCACAATGCAATCAAATTTGAACTCAGGATTAAGAAACTCACAAAACCACACAACTACATGGAAATTGAACAACCTTCACTTGAATGACTACTGCGTAAATAATGAAATTTAGGCTGAAATAAATAAGGTCTTTGAAACAAATGAGAACAAAGACACAAAGTACCATAATCTCTGGGGCACAGCTAAGCCATGTTCAGAGGAAAATTTATGGCACTAAATGCCCATAGGGGAAATTGGGAAAGATTTAAAATCAACACCCTAACACCACAATTAAAAGAACTAGAGAAGCAAGAGCAAACCCATTCAAAAGCTAGCAGAAGACAAGAAATGACTAAGATCACAGCAGAACTGAAGGACACAGAGACACAAAAAACCCTTCAAAAAATCAATGAATCTGGGAGCTGGTTTGTTGAAAAAATTAACAAAACAGACCACTAGCCAGACTAACAACGAAAAGAGAGAAGAATCAAATAGACACAATAAAACATGATAAAGGGGATATCACCACTGATCTCATAGAAGTACAAAGTACCATCAGAGAATACTAAAAACATGTGTACACAAATTAACTAGAAAATCTAGAAAAAATGGATAAATTCCTGGACACATATATCCTCCCAAGACTAACCAGGAAGAAGTTAAAATCCTGACTAGACCAATAACAGAGTCTGAAGTTGAGGCAGCAATTAATAGCCTACCAACCAAACATAGTTCAGGCCCAGATGGATTCACAGCCAAATCCTACCAGAGGTACAAATGGGAGCTGGTGCCATTCCTTCTGAAACTATTCTAAACAATAGAAAAAGAGAGACTGCTCCCTAACTCATTTTATAAGGCAGCATCATCTTGATACAAAAACCTGGCAGAGACACAACAACAACAACAACAACAACAACAACAACAAAAACCCAAAAACAAAACAAAATTTCAGGTAAATATCCCTGATGGACATCAATGCAAAAATTCTGAATAAAATATTGGCAAACCAAATCCAGCAGCACGTCAAAAAGCTTATCTACCATGATCAAGTCAGCTGCATTCCTGGGATGCAAGGCTGGTTCAACATATGCAAATCAATAAACATAACCCATCACATAAACAGAATCAATGACAAAAACCACATGATTATCTCAATAGATGGCAGAAAAGGCCTTTGATAAAATTCAACACCCCGTCATGCTAACAACTCTCAATAAAGTAGGTTTTGATGACATATATCTCAAAATAATAAGAGCTATTTATGGGATATCCTATTTCAATTCAAGAAAGCAATAGTAAAAGAGAACCTATGTAATACAGGGGCGTGAGATGGAAGTTACGCATATGAGCATGTTTTCAAGCCCTAAGATAAAAAGGTTTGTGTAGAAACTATTTTTGCATAGAGTTAAGTTAACAAAAGATATATTCAATTTTACACAATAGTTTTATCACCTTTCTAGCAAATATACACAGCAAAAAACAAATATAAGAATATGCTGTATCATGTTAACGTATGATTGTATCTTGGCTGTGGAGTTCTGAATTTTCTCCCTACCCCTCTAATTATTTGTATTTTTCATATATTGTTATAGTGACCAAATTAATTTTTAGGACAAGAAAGAAAGATCTATATTAATTATTTTTAAAAAAATAAATAGAATAGTGAATATCCTTTAAAAATAGGGAAAGAAGCTCTGAGAAAATCTCTCTACACAACTAGCTTATTAGAAAGATTCCATTTTGGTAGCAAAAATAAAAGAAAGCTCAGTATTTGCAGAAAGTAGGCAACTGGCAAATGATTCTTTTTTCAGCTCCTTTGATTCTCCTTTTCATCTTCCTGGCAATCTTTAGTACAATGATTGTCATTAGATTTTTCTTCTTTTTATTTCTGATTTACATAATTGAGTCTCTCCTTCTTTCTTTTTTTTTTTTCTATGTACAAGTGCTTTTATTTCCATGAACCTTAATTTTAGAAATAGAAATTTCTGGTTCAAAGAACACACACACACAGTTTTTACTGAATAACAAACCGATATAAATAATAGTCATCACACTTAGGGTAGACAAAATAACAAAACAAATATTTACCTACTTACTATCAAGTTTAAGAAATAAAACTTTACCTGTGCCTTGAGGCCTCTTGGGCATCCCCTATATAATCCCTTTTCCTGTTTAGAAAGGAAACTTTTAAGTTTTTAAATTTGTAAATTTTTTGCAGGTCCTTTACTTACCAATAATATTTTGACTGAACAAACCTTGAAGCCTGGGTGGCTTAACCTCTTTAAAGAGTATTCAATTATTTGTTTAATATAACTTAAATATCATAGGTACCAAATATAGTGTAACTCATCATAATAAGGCATGTTTTAAAAGTAAGACATACTAAGTTATTGCCATTTTAAGCCACTAAGTTTGGAGATGTATTACTAAACTGATATAGATATTAGATAATTAAGTGGGCTATGGCCAATAATTATATATAAAATATGTATGATACTATACATTATAGGATGAGTTAATCACCTACAAAATGTTTTAAAAAATTAAATTTGGGGGAATATTGTTGCCTGCAATAACTTGCAATATAGCAAATGTACTTAAAGGTTTTGTCTTGGAGAGAGATCTAAGATGGCTGATCACTAGCAGCTCGGGATTGTAGCTCCCAGTGACAGTGTAAAGAACGAGAGGACGCCATACCTTCACATGAATTCTTGTTGCTCACGCACAAGGAGATTCCCAGCGGAGGAGCCCCATGGGTCGCCAGCGCGACTCTTGTGACCGGCGAGGCGGTTTTGCCGCTGCCTCGGAGCTTCAGTTCTTGGTGCAGCGTCAGAAAAGTACCATCAATCTTAACACCGCTGATTGAGTCGGCGCAGTGGGTTGCTCAGATTTCGGCACTGAGAATCAATAAGTTGGGAGTCCACTCAGAAACCCAATTACAAAGACGGTAATTATAAAGACCACAGATGGATAAATCTACAACGAAGGGAAGAAAACAGTCAAAAAAGGCTGAGAATACCCAAGATCAGAACGCCTCTCCCTCAGCAGGGGATCACAGTTCCTCAGCAACGAAACAAGGCTTGATGGAGAACGAGTGTGTTCCAATTACAGAAGCAGGCTTCAAAATGTGGATAATGAGAAACTTCTGTGAATTAAAAGAACTTGTTCTAACACAATCTAAAGAAACTAAGAACTTTGAAAAAAGGTTTGACGAAATGTCAACAAGAATACAAAATTTAGAGAGGAAAATAAGTGAATTGATGGAGCTGAAAAACACAATACGAGAACTTTGTGAAGTATGCACAAGTTTTAACAGCCGAATTGATCAAGCAGAAGAAAGGATATCAGAGGTCGAAGACCAACTCAATGTAATAAGAAGACAAGATTAGAGGAAAAAAGGATAAAAAGGAACGAGCAAAGTCTCCAAGAAATATGGGACTATGTGAAAAGACCTAATCTACGCTTGATAGATGTACCTGAAAGTGAGCAAGAGAATGAATCCAAACTGGAAAATACGCTTCAGGACATTATTCAGGAAAATTTTCCCAACCTAGTAAGGCAGGATAATATTCAACTCCAGGTAATACAGAGAACACCACAGAGATATTCCTCAAGAAGAGCAACTCCAAGGCACATAATCATCAGATTCACCAGGGTTGAAATGAAGGAGAAAATACTAAGGGCAGCCAGAGAGAAAGGTCAGGTTACCCACAAAGGGAAGCCTATCAGACTTACAGCAGATCTCTCAGCAGAAACCCTACAAGCCAGAAGAGAGTGGGGACCAATATTCAACATCCTTAAAGAAAAGAACTTTCAACCAAGAATTTCACATCCAGCCAAACTAAGCTTCATAAGTGAAGGAAAAATAAAGTTTTTTGTGAACAAGCAAGCACTCAGAGAATTCATCACCACCAGGCCTGCTTTACAAGAGCTTCTGAAAGAACCACTACACATAGAAAGGAACAAACAGTATCAGCCTTTCTAAAAAATACCAAAAAGTAAAGAACATCAATATAATGAAGAATTTACATCAACTAATGGACAAAAGAGCCAGCTAATATTAAATGGCAGTATTAAACTCACATATATCATTATTAATTCTAAATTTAAATTGACTAAATTCCCCAATTCAAAGACAGACAGGCAATTTGGACAAAAAACTAAAACCCATCGGTATGCTGCATCCAACCCATCTCACATTCAAGGATACACAAAGACTCAAAACAAGGGATGGAGAAAGATTTACCAACCAAACAGAGAGCAAAAATAAATAAATAAAAAGCAGAAGTTACAATTTTTGCCTCTGATAAAATAGTCTTTAAAGCGACAAAGATCAAAAGAAGCAAAAAAGGACATTATATAATGATAAAAGAATCAACGCAACAACAAGAAGAGTTAAAGATCCTAAATATATACACACCCAATACAGGAATACCCAGACATACAAGACTTATAAAGAGACTTAGACTCCCACATAATAATAGTGGGAGACTTCAACATTAATATTAGACAGATCAATGCGACAGAAAATTAACAATGATATCCAGGACTTGAACTCAGATCTGGAACAAGTAAACGTAATTAACATTTATAGAACTCTCCACTTTACACAAAATATACACTCTTATCAGTACCACATCATATCAACTTAGAAGTTTAAACGAAATGTTGGTTGGCTCCTTGTTTGTTATTCTCTTCCCTCATTTTCTTTCACGTCTCCATTATTAAGGACAATTATAGGCATACCCATATTTAGACTGCATTCTAGCCCGGGCAACAAAGCAAGACCCCCATTCTCTCTCCCTCTTCCTCTTTCTCTTTGTTCCTCTTCTTTATTCTTTTTCTTATTATTCTTGTTTTCTTTCAAAAAAAAAAGTTTCAAATAAAATAATGGAAATAGATACATCATGCAAATAGTAATGAAAAATAGTATTAATATCATACATAGGATACCAAAAGCATTCATAGATACAGAAAAAGCACTACATATTGCTGAAAGTTTAAAAAAAAAAAAAAGGTTTTGTCTTGTTCTTTAAAAGGATGGATAGCCAGGTGGATACTGAAATCATGAGCTTGATGCTGCCTCCATATAAAGTTCTGCAGCACAAGAAAGAAGAGCTTAGGAAAGAGCCAGTTTGCCAGCAGAATTGCTGGCTTGGAAATATTTTTTTCTCATCTTCAGTCAAGCCAGAAAAATGACAAAACCAGAGTGCTGACAGTAATATAACTTCAAGGTGAAGATGAAGTCAAGGATATGGCTCTAACAGCCCTTTTGTTAAGTTCTTTAGAAGTGATAAGGTGATTTCTAGTGGAGATTATTAGTAAGGGAATAGGTCTCTTTGGAAAAACTGCCATAGTTCTGAACTAAAAGGTACTCATGCTGTTTTAAATAGTAAAAACGAAAGAACAAATGACTTCTGGGCCCCCTAAATTTCTGCACACAGAAAGCAGGTTAGGAAGGCTTCTCTGTTGCTAAAGGGGTTCATTTTATGATGTCCTGTTCAGACATGACCAAGGAGGATAAAAAAAGCATGGAGCAGCCCTGGACCTTGAACTCTAGTTTGAAGCAAAGCTCTCCCTGCCTATTCACAGATTCTTAAGAATAAATATTTGTTGTTCTCAGCCACTTAGAATTGAGTGTTTGTTTTAGTCAGTAGTAATAACTGACTGACACAAAGGCTGTTGCATATGCTCAGAAATTGATGTAAGGCTCCATCACTATTTTGAAGGAGATTTAAAGTTAATGAAAGTTTTAGATGCTGGCTTCCAGGCATTGCATATTTTCCTCTTCTAATTGCAAAATGAATACTTAATAATACCATTGACTTAATATACAGCCTAGGGCTGGCAGAAGTTTGGAATGTGGAGCAAATATGCCCCAAGTTTTAATGTCATTAAAACATTTAGAGAGCATGGTCCGTTCCTTGTATGGTCAAAGTAAAGAGGGAATTTGGAAGTAAAAAATTTGAATGTAAATAAAAATATTCTGCTATGCCTTATCACATAGTATAATAACTCTCAGAATCTTGATATAATATTAAGCTTTATTTCCACCATGAAAAGAACGTCTTTCAAAATGTATGAAGCTCTATATATTATAAAAATTTTAATGTCAGAAATAAACTTAAAATACAAAATATAGAAAAACTATATTATTAATGAAAAGCTATTTATAAAAAATAGATAATTGAACAAAATTGTTGTGTTTTGAAAACTCAGTTATACATGAGTCTGTATTGGTAGAACAATACTAATTATTAATAATATATAAATTATTAACAAATGAGGTAAGTTGGTATCAATTACAAGTAGATTGTTATAAAAACTCATTCAGCTTTTGTTTGTCTAGAAAGTTTTCATCTCCTTTGTTTTTGAAGGACAGTTTTTATTAGGTATAGTATTATTTGTTGGCAATTTTTGTGGGGAGAAGTAAGGTCCAGTATTTTTAATTTCATCATCTTGCTGACCTCAATCAGGTAATACATTTATAAAAAGCAATTATAAACCAAAACCTATAGCATTGAAAACAAAGAAAACCAACTGGAATAGAGAAGTTTCTTGATAGTGTGAGGAATAGTAGATAGAATTGAAGAGACCTGGTCAGCTGAGAGGTGGAAGATGATAACTACCCTCAAATATAGTCAGGTAGAAGAGGTTATAAATACACCGCGTGTCATTTTTTATAGAGGAAGTAGTAGCAAATGTAGAAGGTAGGACCATAATTGGTGATTAGCCTTTTCTATCTCTAGTTTTCTCTGCAGCATTTTTCCTCTTGTGGAATTTTCTTCAGTCACTTTGTCCCTCTTTTGGTTTTTTGAATGGAATAATCTGCCTCCCTTCTAAAATTTATGCATTCCCTTTTGCTCACTCTGACCTCTGAAGTAAAACTGTCTTTTCTTTCTTTCCCTCCTCCTGGCATAACCCATTCCTACTCCTCCATCCCTGATTTAACTCCATTTATCTCAGCTTATTCTTATATTTTGTTTCGACATTTTTTGTTAGCTCTAGAGAGCATCACATTTCCCAGCTAAATATTAATAGCAACCTCTGCATTTACCTTAAATTATTATAACATATTTTTGTTATTACTTAGTTTTTCATATCTTTTTTTCTGTTAGATGGCAATAGTTGCATTTCAATATCTCTTCTGTATCATATATTAAATACAAACCTATAGCAGCAATACATGGATATAGGAAAATGGTTTAACAGAAAGAAAATGCAATAAAGTATTCAGCTGTCCAGATGCAAAATGGGCTGCTTTTAAATTACTGAGTTTGCAATCACTTGACATTTTTAACCAAAGGATGAATGGCCATCTGTTTGTAATAGAGATGCTCCAGAAGGGTTTATACAAATATTGAATAGGGAAGTCGAAGGCCCCAAAGGTTCTTTTTGACCTTTTAATTCTGTGACTTACCAATGAATTTTATAAAACAACTTTCTTGTAAGTTAGAACTGCCAGTATTCTACAAAAAAACTCAAAAATTCTACAATACCGTAGGATGAGACCCATTGATTACTACCTATTAAATTTATTATCGATGTCTGGGTAAAACAGTGAGGTTGAAAAACTATTTTTTATTTTTATTTTTATTTGCTAGACAAACTTATTTGAAGGCCTGCATTACATCAGTGAGGTACCAAATGGTAAGTTTGAGATAGATTAAAATTTAGAACTCAAGATTCAAGAGGACTCCTTTACATTGTCAATAGTGAGTTTATCAACTCTGCAGTTTCTTAGAATACAAGAAGAATACGCATATTACTTAACATTCTGAATGATTAGACCTAAAATAATCTAAAACATGGGTCACCAACCCCCAGCCACAGACCAGTACCAACCTATGGCCTATTTGGAACTGGACCACACAGTAGGAGGTGAGAAATGGATGAGCATTAACTCCTAAGCTCCACTTCCTGTCAAATCAGCTATAGATTTAGATTCTCACAGGAGCTTGAATCCTATTGTGAATCACACATAGGAGGGATCTAGGTTGCCTGTTCCTTATGAGAATCTAACTAATGCCTGATGATCTGAGGCAGAACACTTTCATCCCCAAACTATCCTTCCATACCTTCATGGAAAAATTGTTTTCCATGAAACCAGTCCCTGGTGCCAAAAAGTTGGGGACCACCGATGTAAAAGACTTATTGTTTTCTTAGTGAAATTGAAACTACTACATTCAGAAAATTCTGCAATTTTTGGCCTGGTCACAGTGGCTCATGCCTATAATTCCAGCACTTTGGGAGGCCAAGGCACTTGGAATAATTGAGCCCTAGAATTTGATACAAGCCTGGGCAACATGTTGAAACCCTGTCTCTATAAAAAAACATAAGAATTATCTGGGTGTGGTGACACATGCCTGTGATCCCAGGTACTTGGGAAACTGAGGTGGGATCATTTGAGTCTGGGAGGCCAAGGCTGCAGTGAGCCATAAATGTGTCACTGCCCTCCAGCCTGGGCAACAGATTAGACCCGTCTCAAAAAAAAAAAAAAAAAAAAAAAAGAAAAGAAAAAGAAAGAAAGAAAGAAAGAAAGAAAGAAAGAAAGAAAGAAAGAAAGAAAGAAAGAAAGAAAAGAAAAAGAGAAAGAGAAAGAAAATTTTGCAATTTTGATTCACTTCGACTTCTGATATCCAATATGACATATTATATGATATCAGATTTGAGCATATGTAGTACTTTCTTCCCATGTCATAGATTCTTTGAAAATCTACATTTATTTATTCCAAATAACTTATAATTTATACCAGAAAAATCTCTGTAAAGTTAGAGCATTGTTATGCATCAGATACAATCATAAAAATATATTCGATCTCTAATGCCAAGGATATGTTTACACTAACATCTATTAACTAATGTTATTTTGAAATTTAAGTTATGTATAATTATGAACATGAATTTGCTAGTATACCTATATATGATATACTTATTTTCTTACAATTTAACCTTTTTCATAGTGCTTAAGGAGAGGCACTGTTAATCACTTTTTAAATTATTATCTTATTAAGTCTTGATTTTTTTAAATGCCCTACGATAGAAGTAATTTTAATTTTCCATTTCACAGAAAAGGGAATTAAGATAAAGAGATGTTTAATCAGTTGACTAAGGCCACAGGTTATAAGTAGTGTACCTGAGGTTTGAACCCAGGCAATCTGAGTGCAGATCTATGCATTGAACTATTATATGGTAGTACATAAAATATCAACAGTACAGTGGGATCTAAAATGAAAAATAAAGGTCTCTTACTCACTTGCATCCTTATCTCTTTTACCACTTCTTAAAGACATGCATAACTAGCTTTTAATGTCCATAATTGCTTTTGTTAGATAGTACCCTAACTTTAAGTAAGGAACATATAGTTTATTTATAGGTTTAAACAAACTCATGAGGAAATTTAAAAACATTACTTCCAATACTCTTTTAGCTTCTGTAACCATACTTCCATTAGTTGTGTTTTGGTTATTTTAGTTCTTACCTTAAAACTTTAAAAAAAAAAAAAACTTAAATATTTAACTTTGATTCATCCACTTGAAATAATTTTTGTCTGATTAACCCTCTTTCCTTCTTTCTTCATTTTCTGTGAGACATTTTTACATTATAAAATTTTATATTATTTGTAGTCTCATGGAGAATTATGGTTGTTTAACAGTCAAAAACCAGTAAACACCTTTGTCAAGTTATGCTCATGCATTAATAATAATTAAGTTAAATAATTAACTTAGAACAAAGTATTGTGAAGGACATGTGATCTGAGGCCATTAAAATTTGGGATCATTTAACCATTCCTCCTTGTAATTGCTCAGAATTATGCTAAAATTATTTGTTTCGCTTAAATTAAGACTATGCTTTTCTTCTGCAGCTTGGAGTTTTACCACATATTCTGTAACTTTATGTACTTTATTAAAAATGTGTATAACAGTCTTCTAATTCATTATCCATACATGCCCTATAAGCATCAGATTCAATTTTTTATGTAAGCATTGAAACAGAGTTTACAACATACCTGATTCATTTAACAATAACTGTATGTATGTGCATAAATTTACACAAATGAGCAGATCTCTATACTTAAAGGTTTTTATAGGTATTATAGAATGAAGTGTTCTATAATCTTTATTATTTTTAAGCTAATAAAGTGGTAAATTTTATTCAGAGTTCACATGAAGGTGTTTTTATATAATATCTTACTGTGAGAATAATCTAATTATGCATTTAAATATCATTAATGTATTATTGTATTTAATGTATTAATTATAATTAATGTTGTTAAATGTAAATAGTGAATTTTCACAAAAGGAAAAGTATCAGTATTCACTGAATAATCAGAATGCTTTCACAACCATGATTTTTTTGGGGGTGGGGAGTAACCTGAATGAACACTTATATTGTATATATACTAACTCATACAATGTCTAATATTTTACTGATTGATATGCCAACTCATATCATGTATAATATTTTATTGATTATATATTAATTACTGTAAAACTGCCATTGCTTAAACATGTAAAATACTTTAACACAATTTATGCAGTCATGCAAATGTTATGCAAAAATAATTATTTCTTTTATAAAGGTTTGAATAAATATTTCTAAAAATGGATATGTTAAGGTACTACATATTATCAGTTTTACAATTCAAATCTCCTATACATCTATAACTTCATTCTAATCTGATGATGCTTAGCATAACTGATGTTTTAGAGTTTCATTAAAGTTTTAAATCAATATATGGGATAGAAGTGGAAAATAGTAAGATTTTAACCTGTGGAAATCAGTCATTTTTTATTTAAAAAATACATTTAGATTTCTGTTCTATGTTCTCTAAGGTAGTGGTCACAGTTTCTCCAGAGCTTAGATTGTAGGACAAAAGTTCTTTCTAAAATAAGGCAGAATGATCTCAGTTTAGGCAAGGATCAGAGTACTAGAATATTAATATTTCCAGTACGAATCAGGAATCCTGTTCTATAGTTGACATAGCAATGTTTAAATCTTAAATAAATTATTCATGTTTTCATGGAACGATGCAAATGGCTTTAGTACCTGTTTTGGAAAAAGGCAAGGTTATGCAAATAATGGTATGAGAACAAGTGTGAACAGCTAAGTTTCATGTATCTTTACTTGACAGCAAATACAGAAAATGCATATATTCCCAGTTTAGATGGAGTTAATTATTTTCAATACTGGAAGTGAAAATAATATTTTCCATTGATTTTTAACCATTTTCCTAAAAACACTGTTTTAGAGGGATAGCATGAAGGTGAAGCACCCTGTATCCATCATATAGTAAGTCTGGTTTAGATTAAATTAAAGCTCCCGATAGAAAAAGGAAGTCTAAATCTTTTATATATATCACCCTTTCTTTGTTCTAATTTGAATTTTAACATAAAGAAACTACAGTGTTTAAGAACAAGAGAAGATGAAAAGATGTTATCCATAAAAGAAATAAACACAAATATAATCTTTTTAAAAAGAAGACAAAAGTATTTAGGCAGTTTATTTAAAATATAATTAAATTTATTTACTTGAGTAAGATAGAAATCTAGATTTTCCTGATTTGGGAAAACATTTGTTAGGTTAAGGACAATTTCACAGGAACAGTCTTAAGCAAAGAGTAAAGAAAATAATACTTTGACACATATTTTTAATGTTAATACCAGTATCACCAAGGGGGTGGATAGTCAAACAAATTAAAACTGAAGAGTTTTATTTTGCTCTTAGCTGTTCCCTACCACATCTTTCTTCAGAGGGAAGTTAATACATTATTTATGTCTGATGATACAATTGTCCCATTTAAAAGTCTTCAGTGGTTTCTCACTGCTTAAGACATTTCTAAATGTGGCTCCAGTTTTCTTTTCAATATCATGCTCTTTGTATCACCAGTAAAACCATACTTAGGGCACTAGATCACTCACGTACTCTGAACTAAGCACCATTTGCCTGACTAAACACTATTTATTTGCCTGTCAGCTTTCGAGGCCCAGAACAAATACACCTGATTTCTACCCAGGTCAATTAATCACTCTGCTCTGTGATACCAAACCACATTATAAAAATCACTAGTAATATAACAAATCTATACTCATTTAGAGACATTTTTTGTATTTGTTCGCACTACTAGTCTGTGAGTTCCTACAGAGTTTATATGCTGTTTTATTCATCTTCACAACTATGTTTCTTGGGCACGGTAGAAACTACAAAATCTTTTTTGAATAAATAGTGATGTTACAAATTATTTCCTTATTGTTCTCTATTCAAACAGACTACTTTGTATGTGGAGGTTTCTTTTTAACAGTGTGCTTAGATTTTTATAACCAAATGTTAGTGAAAAAAAAGGACATTAATAAAAATCTACTAATGTGTAACATTAACAGCAAAAAGATTAGGTTGTATATCCAATTCAATATTCTTTTTAAAAGAATGCCTGTCAAATTTTGAAATTTAGATTAATTAAGGTATCAAAGAAATAAGAGATCTAATATACTCATTTATCTTTTGCCTTTTGTTTGTTTCAAAACATGTTAGAGATGTTTGTATAATCACTCTAGTTATGCTGATACTATGTGAAGAAGTAACAGCAAGCTACTGTATGATTGGAAAAATATCAAATAACATACTAAAACAAAAAAATACAACTTTTTTTTATTCTTCTACAAGGACTTTTAAAATTAGAAATGCAATAGAGTTTATTATTTTATAAAATATCTAGAGATATTCTGTAATGTAAAATAACATGATTTTTTTGCAATAGGAAAATTTATTTTCAATTAGACACTTCCAAAAATTAAAAATATTTTATAAATATAGAACAGAAGGTTTTATAAACTCACATAGATGCATGGAGATAAATCAGATAAATCTAGAAAGATTCCAGGCACACACATGTGAACACATACACACATATTGTATATTTATTTTTAAATTATTAGGGCAGAGGCAATTCCAAACACCAATAATGAACAAGCTTTAACAGATTTAAAGACAAGCACTTAGAAATTTATAGTTGCAGAAATGATTCATACAGTTTATATTTTATCTTCTAGAAAATTAGTTTTCTTCTTTTTTCTTTTTTATAATTTATAGTAGATATCCATGTTCTCATAAATTGTATATAAGTTATTAATCACCATCCAAATATCCATGACAAGTATGTCAGATTTTTTATGAAATATAATTATTTGTTTCATTATCTAGTTATGTTTTAATAAGGAATTACTTATAACCACAGATACTATATTTTTGTCCATATTTTTAAAGAAATAATTTTGTGGCAATGCCTATGTATCATGTCATTTTGCATATAGTTTGCAGTCTGTGACTAGGGTTATAAAAATATATTTTAACCTTAAAACAATGTATTTCTTAAAGAGTTATCAGCAAGAACACAGCTCAGTACAGATACTTATTCAAAAGAAAAGGTTTTTTTCCCTTATTTTAGGCTTTTCTGTCTTCTAACATATTAGTATTCTTGGGGAGTCCCTACCATTGTTTATAATTTTCTTTTTTTTTTTTCACATTCTTTTCCATGTAAAACTACCCAGTCTCTGCATGCTGTCACATTTTATTGTAATTTATTTTTAAAAAATACAAATAAAACCACATCACCCCGCTGCTCAAAATCTTTCAGTGTTTCCTCGGGGCCTACAGGATACCAACTCTATTTCTTTGCATTGGATGAAAGGCTCTTTTCAGTCTGGTCCTGCCTGTCTTTCTAGCCTTATCTCCAAAAGTTTGTTCAGTGTGTACTTTGTACTTCAGTCACACTGGGCTACTTGTGGGTCCCCATTAAGCCATGCAATTTCACATTTCTATGCTTGCCTCTTGTAATCTTAGAAAACTCTTACACTCTTCAAGATTCAATTCAAAATCCAATTTTTTTTTAATGTTCTTCCAACTCCCTGTGTGTATAGGTCAGTTGGCATCTACCTATCTTTATTTTATTAATAGTGATATATCTGATTTATACTTAACTGAGAATTCCTCTGCATCTTTGCAACTGTTGCTCCTTAGAACAATGCTGCACTCAGTCAGGGTAGAAAGATAGAAGGTCTGGAGTAAATGAGCAAAGCATTACCATGATTGCCACTGGCAAGTTTGAGCATCATTAATTTAGAATATGTGATGTTTGTTCACACTACTTTTAAATCTCTTAAGATGCTCTTTAGACTGGCCCTAGAGCTTCACATTTATGTTTGCAAGTTTATACATTTTTAATTATTAAATATTCCTCATGATTTTCTAACAAGTTTGTATTTGGGTTTAAATTCACTGTCAGGAGCTACAGGATGATATGATATATATATATATATATATATTACACATATCAAATATTCATACATATATATGTGTATGTTTATTATATAGGTATATATTCTTATATTGGTCTTTCCAATAAACCTATGAGGGCTAGCTATATTCAGATGAATAAGCTACAAAAATAATATTCATAGTATATTACAGAGATTGTAAGTGTAGAAATTGATCAGCTGATTTAACCACAATGAAGTGGTACCAAGTAGATTTTGAAGATAGAAACAGATAATATAACACATAGAGAGTTGTTCATAAATATAACAGTTTTTCATACTTTTCACATATTAAAATTTACTGCATTGAATTGATATAGTCTATTTAGTTACTTGAATCTAAATATTCTTCTTCAATATCTAAGTATTTCTCTTAGATTCATATTTTGAAAGTCAACATAAGTAACATGTGTCTTGACTGATAGTAGTAAAGTTACTTGGAGATAATCATGTAAAACATCCCCAATTTTATTTAAATTAGTGATTTTCAAATGGAGATGGTTTCATCTCCAAGGAGTCATTTGACAATGTCTGGCTGTTTTGGGTATAGTTGGGAAGGGAGTGTTACTGACATCTAGTGGGTAGAGGCCAAGGGTGCTGCTAAATATACAACAATGCAGCTCCCACAACAAATTATTTGACCCAAAATACTAATAGTAAAGAACTCTTGCTTTAAGCAAATTGTTCTACTTATGTTCAGTCCCTATATAGAGAGAATCATTTAATCATTCAAAGAAACGGCTCAAATTCCCACATCACCATCAAGAAGACTAAAATTTGTCATCATTTTTTACATCAAAATCATTGAAAAGAACTTTCAAAGCATCCATGTAGGTAATAATATTTTCCATTTCTTTCTAAAGGTACTGACTTTTGGTATCTAATGATATTTTAATAATTATTTAAATTTAGTGATTCTTTACATTACATCAAGTCCTTTCATGGGGATGGTGATAGATGCAACAAATTAGGTATGCCTCTGTTCAGGAGGATAATTGCCACAGAGGATCAAGAGCCCATGAACTGTACAGTTTTTCGCTCTTTCCTAAAAATTATATTGTAAAAAGAGAAGAATAGAACTTGAGCAGATAATCTAGCTTTCATGTTCTCTTTAGACAACATTCTGACTAAATTATGCCACACAGACAAAAGGAATATAAAGATATACTTAGAAAAAAGGCATTTTCAACCTTCTTCAGTATCCAGTTCAACTTGATTGAGACAACTGAGTGTCTAAGTGCAAAGTAAGCCAGGAAGGCTGGCATCCTTAATTTGTTCTCAAAATAAGGTATGGGATGAAAGGTATTAAACTAAATGGTTTGTCACCATGAAACTAAACTATTATGAGTAAACTCAGAAAAAGTTGCTCTACTGAGAACCATTAAAAGTTGTTCTTAAAAAAATGGAAATAAAAATATCTTTTATGTCTCACTCTCAGTACATTTATCATTAACTTCTTAATTAATTTATTAACTGGGCACTAGCCACAATTTTCATTCCATCTGAGATAGATTTCTGTGAAGAATTTCACAAATAGCCTCTGATTTATATATATGTGTATGTATCATAGACTATACGTATACCTACAGTACATAGATGTTGGATATGTATGTCTGATATATATGTATGTACATATAAATCCACATAAAATGACTACAAATAGTTAGAAACTTTAATCTATATAAAGAATAAGGATACAATAGGTGATGCTGAGCTCTTGTGCCACAATCGTCCATTCCCTCAAGTGAAGCCATGATCTGAATAAGCACAGAGGTAAGCCTTGCAATGTGTATTGAGCTAAGTTTTCATTTGTGGATACATACTTCTTAATTAAAAAATATAGAGATTATCTTACAATACTACTATAGAGATTTAACTAAAAAATACAGTGATTACCTTATGACACTACTATAATAATTTAACATTCATTAAATAGGAGATTGTATTTTAGTGGAAACAAATATTTTAATCTCTAGTAGCTGCTTTCAAGGACAACATATCTGTTGTAATATATGTCAACAAAATTATTTTAATACAGGGCTGAATAAAGTAGATCTTATAATTGAGTTAGAAGTAAAATACAGTAAGAAAATGAAGTGATTATTTCTTATTGTGTTTTAAAGCAGACATCAATAAAGGGATAGCTTTTAAGCTAGGTTTTGAAGAATTAGGCAGATTTCCCAAAATAAAGTTATCAGGATGCAGTTTCTGTCAACTTATTCTTTCTTATAGTCAATTAAATTTATCTTCTGATAATATATTTTGTTTTCCATAACTTTTAACAAAAATATGAGATCTCAGTTTGTCATAAATATTCTGATCATATTATATGGGGGTAAATTCAGATAAATTATCATAGCTTCTACATTTTAGTTTTTAGAATATATAACATTTATTTATCTAGGTAAGTTGTTGATAGTAAAATAATGATAATTATAATAATTTCAAAAACACACATTTTCAATTTTTATTTTCCATATTATAAGCATATATTTTATGCTTTAGTGTTGTTAGTAAATTAATTTATTCTTCTTAGTCTCTGTATAATCTCTGAGCACAGTAACATAGTCTTCCCAGGCTCTTTGTATACATGTATATGGCAGATAAAGGTCAGATCATGCAGAGTTATATAATTAAGTTTAAGAAACTAGATTTAATGCTGAGAGAAGGTGGGTCATGTCTAGAGCAGGAAGACAAAATGGGATAATTCTGTTAGGTAGGAGAAGGGGGAGTGATATAAATTAAGACAGAGATACTTGGACGGAGTATGCATAGACGTATAGCAAAATGTAGTTGTGGTTGTATGAATATAGAGAAACAGAAAACCAAAAGTGAAGGATGATACCTGGTTTTCAGTTTTGGAAACTGGAGATTGAAGCTGGGCCCCTTTCAAAGATAGTGGAATACAGCAGGAAAGAGGCAGAATACTGAGTTCTATTTTTGACATGTTGAGGTCAGATAGATATCTCTGGACAGTTAGTAAACGCATAATTATTCAAGTTCACGGAAAGTATCTGGGCTTGGAATATAGAGGTATGCATAATGAGCACACAGGTGACATTTGATGTGGCAGGAATACATGTGAATACAGGGGGGAAATGTTTGGCAGGAGAAGAGGAGAGCCTGTTTAAGCATCCTAAATACTACAAATCATCAGAATATTTTCTTGCCAATTTGTTTTTGTTATTCCTTGCCAGGCACACATTCTCTACCAGGATGCTCAAGGTCAACATTATATTGCTTTTCAGGCACTAACTGATTCATCTCCTATCTTCCATTCACAAGTGCATACTTCCCATGTCCCCCAAAGTCACAGCAGATCATATGGGGCTTCTTTTACTAGTTTTTTTCTTTTTTTACTAGTTTCTTTTACAAAATTGTGTACTACTTTATGTGACCTTTCCCAAATAACAAAAAAGCTTTCCTGCAGTTATTATTCACCAAAGTTTGGAGATTTTATTCCCTGGAGTAGGAACAGAAAGAATAATTCTGCTCGTGGCTCCTGATAACAACTCTCAAATTCTACTATGATGAAATCTTGCTCTTGAGCTAGGCAACATAACCTGCTCTGCCAAGTGTCAAGAAATATCCTTGCTTTACCAATTGCAAAATTGTGATGGAGCCAGTGAATACTGTTATACTAGATGCTTGCTGCTATACTCTTACTCACTGTTCCTTTTACTCCACTCAGAGCATCCCCTGCTTCTAGATTCCCTCATTGATCTCACGGGATGCACCATCTCGGTAACGTTGGCTGATTCCACTTCACATTCCCAAATGGGCATTCCCATTCTCTGTCTTATTCCTTTCTATCTGTACTCTCTTGATACGCAATATTCAGAGTATACCCGTAGTTTTAAACAGCTCTTTTATGGTAATGACTTCCAAATATACAGACCAAGCCCGCACCATGGCCCTTCAGCACACTCTACTCCTCCAAGTCCCTGACACTCATATCCAACTACTTTCTTTATATCACCATTTAAATATCTAATAGGCATCTCGAACTGAGCATATTCAATTCTTTTTATTCTTCCTCACACTATTTTCCCAGTATCCATAATGGCCCACTGTTTATCTTGTAGGTCAAGCCTTGACTTATCTTGACTTGTCTTGACTTGTCTCTTTTCCTCTCAGGTCGCATGGAACTGATCTGCCTTTACTGTTGCCTCAAGTTTCAAACTACACTCTAAATCTAACTAATTATTACCATTTCTACTGCTGCAATGCTAACCAAATTCTCCTTAATCTCTTGCAAAAAAATTAACAGCCTTTTAATGTATATAATCTCATCTCTCCCCTACTTGCCTCTAAGCAACACGACACTGTTCATTTCTTCTTCAGGGTCTTTGGATTCACTGTTCTACCTCCTGCATTATTTTCTCTTACATCTTTGCATGGCTCATACCCTTATTTAATCCAGGCTTCTGCTCAAATGACATACCTCAGAAAAGGCTTGAATGATTACCCTTTGCAATCTTTCACACTAATTACGTTTTTCTTCTTTATTTTTTATCACAGCATTGACATTTTAATATGCATTTATATTTTTATTTGTTTATCATCTGCCTCCCTCACTAGTATTTAAGAGAACAGGGCATTTTCCTTCTCCATTTCTGTAACCTAAGAACATAAGCTAGTACTTAACTATGAATGCTCAGAATTATTAATTGAATGAATATATGAATGAATGAATAAATAGAATGTTCAAAAGATTTAGAAATGTAAGTCTTTTATAATTTACATGACTCTACCTTAAACCTATAAATTCTATTGAAAGAAATGTAGACAAAGTATTTATAAAGACAAAATCTAACAGCATTCTCTGATTAATTCTACTAATGAGCTCTCACATTTGCCTGTGAAAAGCCTGTTTCTCCTAACTGAGCACTCATGTTTTATTTCTTGCCCTTATGTTTTTTTCTTAAGAGTCTTTAAAGAATGCAGCCAGACTGCTGTCTTCCAAACGGTTTTGTTTCCTCATGCTGAAAGTAGGACTTTTATATTTAGTAGCACAAACTCTCTCCTAATTATATACAACCTACTATTCTAAATTTTGCATGCCACTTTGCAGTTTAGTGCTTTACGATTTACTTGGTACCAATTTTGGTGTCAAAATTTGACGTTTAGATTGCTTTTGAAACTAATGGCAAAGTGGATTTAGTACTGAATGAAACTTAGCATCTGCTTTCTTGGCTTCTTTTTAATTGTTCTTTTATTTATGTGTAGTGACCTACCTATAATGTTATGGTGATAGATAAAATACTCATCATAACATACATTCAGAGAAAATATTTTTCATCCTTAGTAAGGTAATTTTGCTCTTTTATTTTTCCTTTGAACATCAAAGGACTGGAATGCAGTATTCACAGCACACTAAACACCTATCATTAATTCAAATGTGTTAAAGGTATTTTAATATATGGAGAGAAACTGGTAGAAATGTGGGCATACTATGTTTATATCCTCTAGTGATCTGACATTAGCTGGGTTATTATGGTCTGCAATTTTAATTAACAGGTAAATTTTCCCTAACTATAAAATAGCATTACTCGCATTCTGTGGTCTTATGTTAGGTGTCTCTCTCTCTCCCTGTGTGTGTGTGTGTCTCTGTTTCTGTCTCTGAATGTCTCTGTCTCTTTCACATCTAGATATACAGATGTGTATATCATGTATGTATAAGCAAATATATAATTGCCTGTACATAATTATGTATAACTAATCAATAAATAAAACATTAAAACTTCATAGCAGGTTAAATTTAAAATAAACAAGAATTTAAATTCTCTTTGTTTTGGTTAGTGCTTCTTCTATTCAGTAATTCACAAAATTGAGTTTGTGGCTGCTATTGTCTGAATATGTCCCCCAAAGTTCATGTATTGGAAACTTAAGCCCAATGCAAAATTGCTGAAAGGTGTAATGTTTAAGAGATGTTTAAGGATGATTTAACATCTTTATTAAGGGAATGGGTTAGTTATTGGGAGAGTGGGTTTGTTATAGCCCCCTCTTGCTCTCTCACTATCACATGCTCTTGCTCTAAAAATGTAAGTTTTTTTCCTCTGAAAATTAACCAGTCTTTGGTATTCTGTTATAATGATACAAAACAGACTAAAATGATGGGCATATTTTACACATCCTACGTAACCTCTGTGGTAAAGCATCATAATACATTTTAATAAGACAAAAACAATAATGTTATTCAAAATTTCCCTTAGGGAGTTGCCAAATTTTGGTTATACTGCAAGACAGTAGGAAAAAGTGCAAACACGTAAAATGATTTTATTGTGAATATTTTTGAAATTACTTTATTTATAGTTTTGCCTTTGAGCTATTTTTTCCCTTTGTTATAAAATGAGAAAAGCTGGTAGTATTTCCAAATGTTAGCCTATGTTTAAAGATTCTTATAGTCCTTTCGGCTGTTTGACATTATCTTTAACTAGACATCATACATATGTAATGAAAACCGCCCTTGGCATTTGAAAATTAAAGAGGAGAAACACCAAAACATTGTGCATTTCAGAATATAGGCAAATTAAATTTCTCTTGCAAAAAGTGTTTGAACTTTATTTGATATTGAACCTATTTGTTATTAATCTTCATAGTTTTTAACCTAAACCTTGTTTTTCTGTTCATAGACTAAAAGCCTTAAAAATAACCACCATCAATTTTACATTTTATTTAAAAGGATAATCTATTTTTCTATTTCAATGAAATATTTCAGATTTTTTAAACAGAAAAAATATGATTACTTGATTATTTCTTCAGTGATTTAATTATTTGGCATTTGTTCTCATCATCTTCAAATATCTCTAAATTTTGTGCCATTCTATTTTGGAAAGAAGTATTTCTTAAGGTAAATTATTTCTTTTTTTTATAAAAGCCTATTGATATAACGTCTAATGATCATTGTTAATTATCCTGTAAATGTTTGGTTAGAAGAGCAAAATGTAGTCGTTGAAATTTCTCAAATTTTTATGTTATATGAGTGTTTTAAAACATGGGTAAATCCTATAAAAGATAAAATATATTTTTACACACATGTCACACATACCATGTTTTTAAAAAATAAGTCTCACTTGTAATAGAGAGCTAATTCTTTGGTTTGCTATTGCATTGCGAAATTATTATAAAACAATATTCTCTGTACTCTAAATCTTATTCTATAAATTTTTTCCGTAATATATCAAGAAAACATTAAGTAAATGAAAATAAATTCCTAATGGCAAAATATATTCATTGCTTGATTTAGTTTATTATTTTGTCTAATGATAAATCATACCATGTTCATAGTATTTCTTCATTCTTTTGGCCATGTATACTGCTTTCTTCCAGTAGAATGTTCCTGTATGTCTCCTTTATTTTTGGCCAAATTTTATCTTATATAAACCGATGATCATTATTGTCAGTCTACACTGGAAAGCTGAATAAGGAAGAATAAAATTTTCATTAGTCAATACATTTTGTTTTTGTTATTTTCTATCAAAACCACCTTAATTAGTATTTTTTACTGAGTTTCTATTTAAAATGGAGACTGTATAAACTATAATTTTCTTATTCCATGGTTAACAGCTTTTTTCCTTTTCTTGTTTTTGGTTTTGTTTTATTTAATAAGTACGATAAATTCACTTGAAATAACATATAATCAAGGAATTACCTTATAAAATGATAAAGTCACATGGTTTATTATGGCTTCAGACAAAAACTTAGTCCAATGGATAAAATAATTTCATCAGTGCTGTTTGTCTTTCTTGTCTCTAGAATCAGAAGATTTATCTGTGTCTTCACCTATAATGGCTTTATTCTGAGGCACACTGACTATGAAGTGGGGAAAATGGCTTATATGGTCCTTACTGTAACCATGTACATAGCAGACCTGTGTACATAGTCCTTGTCATTTAAACGTTAGAAAAAAATTCAAAACTGTTTTTTGCAATACCAGCACAAAAAAATGTTTAGAAATGAATAATTCAGAAGCTTATTATGTTAGAGGAAATTGTATTGGTAAAGACACCATAGATTTGCAATAAAAAGCCTTTATGGTTCAAGTCTAAACTCAAATGTGCTGTCAAACTTGCAGGAGAAACTGCAAAATCCATGTAGCCGAAAGAGCATCATGTTCAACAAAACCCACTTCAGATATTACATGGAGGATATGGATAAAGAAAACCCTTTAAGATTTTGAAACCAAAAGCCATATAAGTGACCAAAGCCTACACAAGGATGTTTTTCCTAGAAAGCAGAATCAGTGTTCTTTCACTTTCATGGCAGTGGGTCTTTATTTCATCCTTCCAGCAGGATTCCAACATTGCTATGAGTGTGTGTGTGTGTGTGTGTGTGTGTGTGTGTGTGTGTGTGTGTCTCCAATCTTCCCTCTACCAAATGGAAGTGTCTATTACTGTTATCTTCCCCCTAGGACACCATTAAACAGATGATATGTAACTTATTATTTAGTTTATAAATCATGAGAAAATGAGAACTCACCATAAATCTGATGGAAACGACTCCCTTTCACACAGAGAGTATAAATACTAAGCTGGATTCAGTGGCTGGATGAAACTTTAGATTTTTTTTTTTTCCCTTACAGAAAGGTAAATATGATCTATGTGTGAGAAGAGAGAAAAGAGATATGGTGACTGCACAAACAAACTTATTATAGCTAGGACAAGGTAGGTGAGAGCAGGCATTGCCTTTTCAGGTGTTCTTCCCTTTCAACTGGCTCAATGTTAACAGGCCTCAGAGTGCTCTGAGTTTCTGCAAGATGACAGTGCCATTAAATAAGAAAAGAGTCAGGATGCCTGAGTGGCTGCACAGGGAAGAGCCATACCAACACACACCACACTGTGAAGTATGCCAGAAGCCAACGTGTATGATGTCAAGCCACCAAGGTTTGGTGTAGTGTGCTTGCTTGCTGTTTGTTTTACTGGTTAACTAGGAACTCAAACTCAAGGAAAATGGAAAGAGGAGATTCAACTAGGAGAATAAGTTCAAGAAACAGCAATAAAAGAGTAGGTTTGTAACAATAAGCCACACTTATTTCTTTTCAAAAACTTATGAAACAGAGCCCTTTCTTGATTATTAAAGAAAGAAAAAGAATAAAGCATCAATACATAATAAGAGAAATAAATAGGAAACAGGTACATATTTGAAATTTTTAAAATATGATCTAAATTTTTTAGTTCAATCTATTGAAAACTTAGACAAAATGCAAGATATTCTAGAAACTTTAAATGGCAAAATAAGAAAGACTTATAATAATAAAGACATTGAATCACTAACAACAAATCTATCTACAAAAATGCAACACATTCAGTTGGTTTTAAAGTTGATGCTTAACAATTTTAAAATTTCTAGGATAGAAAATTTAAATCTCTAAACGATTTCTGCTAATATCGAAATATGCAGACTTCCCAAAAAACATTTCATGAAGCCACTGATGCTTTTAAACTAGAATTAAATAATATATAAAGAAATTACAATTACAGAAGTTTGAATTATAAATTAACTATTAAGATACAAATGAACAAATATTTATAAATTATCATATGTTTAATAATATTGTAATTGTAATGTCTATAAATGAGATTTATCTCATTAACAGATTAAATAATTAAAACATGAATATCTCAATATATGCATAAAAATTAATAAAATTCAGCATATATTCCTGACAAAACACTTCTTATAAAACTAGGAATAGATGGAAGCTTTCTCACTTTGATAAAGGTGTGAAAATAAATATTTTGAAATATTTGTAACTAGATACCAAACTTTATAATTGGATGCTATGGAAATATTTCTTTCTTTTTTTTTGAGACAGAGTCTTGCTCTGTCGCCCAGGCTGGAGTGCAGTGGTGCGATCTCAACTCACTGCAACCTTCATCTCCTGGGTTCAAGCAATTCTTCTGCTTCAGCCTCCCAAGTAGCTAGAACTACAGATGTTCACCACCATGCCTGGCTGATTTTTATATTTTCAGTAGAGATGGAGATTCACCATATTGGCCAGGCTGGTCTTAAACTCCTGACCTCGTGATCCACCCACCTTGGCCTCCCAAAGTGTTGGAATTATAGGCATGAGCCACCGGGCCCTGCAATAAATATTTTTTAAACAAGTCACAAAACAACAAGGGAAAAGAAAATATTGAGATAACAAAAGATTAAAGTAATTTTATTGTGCTGGTTATCTGTATATAGTAAAAATATAAATATTTCATTTAAGTAAAACAAATCAATTTCAGCATTAAGAAGAGGACAGTCTGAAAAGGAATAAAAATCTTCAACTGTACCTATAACATCTTATTGTTTAAAATTATGTCAGTATTATGAGGCAAATAGCATTTGTTAAATCAGGTTGATGAGTTTGTAACTGTCTATCATCATTTTTACTTTCCATACTTTAAAACTTTATGATTAAAATTAAAAAAAAAGGGAAACTTATGCACATAGGCTTTTTTAAAAATTTAGTTACTCCTGTATTTGAAAAATCAAAAATATAGTCATTAACTACAAAAATAAGTTAATTGGATTGTCTTATGGCATACTTACATTCCTTAAGTTTGTATTAGTGAGTAATTGACTTCAGTCCCACACAGAGTGATAAAGATAGATTTATCCAGCTAATACATCCTTGATGTAGGGGTAGGAGGGCTATTTGCTTTTGCCATATTACCTGATTGTTCTTCCAAAAAGAAGATGCTCTGGAGCAGGTAAATAGATAAATAAAACTGTGGTACATCTAGACAATAGAATATTATTTAGCACTAAAAATACTGGCTATTAAACCATGAAAAAAACATAGGGGAAAGATAAATGCATATTATTAAGTGAAAGAAGCCAATTTGAAAATACTACATTCTATTGGTTTCCAAATATATAATAAGTTGGGAAAGTTGAAACTATGGAGACAGTAAAAAGATCAACTGTTTTCAGAGGTTGAGAGGAGGGAGGAATAAATAGGTGGAGCACTAAGGAATTTTAGGGCAGTGAAAGTACTCAAACTACTCTGTATAATACCATAATTGTGGTTGTGTGTAATTATAAACTTTCGGCTGGGCACAGTAGCTGACACCTGTAATCCCAGCACTTTGGGAGGCTGAGGTGGGCAGATCACCTGAGGTCGAGAGTTTGAGACCAGCCTGACCATCATGGAGAAACCCTATCTCTAATAAAGATACAAAAAATTAGCTGGGTGTGGTGGCATATGCCTGTAATCCCAGCTACTCAGGAGGCTGAAGCAGGAGAATAGCCTGGGAGGTGAAGGTTGCAGGGAGTGGAGATTGTACCATTGCACTCCAGCCTGGGCAACAAGCATGAAACTCCATGTCAAAAAAAAACAAATAAAAAATAAAATATAAATATAAATGAATAAATAAATAAATAAATAAATTTGCCTATTAACATAGAATGTACAACATCAATAAACTATAGAGAAATGTAAACTATGGATTCTGGATAAAAAAAACTGAATTCTGTTAAGGACAGTATGTCAGTGTAGGTTCAGCCATTTTTAAAAATGTATCACTCTTGTGTGACATATTACTATGTGAGAAGTCATGTGCATGTAGAGGAAAGGGGTAGATGGAAAAATCTCTTTTCATTCAATTTTTATGTTAACTTAAAAGTGCTCTAAATAATAATGTCTATTAAAAATAAATATTTTCATTGTGTGAAATAGCTGACCTATGCTGGCCATAAGTGATCAGCTCTGGCCCCATTTAAGAATGTGTCAAGTAACTAATATAAAATCTACAGTTGATCTGAAGGATATGACACAAATGTAAGCTCCTATATTTGTTGTTAAGAAAAGCTGACCTATTTAAGAATCTATTTAAATTGCAGTAATGCTTCAAACATCTTATCTAATGGTGCCATGTGATAGAAAACTATCACTATGAAGCTTATTTTCTAATAGATAAAGCTTAATGAGGACCATCTGTCCCTGAAAACAGTTACAGCTTTATGCCAGTCAACAGATAAGACCACACTTCTGTTGTTTTTGTGATGTTCTTAATTTCTTATGTGAACCAGAGAATTAACCATCACTTTCGTTATTATTTTGATGTTTTAATATACTTATGTTTTAGTACAACTGCTTTCTAAATATTAGAAAAGGAGACATGCCAACCAGGAAGTAGATACTATACAAGATTTAAAGAAAATGTCTTGAATCATGAATTTTATTTTCAGTAACAATACAGTACCAATTGTCATAATATTAGCTGATGGTTTCTTTTATTTGCAAATGAAAAATGCCATAAACAGTTCTCATTTTCTCAGTTGAAAGTATTTTTATAGTTTTGGAAGATGTTCTATCATAACATAAAGACATTTTTCTAAAGCAGACATTTAGAAGAATAAAATTTAAAATTTTACCAATATGAAGCAGATGTCATAGTGAATGAATAGACATTTCTTCATTACTGCCCTTGAATGATTATATCAATCAACAGCATACTGAGCCTACAAGATAAACCTGATCTGTTGTAGGAAAAAGAGATGGAAGGTTTTATTATTTCTCTGCATGTTGCAATTCAAAATAAATATAAAAGTAAATTATATATGATTTCTGTTGTGTTCACCTTTATTATTTTCAGAACTGTTTACTGGGTGCCTATTATATTTCAGGCACTCTGCTACACATCGAGACATATTATCAAGAAGATGCCTGTGCCCATGACTCTTCTCTCCTTTTCAACTCTAAATATAGACCTATGCAAATAAACCCCAATGCAGTTTCAGATATCTCCTAAGCTAGATGAATTCGATTATTCAATTATATGAATTGAAATTTTATGATTTTATACTTATACTCTGCTTCTTTGATTTGACATGTGAATAGTAGTCTAGAATATGTTCTTTCCTTTCTGTTCTAGATTACAAACTTAGATTTCTAAGGCACTATTTATTGATTATACTTAATCTCTTCTGTAAGTTTAGCCCCAGTGTATGATTCCTCTTAAACACTGTTTCAGATCCTCTAGATCTCAGCTGTCTTCAGGCTTTTTGTTCCAAGCCAAGTGCACAGCACGTTAATCAAATATGTTTGAATTCTGATCAATCTCTATGAATACAACCATTCTTGAGAAGGTACATGTCTTACATCACGCCCAGGACTTCCTACTGATGCTGAAGCTTTGGTTATCAGAGGTACCATTTGTACACAACCTAGAAGTCCAATCAATATATGAGGTGAACTTTTAGCCGATGGGACTAGTGGAACACTTCTGCTTTCTTTGCTTGGGAGATAAACTTTTTAGGAGATATCTGGAACTGGATTGCAGTTTGTTTGCAACAGATATTTGGAACTGCACTGGAGTTTATTTGCATAGGTCTCAAGGACTTCCTGAGATGCACTGGGTTGGACCCCTGAGTGTGAGCAACCAGTCACACTTCATATTAAGCAGTAGTAAGCTCAGCAATGGATACTTTATTGGTTTTTCTTCCTCCTCTGATTCACTTCCCTTTTCTCTTGTTTGGCGTCCCTGGTACTTTAACTCCCTAGTAAAGTAATGGCATAGTATTTTTGCCTCAGAATCTGCTTTCTGGGAAATCCAGGTATAAATTTCTTTTCTTTCTGCAGATTCTGGCAAACAGATTTAAATATCTGGAATCTAATAAATTCCTCCTCTGTTCCTTGCCTCATGTAACCCTTACCACAGGCAGAATTACCATGAAGCCATTAAGTTCAGGCCCTTCATATTCACAGGCCCCTTATACAGCCTTGTGCCTGATTTTATATTTCAGTGTTTATGTTTTGTTAAAATACATACATATCTAGGTGATCAATTGCATAATCTTAAGCCCTGACAGAAACTGGCTCTCCTCCTAGCTATCATACTGTCATGTGACTTCCCACACATTCCAACTTCTAGAAAATTACCTGTCTGTATCCTGTGTAGATTGTTCATGTCCTCAGTGCCACAGGCTTTTGAGGTCCTGCTAGTCTCATTTTCCTCCCAATGGGGAGACTTCATTGAGAGATCCCACTTGGTGTCAGGTCTGACAACACTTACAAAGAGCTGCAGCAACACTTGGTTCCAGGGACAGGTGCCCAGAGCAATAGACTTGGAGTTTCACAAACCTATTGTGGCACCTGGGCCTTGGGGTGCAGACACACTCTCTGATTCAGGATTGAATGTAGGTTGCCCACAGTCAGGTTCTGTGACTCTGAGGAAACTCCAAGAAGCTCGAACCCAGGGGCCTGTGTTGTAGCTGTGATTCTACTCCTGGGTGGCAGGGCACAGCATTGGCCCACATTCAGGGAAGAGGAGGTGCTCTGCAGGTTTGGGCAGAGGATACAGGACACGGCTGTAATTCAAGAATCAGAGCAAATAGGGCTCAGTGGCAACTTGAGTTGCATGAAATGAAAGTCTATGCAGTCATGACTCTAGACCCTGCATCGATTGGGCTCAGCAGTGTCCTAGACTCTGTAAAAGCCAGATGCAACAGCAGGCAGGACACCAGACTGTCAGAGCACAGCTGTTGTTTGAGCCTTTGGGGGCAGAGAACAGCACCGTCATTACTCTACTTCCACGGAAAGTGTGTTTCAATCGCTCAGAATCTAGGGGACTAGTCCGGCTCCAGGAAAGCAGAATAATGAGTTGTTTGGCTGTGGAGTGGAGTGTCTCAGCTCAGCTACTGTGGTGTTTCCCTTGACAGAGGGTACCACATCTGCTCAGCCCTGGGATGTACAGCTGCTCAGCTAGGCTAGGGCACCGATTCCCCGGGAGGCCATGCGCTTCTTCAGCTTAGATGAGGGGGGGCATGGCTATTCTGGGCCGTCTAGGTGCCTTTTCCTTGGGATGCAAAACAGTGCCTCAGCTTAGGTATTGGGGTGTGTTACTACTCTGAGTGGCCAGGATGTGTTTCCTGAGATGCAGGACGGGGCCTCAGCCCAGGCACCGGGAGGCATGACTGCTATGAACAGACAATGTACTGTTTTCCCAGGAGGTAGAGAACTGCTTCTGCTTTGGCCTGATGAGGCGATGGGAAGGGGTAGGAAAAACAGCTCCACACACGTTTGGCCCCATGGGAACGGTGTAACAGCTTAGTCTGGGGGTGTCGAGCCTCTGGGCTGGGGCGATTCAGCAGGGCTTAGACTCAGGGATGAAGGGGGGCCATGGGTAATTACCCCCAGAGCAAGGCGCACACCAGTGGTAGTTTCAGCTGCAAAACAGCATAGTGCAGTATCAAGTCTGGCCACAGGGGCGGGGACTCCGTGTTGCTCCTTCCCTGGGGAGGACGCTATGTGGACTGCAGGCGGCAACCTCAGCTGGGCTTAGCTTCGGTGAGGACTGCAGAGGACCCCGGTGGAGAGCCCTGTATTTGTCCAAGGTGTCAGTGTGGGCTGCTGGGACCCTCGTGCTTGTCTCCTCACTGTGGGGAGAAGGCCCTCCTGGTTCCCAGCTAATCCTGGTGTGGTGAGGTGGTGGAGGCCCAGGGTTTCCCTCCGTTCTCCATGTGGCCATCCTGAGTTTCCATGCTCTCCAGGTTGTCTGTTCCTCCTCTTATGCACGCCAGCATTTTATATCAGTTTTTTTTTTTAATGTAGGTTTTAAAATTGTCTCGACTATCTTTGTGAGGATGATGAGTGCTCCAGACTTATAGTCCACCGATACTTGAGATAACGTCTCAGATATTACCCTTGTTTCTTCTTTCTCTCTCACAAACAGTTGGCTATAACGTTTATTCTTATCTCCAAGGAAGACAATCGTATGTGTCTTCAGTTACTGAATAAGCCGCAAAACTAGAGTTAGGGTGGATGTCTATTCTTCTCAGTTCTAAGGAGCGACTATATTCATATGCTGAATCTTGTAAATAAAATGATAAATGTAACAACCCCAAAATAACCTACAGACCTGGTAGATGAATGAAGAAAAAAAGCTACAAATACAAATCATTCAATAAGCCGAAAAATGCTGGGAGAAACTACAGTTATATTTTCTGCAATAGTCATTAATGCGGATCTAGTATTGATAGCTCTGCCATACATATTTCTACATCTTTAAGATTTGGTCGTATTCTCAGTTAGTATGTTTCTTTTCCAAATAGGGTGACATCAAACTTTCACCTTTAATTCTTGTTATCAGAGTCTTCTGGATTCATTTTTATTTGGTATATTTTTATTGGAGCAATCCTAATGAGTTATAAGAATTTATATTTTGTGACTTTTATCATTTATTAGACGTCTTCCAAAAAACAAAGAAGAAATTTAAAATAGTTTTGATTTTATCATCCTAGAACTTATTTCAGCATCACTTATCAGTTATCTATGCTAAAAATGGCTAAAATAATAAAAACAGACAAAAAATGAACACAGAAGGATCATACAAAAGCAAAATAAAGTATTACAATCTTCAAAACTTTTATTTGAATAAACCATTAAAATTCTGGCTTTTAATTTTTTCTGCTCATAATGTCATCGAGAGAAATCATGACAAAATGAGGAATTTCATAATCATTAGATGAGTACAAAGAGACCTGCAGAAATACCCGGATTCTAATAATGATGGTGATATTAATTATATTTTACTAGTCTACATATAATGCTATCTTAAATGAATTTTCTCAAATGAGTAAAAGGCCGAGGGCTTTTTCTTTCTTCTAAGTCATTTTTTCTGAGACATAAGAATGGAGAATAATGGTAGAAAAGTTTTGAGTAGAGTGTGGGATATCTTAAATATCCAATACAATGATTGAGAGAGGAAAATAAGCCAAAAACACACAGGATTTTTTAGTTGTGCTCTGTGATTGTAAAATCAAAGCTATACTTCCTACCCTTTCACATTCCTTGTTCCCCACAAAATACTATCACACTGAATGGTTGTATGATTTTTTAACGCTGAAGCTCTCGGGTGCAGAAAATTCCAGTCAAGTTTCCCTTTCCCACTCTTCCTTTTCGTCTTGTCCCTAGAGGGGAAATAGGCATTTGTCTTGTTCTAGGAAGAAAAACTTATTTAATTCCAATATGAAAGTCTGCTTCTGGATTTTAAAGACTACTCAACCCATGAAAAACAGGTAACTGTGAAATAGCTTTTAAAAACTCTTCTAAGTTTTCAAATACTAAAAACCTTTGTTGTTTTTGTTTTTGCAATACAGAAAACTATGTTCCTTAAACATGGAGGATACAGCTTTTCCTTTCTCTGTGCTGAGAAGACTATGAGGAATTAAGATGCATCTATTTCTTAAGTTATTCATTTTTTTCCATATCTTATAATTTTTGGTATCTAGAAATTAAATGTGGTGATCTTATCTATATACTGTACCTCATGTCATAATATGATCATTAACAGAGTTCAATCTCATTATCAAAAGATAGTTTGATCAATAAATTATATGGTCATCTTAACGTTAAAATGCTAGAATTTTCTAAAGTGCTCATAGAAGTGCTAGTCTATCACCAGACAGACTGTCCTTAGGATCACTTTAGGTAAAAGTAAATGTAAATCAGACAAACAATTATGCTTATACAATCAGCATTACTGATACCTCCCAGGGAGAAGTAGTATAATTACTTTCTTTCAGATAGTTCTAGCCGTAGTTGTAATAAAGAGCTAAAGATGTTTATTGTCTAAGTTGAGAGCAGCTGAATGGATTAAATTAGATAATTACCAGCTGTTACTCACTTCAGAAATTGGCTGGAACTCAGAAAAGAGCCTAAGAGAGTTGTAATGACATGGTTTGATACCCAGGTGTCAGAGAGTTGCAAGAAAAGCGAGATTTATCAAGTTAAGGAATTTGAATCTTAGAATAATACCAACTTTCATGAGGTTTTGCAAACCCTATTCCTAATATTAATACTCAGAATTATGAGATTTGGACAACAATCATGATTTTGTGGGTTTAATAGCTATTCGTAAATTGAATAGCCATCCTTCCAAATCTTTGTATAGACTTAAAATCTCTCTATCTCTCTCTCATTATATATATAAACACTCCATTAAAGCTATACATATAAACACTCCATTAAAGAGTTACATGATTGTTCCAAACTTCTGCTGGTGATAATATTTTCATATTTATATTACTTATTATATTTCTGTATTTTTACCACTGCTGATTATATTTCTAGAAGTACTGCTTATTTCTTAGCACTGCTGATTAGAGATATGGGCAATTTGAATTTTTCCCTCATAGTTTATTCATTGATGTTTCTTCCACTGTGATTTTTTTTTTTTTTTTTTGCGCTCTTCACTTGTATAATGTGACATTTATTCACATTTTTGAGATGTAAGTGAATATATTCCTATTGATAAGGAAATGCTCAAGTGCTTCCATTATAATGTAAATAAGTTGCCTGTAATAAAGGATTTTTGGTTGATCATCATGATTTATTAAAACGGTATACCACATATACCTATACTGAAATACTGTGATATATAAGTGTGATAATTTTGTAAGTTTTAAACTCTACCATTTCAGTATGCTTTAAATAGTAACTTTGTTCTCATTATACGATAAAACAAACGTTCCAAGTGTAGAAGGTGGTACTATGTCACTCATATGTTCCCTCTGTTTAGTCTAGACCTGAAATTAATAAAGGCTTAAATGTGGGAAATTTCAAAGGGTTCCTTTTAACTTTACAAATTGTGTTCTGTTTTTTAGAACCACAATTATTTGATTAAAATGACTTCAATTTAAGTCTGTATCAGGGCCAAAGAATAAAATGTGAGATTTTGTCATTTACAAATGAAGACTTGACACAATGCTTTCTTTGTTTGCTGGGACATCCATAAGCTGCTAAAGAATGAGGTCAATTCTTCTGTTAAAAGACATGCAAGTTCAACTTTATGGGATAATCAGCTTCACTATTTTTCTGTATTTAGTGTCTTGATTTTCCTTCAAGTAAGTCACATTATTTTTCATATAACATCTCTTCATGTAAAGGTGTAATCGTGTATACATTAGTACAAATTAATAGAGAAAATAATTTCGAGAAAACTAGTAAAGCACAGACTATGTTCAGGATAGTTCAGTTAATAAAACCCTCCTAACTCTTCCTTACAATAAAAGCATTTTTATTTTTATTGAGTCCCACATGTTATTTCTTCAGGATAGCATATCATTGGGCCTTGTTGCCAATGTAGCTATGTATATTAAATCGTTAAAAAAAAAAAAAACCCAATAGCTTATGATGAGCGATTGCAATGCCAATACGCAAAATATAAACTAGATCTCTTCTTCCATACTTACACAGCGACTGTCTCTCCTAAAACAAAAGCCATAATCCAGGGCACATTAAGATTTGTTTCTAATTGTTGCTCCCCTATTAGCTCTTCAAGGGAAGATAACACAATTTGTAATGTTGTAAAGGAGGCATTTATGGATTATATGTTATGAATCTAACATGACATAATCCAAAGCTTCTCATTATTCAATAAAAACTTCTCTGTCCTAAGCAATCATTTCACAATATGTCCTTCTCCACTCAGACTTGTGCTTTGCATGCCAAGCATGTTTACTCAGGTGTTTGTTCATCATGTACATTTCTTTATATTTTTATTCACAGTCCATCTGGTGTCATACTTCTGCCACAAGGCATCCCTTTCTGACCATGCAGGTCATTACTTGATTACCGTGATTATATTCTCCACTTTTTTGCCAGTATGTTCATGAAGCTCTTTCCAATTTCCCTGCCATCAAGCACCTCAGGAAGTATCCACATAATCTTATACTTAATCTTAAAAAAATGGACACTTAATCTTAATCATAGGACAAAGAGATCATATTTTTAATATGAAAATTCTCTTCCACTATTCTTAATCTTTACTTTTTTCCACAATGCTCAACATCAACCACCACATAATATATGTATTTGTTTACTCTCGTTTCCCTTCCACTAGAATGTTAACTTCACACAGAAGGAGACTGTTTTATTTACTGCCGCTTCCCCTGAGCCTATCATGGTGCCTGAAACAACTCCATCAACATTTGCTGATTCATTGCACGAAGGACAAAAGGATGTGCTGTAGTAGTAGATGAAAGAAACATAGTTTAAAGATCAACAAAAACAGATCACAAAGCATTTTGTCTTCTGGTTTTTGTCATTTATGATGTTTGTATCAATGGTGATAGAATATTTAAATGAATTTAATCACATGTACATTCAGAACCTACATTTCCTCTTTATACATAGGTTCTACATCATCCTACAATCATATTTGAGCAGTTCTTCAAAAACTGATTTGCTATTCTCATCCTGTCCCCCTTTGACTATTCAGTGAGATTCCGTAAGAGAGAATAAATTGTTGAAATATTAATAATATTGCTACTCAAATTTCACCATTTGCTAAGTTATTTTTTGAATATAAGCTGCTTTTGAGGGTTAGGTCTATTCTTGTTTTGTTTTGATACTTGAGCTTCTGATTCTATGTGAAGTTATGTACCACTCCCTAGGGAATTCTGACATAATCACGTGAATGTAATCATTCTTGATTTGGCCTTATTTAGGAACTCGTTAAATGTCCTCAATTAATTTCATTGTATTGGCAAATTCTTAACACTCCTTTTAATAATTTATTTTTGTTGTTTTTAGTATAAGAACATTGAAAAAGGGAGTTCACAAACCTTACAAAATATTATTTCAAGTGAACTTTAGAATTGATAGTCACATTTCCTTTAAAAATGGAACCTGCTAACCTTTATGTCAAGCAACTTCCAAATAACTTCATTCAGTAATTAAAATTCTAGTTTCTTTCCTGAGATTATCTATATTAATGTAGTTTATGAAACAAGAAATACAGTGTAATTTTAGTCACATTACCATTAAGCTCTTTAAAACATCTTATTGTGATCCTTCCTATTAGATTTTAATCTGCAGATTATAAAACTAGAGAATGAGTAACTAGTTGTCTTAATTTAGTTAAGAGAAAATTATGCTCATACAACAGGCACATCCACAAACACACACACTTAAAAACAAAACTGTGAAGTAGTAATCTTAGTAATTTTTATATTACAGAATTATTTAAAATAAATTAAAACCAACAAGGTAAAAAAGATGTTTTTGATTGTCACACTCTCCAACTAAACAGGAAAGTATAGTCTTGATCCTATAAATTAATTTGGTGATTTAAGTACATATTAATTATGAGATAGGCAGTGAGTACTTCATTTTCATTTTTGATTCAATAAGAAAAACTCAAGTAAGCACATTTACTCACTTTACCAAGCACACCTAAGCAGTATCCATGATACAGTAGTCATCACTATTATACTCAAAGAGAACCTCATTGGGTCAAATTTCAGGAGCAAGCACCACATGATTAGGAAAAACAGACTACTATGGTGAAATTTTATATCCATATTACAGTGCTTATGTCCATTTTCTTAGTATTAACATACATAAAATCTCAAATGTCTGAAGCCAGAATGGAATAGTTGAAATATCTGTGGAATTTGAGAGAAACTATACATTTTATGTGTAATTGTACACACATGTACACTTTTTTAGGAGAAAGATTAAGAAAACGAGAGAAAGAAGAGATAGTGAGGAAGACAGGATACAATAACAGTGAAAAAATATTCAGATTTAAGAAACAGTTTTCAGCATTTTTGAGACACAAGATTTGAGAAAAATCTGGGAATATTGAATAGAGGTTATAACATTCTTAGAAAGAGAAGAAAAATTGGACCTCACAGTTAACAGTAAAACATTTTGTTACTCCGCATTAGAATATAAGCTGCTTTGGAGAAATCTTCTTTTGTTAATTAATGTGTCCTGAATTTTTTACCACAAAGTCTGGCACATAGTAGCTCTTCAATAAATATTTCTTGAATAAGTTTAATGAATATGAATAAGTTTAAAGAAGAAATGGGGTTTTTTAATAGATCCATTGAAATTAATTCCTAACTTAATTACATAGATTCAATGGTTTCATAGAAAAGAGAAATTATCTTGTGTTAATTAGGTATTTGAAATAAATTGGTTGATTTTAGGTTAGTAGATTTTCAGATAGCTGGAAATATAGAGTGAGGCATAGCTCTTTAATTTTTTATTTTAATACTATGTTAGTTTGCTAGGACTCCCATTACAAACTAACACAGACTAGGGTAGCTTCACTAACACAAATTGTTTTTTTTTCCACAGTTCTTGAGGTGAGAAGTCCAAGGTTCAACTGTTGGCAGGTTTGGTTTCTTCTGAGGCCTCTTTCCTTGGTTGGCAGATGGCTATCTTCTCTTTGTGCCCTCACATGGTCTTGTATTTGCGTTTGTGTGTCATCTATTTTGTTTTTAAATTATACTTTAAGTTCTGGGGGTACATGTGCAGAAAGTACAGGATTGTTATGTAGGTATACACGTACCATGGTGGTTTGTTGCATCCATCCCCTGTTATCTACATTAGGTATTTCTCCTACTGTTATCCCTCCCCAATCCCCCCACTCCCTGCTATCCCTCTCCTATCACCCTGGCCCCCAACAGGCCCCAGTGTGTGATGTTCCCCTCCCTGTTACTATGTTTCCTCTTCTTATAAAGACATTTGTCAGATTGATTAGGGCACATCCACATGACCTTATTTAACCTTCATTACTTCTTTAAAGGCTCTATCTCCAAATTCAGTTATATTTTGAGGAAATGGGGGATGGGACCTCAACATATGAATTTTGGAGGGACACAATGCAGTCCATAACAAAGATATTCATGAAATGGTTGTGGTGTGTAACTCACTGCCCTAGGTCCTACAGATACAGAAATAAAAGATGCACTCTCCAGCTCCACATAGCATACATCTCAAGAAAAACAAGAAGAAAAGAAAAACAGTCAAGACATACAAACAGTCATTTGCCATACAGGGAAAATGATATGCTGGCGATTCAGTTATTTACAGGCATGGGTATCTAGTGAACCCTGAAGAGATACAGAGAAATGCCTGGAGGAATGGTGACTTAGCTGAATGCCTGAATGACAAATGAGAGCTAATCATAGGCAGAGAGAGAAATGCCTTCTAGTCACCAGCCATGGTACTCACCAATATCTTGTTGTCTGAGAGAGTCTTGTGTTCCTGTGGGGTAGTGGCACTAACGGCATTGGCAATTGGAGTCATGGAAAGAGTCCATGCTGGGGTTATGTGAAGAGATTTTATTGAGAAAGTTCACCAAAAGAAGCAAGAATTGGATGAGACCTGTCAGAGTATAAGAATGGATTGAATAAGATCAATTGATCTAAGAGACAGTGAAATTATAGTTCTTTAATTAATATAAGAAATCATGAATGTTTAAACTTACACAGTGCTGCTGGTTTGAAGTGAAGAGAATACACATCAAGAGGTAAATTAATAATAATACAATCATAATAATGGCTGAGATTTAATGAGGACTTTCAGTATTGTGTTTTGCATTTATTAATAGTTTTTACAACAAACCTATGTGATGTGTATTATTATTGCCATCTTCATTTAACAGATAAGGAAAGTGAGGCCCAGAAAGATTAAACGATTCATTCAATGTCACAGCTAGTACACAGCTTATCAATAGCTAAGACAAAACTTAAACTTGGGAAATTTGTTTCAGGTATCCATCTTTTAAATCACAATAATGCTTCTGGAGAGATAAGTTACTTTAATAATACAGACTCAACATTATTTGCTGGCCTGAAAAGATAAATGTTTAAGAAGAAATAAATTTAAGATAATTTCTAAGTTTCTGATGTGGGTGGAGGTTACACAGAAAATTGATTTCACTTAGAACAGATTGTAAGATATCCGTGAAGCACCAACGTGAAGATTCCAGGAAAGAATATGCTCAATTGATAAGTATCTAGCAGAGAAATCTGAGCTACAGACCTGGAAACCACAGTTCTGAAGGCAGTAGCTGAAGCTATCGCTTTGTGTGTCCCTCCACCCATGGTAGTTTATGGTCTAAGAATGACAGGTGGTGAATGAGGTGTTCTGGTGTACGTAGCTATCCTCTTGGTGGGATGCTTTGGGCTATAAATCTTAAATTGAATTGGCTTAAACAAAAAGAAAAAGAATTGCTTCAAATAATAAGACCTTGACAATATTGGCAGTTTTCTAGATTGTTTCATTTAATGGCTCAACACTGTCATCAAGGGCACAAGAGGTAAAACAGTTGGTTTTTTTTTTTTTTTTTTTTTTTTCTTTTTTATCTCTATGCTCTACCATCCTTAATTTGGCTCTGCCCTTAGGGTGGCTCTACTATGGTTACAAAATACTGCATCAGTTACAGGCATCATATTAAAATAAGGCAAAATCAGAGACAGGAATATGTTCATCTTTATGACCTATTTTTATTACTGAGTTAAATTTCCCCAGGAGTATCCTAAGAGATCTGTGTTAGTGTCTCTGAACAGAACCACAACCCATAGGGACTCTTAAACCTATGGCAAACCAGATAATAAAGCCATTGTGATTGGGTCAGTTCACTCAGAATCTACCTTCATGTCAGTGGAGTAAATATATCCTGAATAGTGAAGGAGAGAGATGAATAGCTCAATTTTGTTGAGTTAGAAGCTATACAGAGTAGAATGAATGTTGCATAAACAACAAATGTCTTTGCTATTGCTAAAAGGCAGACCAAACACAGATATGCAGACAGCAAGGATGGCAGAAGTGGAACGAAAATGATGGAGAATGGTACTCTCAGGCAATTCTTGAAAGAAAAATTACATTTTAATTTACATTGAAAAGATAAGACACTTTTTCTTCCTCTTCCCTCTTCCATCCTCTCCCCTCCCCGCTGTTCCCCACCATTTCCCTCCTCTCCTTTCCATTCTTCTTTCTTTCCTTTTTCTTTTCCTTTCACTGAAACTTTTATACTGAGGTAAAGTACAAATAATTATATGATTAGGCTTTGTGTCCCCACCCAAATCTCATCTTAAATTGTAATTCTCAGGTGTTGAGAGAGAGATACCCGGTTGGAAGTGACTGGATTATGGGGGCAGTTTCCCCCATGCTGCACTTGTAACAGTGAGTGAGTTCTCGTGAGATCCGATGGTTTTTTAAATGGCTCTTTCCCTTTGCATTTTTCACTCACTCTCTCCTGCCACTTGTGAAGAAGGTAGCTACTTCCTCTTCTGCTATGATTGTTAAGTTTCCTGAGGCCTGCTCAGCCACATAGAACTGTAAGCCAATTAAACCTTTGTTTATAAATTACCCAGTTTTGGGTAGTATCTTTATAGCCGTGTGAAAATGGACTAATACAATTACAAATATTGGTTTTTCCAAAGAATAGGAGATAAGGAAACAAACACAAGTAAAGAATGTTATTTAAATATATTTCACTTTGAAGGAAAATAAAATAAGATGATTGCTAGAAAAGATCTTGAAGTATTTAGGGAAATCAGTGGATATCTTAAGAGTTCTCTAAACGCCAAAGTAGAATTTGTATGTTTAAAAATTCTAAATACAAAAATATATTTTTGATATTTGATATTCCCTCAAATTACAACAAAAATGTGCAATTAAAGAGTTGATATAAATTCCTGTAGTGTGTTTATGTATATGCTTATTAATAAGTATAACCATAATATTCCTTGGAAATCTGTTTTTTCTTTTATCAATACTTGTTGGATACCATTTTATAATAGTGCATATAGATTTCTCTAATTCCTTTCGATAAATGACTAATGTGCCATCATTTAGCTATAGTATTTTGTTACATAACCAAATATTACTCATAAATATTATTTTTAAATGCTTTAATTATATTCTCAATAGGGCAATCTTGCATTCATAAATGCATCTTTCTTAAGGATTAATTTCTAGATATGGAATTATTACTCCAAAAAATAATTTTTAAGATTTTTAAATATTGTCAAATATTTCTCATTGACTATATTTAATGATGAGATTTAAACACTTTTTAGTGTCAAGAAGAAATGATACCTCCTCTATAAAGTATTTCCTTCTATCATCAGAAAGTATTAATCTTTATTTTCTCATCCACAACATGGTATTTATGCCTTACAATAACACATTCTTCACTCAGCATTATAATAGAATTAGTCTGAACACAGGAATGTTTCATATTTTATGAGGCATTATGTCTGGTTAATCATTTTTGTCTCTTTCAGCATCTCTCATATTAGGGAGTATAAATATCCATTGAATTCACTTCAACAGGGAGCAAAAGTTAGTAAAAACAAAATTATGGCAGAAAAAAGGAAATACTTTGAGTTAGAATAAATTGCATAATTGTGTTCTAATTTGATCATCTAAAGATGTTTTAAAAACACTCGAATGTATAGTTCTATAACTAAGATATTTTGTACATTATATTTAAAATTTTCTTAATTTCTGAATAATCAGAAAACTCTTGAATAACCAAAATGTCCTCAATTATGCAAGTGGAATCATTGATCCTTTGATCATAATATGCTTCAGAGGAAAATAAATTAAGGCCATAATTAGACACAAAGATATCCTTTTACAGAAAATGTATATGGATATTAAGCATTTGCACTATGAAGTATTTGTTAAAAATTGCTTCTTGTAAATATGCTCCACTTAAAGCTGACATTCTCCTTTCATCCCTGTGACTGTGGGTTTGATTGTAACATGTCTTGATGAAGCCATATAATGGTTTAATAAAATCAACTCAGTTGAAAAGTGTGATCCAGAGAAATTATGTTTGTTTTCTATTCTTAGAGCAGGTTGACCAATGTCTACTTTATTTTCAGACTGGGATGAGATCAGTATGGACATTTCAAAAAGCCTTCACAGTGAAGCTTTTTTGCTTTATGCTAATAAGTATACATCTTAAAATTTAAAAGGGGAACTTTTATCATTTCTCAAATATTTAATTGTCATAGTAAAGTCAAGTCAGCTTTGTTCAATTTTCTAAAATAAATCTTGAGTCATTGAGTTAAAGCTTCAGTTGGGACAGCAAACAGCTATTGCTGTATGGTTCAATTTCACCATTGTAGCAAACGAACATGAATAAAAGTTCCTACGCAGGTACCCAGAACATGTATAGACTATACAAGCATCTCTTCTATTTTACACATCTCTGTATATTGCTTAGAGTTCAAGTAACATGTATAGAAACCAAAGGGGAAAGTGTTATACTATATTTTTATGTGACTCATTTAGATACACCTTTACATTTCTGTTTGAACTATAAGGTTATGTGAGACTACCAGTCTCTTGCATGAATTACACATTGCCGTTTTCTCTTCTACAGGCCCTTTTTATATATCATAATTGAAATTTGTTACCTAAGCTTCCCTAATACAGCTTCTATGTTCTTTAGTTTAATAAATGTAAAATTAACCATTTATAGTGAATTGCATCACATGTCCATCTATGGAACAGTCTCTGTAGCCATGCAGTGATAAACTAGCTTGAGGTTACAAGCTCACTTCTGTAAAGTGAGTCAGCAAAAACCTGCATAGCAAAAGGTTTTCTCTTCACGCAGTATGGCTGAAAAAGGAGAAATAGATATTTCTTCAAAAGAACAAATACTTACATTATGCCTTGAGAAACACTGTAATATCTATTTTCCACGGTTATTTATTTTTTCCTACATGAATGTTCAATTAAAAATTAAATCTATTTAGTATATTTAAATGAATAGGGAATATTTCATCAAATATGAAACTTTTGTTGTATATCCACATACATTTATATAACATATGTATCTATTTTTTGAAATTTCCTTGCAAGTAATTCATATGTTTATGATTGACTCAGTAGTGCATTATATTATAAAGTTATCAGTTATCCATAAAATCCATTTATGCTATTGTCTGATAAAGCACTTTTGATTTTTCTGAGGGGAAAAGAACAAAACAAGATTTAATCTAGAATTTAAGTAGCAACTGCAACTTACAATCTTTAGCTAGGTATTTTCTTCTTAATACCATTTGATCCAAAAGCACAATTTTGAAGATTAAAGTTGTAGGAATTTTATTTTTCTAAATGTTATTAAGTATATTACTAAGACCTCATATTACATTAAGTAAACTAATGTAAAGCAATTTATAAAGATTTTTCTCATTTTTTTCTCACTTAGTACTTATAATTACCCTAAGGGGATGCAAATACGTTTCTAAATGCAGTTTTTTAAAAGCTGTATCTAAAATGGATACAAGTGTAGTTGAAGAAACAAACTAAATAAAGCATAAGCCTCTGTCTGAATTAACAAAGAATTTTGGAATACCAAGTATTTTTAAAACTAGTTTCAATTATAGACTACCAAACTATATAAGCACTGGAAGACTATATCACAATCTTTACTTATAAAAAGTAATTCAAAATCTACTTTGAGAATTTCATGATTTGTCTCAACTTTGAAATGATGACATTTCATTAAAAATATCTTAGTCACCCAATAGCTAATACATAAATAACACTGTTTGTAAAGTTGCATTAGTCTTTTTCCCCCAAACTCCAGTACATTTTGAAAACGTATCAAGTGTGCTACCCTCTCCCCATACTCCATACCATATGGCTTCATTTCAGACTGAGATAATTTTTAGAATGCTGTCAAATGCTCTTCAACATAGAAAACCATACTAGTTATTTTCAACTTGGGTCAGGGTGCCTTCAATAAGAAAAATACACATTTATTCCTGTGCGATGGCATTCAGGTAGACTTTGGAGAAAAATCAATACAGTTAATTTTTTAGTTATTCATAAAGAAAACAGATACAAATGCCATCATCTCTCCACTTCTCATTAGATTGGTATCCTGTCTTCCATTTCTTGTTTTCAATGATTTATGGGCAAAGAAGCCTCGCCACTAGCATTGGTTTAGCACTAAAGGTACCAGAATTAGAGAGAAGTTAAGCCCTTCATCATGTGAGGAAGCATGGAATTAACCTCTGGTAGAGATGTATTCTTGGAACTGGGTAGTGGGAGGAAGACGACAGGCACTGAGGAGGCAGAAGATTAGAGCAAGAAAGCTGCCACCAGGGCACACCCTAAAGGCCGGCACAGAACAGCATCCTTCCCACCATCCTCCTACCTCTCATAGAGACACATATTAAAATACAGTAATAACAGATGGAATTGGAATTTAAAATAGCAATATTTCTCCTTTTCTGAGCCCTTAGCAAAGATACTTGAGGAGAACATGACTATCAAGACTCAATATTAACAATTTGCTTTATTTAAAAGAAAACCATCCCTCAGTATTAGGTTTCTACAGTTGTGAAAAGTTTCCGTTTTGTTTTCAAAATCGCAGTTGAGATGGACCATTAAGCTGTTAAAAATATCATCTTATTACATCACCACTATAAAAAATAAAAATTTCCTTGCTCAACATCCTTTATTATCATTTCCTGGGGTCTCTAAATTCTGGATGACTTTACGTATTGGTGGACAGGCAACGTAGGAATTCTGAAAAATCCCTTTTTTCAGAATTTGTTAAAAAGACAGGACATGCTCTTCCTCCCAGCACTCTGCTTGGAATTAGCTGTGATACTGAAGGTGTGGCAGCCATCTTGGACCACAACAAGAAGAAGGCCTCAGATGACAGGGCAGAGAGTTGAAAGTACATGTAATGGCTTTGGAATAGCCTTATATCTGTCATAGACTGTCCAACCTTCAGACATTTTAAATGAGAGGACTTAATAAGCCTCTCTTTCATTTAAGCTAATTATTTGGGTTTTCTCTTACATGTAGCTGAATCAAATCTTAATTGATAAACATCTAAATATAGAAAACTACCTTTTTTTTAAAGCATGGCTGTGTAGAGGTCCTGTGTGAATTAAAGTTAATGAAGTATTAATAACATATTTATATGTTTCCAATTATATGTGTCTCTTAAACTTGAGAGGGTTGTAAAAAGGTTATTTTAATTTCGTTTCATTTTAAGTAACAATTATTTGGATTGCAAGGTCATTTACGCTATAAATTAACTCTGTAAATAAAAGAGTAACTTAAACAGACATAAACTTCAAGACATGGAGTAGGCCAACTGTTACCAAACTTGAATTAGCAAAAGTTGGATATCATTAAGATTTTCTGAAATAATTATTTCCCTGCCAGTTTTCTAAAATAATTTATGGTATAGAGTAAATTATTAAATATAGAGTACACCATTATTTTCCTATGTCACTAAATGTTCATAAGAATTGCTATTCAAGTTCTTAGTTTGATTGCAAAACCTGTTGCTTCTTCTACAATGTTTTACACTAATAGGTGAGTAGACTATGTTTTCATGAGGGTCCCTACTGCTGAGATTCTAACAACTAAGTGGGAGAAACTGAATTGACCTCAATAACATGCCACTGAAATTCTTTTGAAAAATTGTACATATGGCGCTCATAGCAGTTATAACTTTTAATTTCTAAAATGATTTAAAACATTGAACAGGAAGTTATACCATTGTGGGGAAGAGTAAAGTAGCTTCTATCCATACATTTTTCAGAAATATAAATAGCATACAAATTATGTAGTTTATTCCAGAAAATATCTAAATACTAAAATCATCTGAAATAATTGAGAAAATTATATTTTTAATACTTGACTACACAACTCTAGATTAATATATGCACAGTTATATACCAAAGCGTCTATAAAAAATTAAAAGTAATTTTGACCTTATATGTAATGTGCTATGCAAATATCAAGTGCAGAGGCAATTCTGAAAGTCAGTAAGATAAAATAATATTATAACACCATATTTAATATTTTTGTTATAATGATTTATATGGAATAACATATACTTGAAGAAGGGGGCTTGTTTCCTTAGTTTAAAAGCTTGCACAAAGAAAGAATATAGAAAAAGATAGCAAAGCCAAAAACAAAATCTATTTATATAATATATAGCACACTTCACTTCCCTAGATACATGAGATTTTACTGTGAAAAGGATGTGTCGTATGAAATAGGTCTTACAAATTTTTCACTATTATTAAATTTGTTGACAAATGTTATTTTCTAATAAATATAAATGAATTGGAAATAAATCTTCAGTTTTATTAGTTCATGCCAATAGGACCAATAGTCTATTCCATACAATTGTAACAACAGAAGTAAAACATTTTGAGTAAACGAATGATTAATAATTCTTTCAAGTCTTCCCTCTATAGTTCTAAAATAATAGATTTATAGTCAATCCTAATTAGCATGGAACTCAGAGGTTTGTTTCTATAATTTTCTTAACTTTTTACACTTCCTCAGAAGAAGGAATTGAAGAACTCATGGTTATGTTGGTTTCTTTCATTATAGAAGAATGTTTCTCTTTTTTTTTCCACTAAATAAAAAGCATGACATATAAAACAAGCATAACATGATTTTTTAAAAACTGTCATATGGAGTTGAAAATTAATGGCTATATTTTTTAATGTTTTTCAGGTTTTAGTTTTCATGGATAAAGCTCAAATGAACAGTCTTAGTGATTATTAGGATCCACTCACTGTAGATGCAAACTCATATTTTAAAACAAAATACATAACATAGAAGATGTTATGCTTTTAAATGCCCCTTTTTCTTTTAAAAGATCCATGTATAACACTTTAGGAGAGAGATGTCCCTTAAGGGTAAATAGGAAAACACAAGATTTGAGTCTCTTCATGATATAAATAGATAAAAATACTTCAAACTTCAGGATAAGATTGCATTATAGAGTCAGCTTTAAATTTTAGACACTTGTCTTAATATGTAGAAGTGGAAAACTATATAATTCTAATAAGCATAAATCTGTAACAGCTTGCACAGGCTAGAGTTGGGAGCCTACAGGACCAAAAGGAGCAGTCTCTAGTCTTGTGTAGGATAAAGGCCAAAAAATTCACATTCGTGGGAGGTGCCTGAAATAGACTAACTCCATAAAACTAGGGACTGGGATGAGACTGTGTTACCTGTGAAAGGAGACTGAACATAGCAATTACTGAAAACTCTAAGGAGATATTGTAGATGTAAGGTGTCTGTAAGCTTATAGTGGTAAAAAGTATGGAGAAAGCCGAGGTCAAAGCCTCAGTGACTAGATCTGTTCTATATTGAAATTTAGTCTGGGGCAAGAGCCCTGAACCACTACTTTAAGAAGAATTTCTGGAGTAGGATTTTAAGAATCTGGAGTGAGTTTCTAAAAGACTACTGGGAATGAAAGAGGAAAAACAGGCAGTAGGAACAATAAAAATAGTAATAACTGGTATCGAGGTGAGCCTACAAGGTGTAAGTTAAGGAGTATAGGCCTGGAGTGGTGGCTCATGTCTGTAATCTCAGTACTTTGGGATGCCGAGATGGGCGGATTACTTGAGCCCAGGGATTGGTAAGTAGCCCAGGCAACACAGAAAAACTCATCTCTACAAAAAATAGAAAAATTAGCCGGGCATGGTGGCATGCGTCTGCAGTTCCAGCTACTCAGGAGGCTGAGCTGGGAAAAATCACCTGACCCTGGGGAGGTCGAGGCTGCAGTGAGCCTGGGCTCAAGTCGCTGCACTCCAGCATGGGCAACAGGGTGAGGCTCTGTCTCAGAAAACAAAAAAAGGCAGAAAGAAAATTATTACTAAGAATATTTGAAAAAATAATCAGGAGCTAAATGCATTCCCATTAAAACTAAAACAACTACATAATGATAATATACTGTGTATGTGCATGTGTGCGTGTGTGCATGTGTGTGTATAAAACTTTTAGTATATAAAGAAGAATATGATCTCTAAAAAATCATGAAAATGTCCATATGTATCAAGAACATATAGACATTAAAAACTAACCTATTAGAAATTGTGACTGTATACTTTCATAGTTATACACACATACACATATATGCATATATATGTGTGAATATATATGTGTGTGTGTATACACACACACACACACACACACAGAGTAGTGGGATTGCTGGATCATAGGGTAGTTCTATTTTTAGTTTTTTGAGGAACCTCCATATTGTTTATATCATTTTAATATATATAAAATGATATAAACAATATCATCATAAATATATATAAAATAACAATATTGTTATAAATATGTATATACCACCTAAGTCATATATATGTATATATACAGCACCTAATCATATATTTATGTACCTCATGTATATATATATATATATATATATACACACCACCTAGTCATATATATATACCAACTAGTCATATATATATATATATATATATACATGTACATATACACCACCTAATGACTTAGATGGTATATACTCTAGACTGAACAGAATAATAAAATAGAGACTTAGAAGTTAGTATTAAAAAATTGATTCAAAAGTGGCATAGAGATAAATAAATAACAAACATTGTCATTGCCATGGTTTTCTTCTCAACTACTTTAAAAAGAGACTTAAAAGGACTTGATTACATTATATGTATCTGGCACTATAGTAAGCACTGATGGTGAAATAATGAATGGCATAATTTCCTGTATCTATAATAAATATGTCTTGGTAGGTGCTAAGTGAAAATTAATTGCAGGTGCTACTAGAACACAAATAGGTAGACCTAAGTCTAGCCTAAGAGGTCAGAGAAACATTTCTGGGGAAACATATCTGAGATAAAATTCAAGGTTCAATCACAGTTCACAGTAATACAATGTAGATAAATCATTCCAAGCTAAGTAAAAACGCAAGGGCAGACAAGAAGCCATGCAATAGAGGTCATATGTAGAAATATGGGACGTTTCTTATTAAAAATTGAAAACAGAGAGACAGTAACTAATGGGGAATAAGACTGGAGAAATTCCTAAAATCGGAGTAATAGTGACTCATTTAACCTATACAAGAAATTTGAATTACGGTTGTCAGTTATGAAGAACAGCATTGTAGAGGCAGGAATTCTCGTTTTAATGCTTTCTCAGCATCTGTTCCCCCTATTTATTCAATCTTATTTTATGAAGAATAGCTAAATTTTTTATCTGTAGTTTATACTTCTCCCCTGAGCTTTAGAACCACATTTTTCAACACTATCAAGTAAAAATATTGGCCCAGGTATGCTTCAAACATGTAAATTTATACATTTGCAAAAGAATTGCCAATAGTTATTTACCTATCTTATCCTCCCATGACTGATCTCCATCCCAGTTAATGACATCTTCATCCACCACATTCTTCGACTTAGGAGTCCTTAGATTTCATTGTGACTCAACCTGTTTACCTCTTCTGTCTCCTCTGATTCCTCATCACTGTTATTTATGCCTTCATTAATTCTTGCCTAGGTACTACAAATGACATGTTAACTGGTCTCCATAACTCCTGTCTGTTCAATTCTATTTTATTTTCCAAATCAATACCCCATTACCTCTACAGTTCCAAGACTATTACTGTCTTCAAATTGACTTTCAATAGGTCACATTACTAGCATTATTAATTTTTTTTTTGCTTTTGCTTCCCTTTTTCCATCTTCACCATAATGTACTGCCTTGACATTTCCTTATTAGCTTTTACTTTTCTCATTAGCTATACCTGTGTCTTATCTAGTACCATACTGAAAATGTAACAAATCAGTAACAATTTTTCTGGACCTTCTATTGCAATCATGTTCATAATCATATCTACATTCATGTTCTTCCTGAAATTAGACTTACTTTAAAGATAGATTTTCGCATCTTACTGTAGGGTAATTTTTCATAAAACACTTCTTTCTAAGATTCATAAGAGCAGGCTGGGCATGGTGGCTCATGCCTGTAATCCTAGTACTTTGGAAGGCCGAGGCAGGCAAATCACTTGAGGTTAGGAGCTCAAGACCAGCCTGGCCAACATGGCAAACCCTGTCTCTACTTAAAATACAAATACAAAAATTAGCTGGGTGTAGTGGTGTGCACCTGTAATCCCAGCTACTCCGGAGGCTGAAGCAGAAGAATCGCTTGAATCCAGGAGGCAGAGATTGCAGTGAGCCAAAATAGCACCACTGCACTCCTGCCTGTGATGGCATAAGACTTCATCTCAAAAAAAAAAAAAAAAAAAAAAGCTATATTAGTTTATTAAAATGACCCTTAATTAAAGAGAAACATCTCCAAACCTAGTTGGTTTTATCAAGAGTCAGAATACATGGGTTGATTTTGGTACCAGTTTATTTGAGGACAATTTCATATTCACTTCTACAATATAAAAGAATTCACGTCTAAAATTTCTCACCAATTATTCATGTTTCACAAACTTTGCTTATTGGTAAGCTCCATTGATCCATTGACATTTTATGTTTTTACAGGAAGCTTAGTTTTCTACCAATTATATGAGATAAAAGGTATGAAAAAAAAATCCTGTGTATTCTCCCTCTCCTAAAAATCTAGGCTTCCTCTCCTTTCCGTTTGCTTTGTGATTCTCAGGCTCACAACATTGGAAGACAAGTACCTCTGAGAGTAGAGATGGGAGCAGAACAAAGGCAAGGCTATTTGTCTCGAAATAGACTAACATGGTAAATGAAAGTAATGTATAGGCAATGTTTCGTTTCCTCATAAAAGCAGTTTATATACTAAAGAAGAGAGAGAATACAGCTGGAGAAGGGAATCAGTAATCATGTCAACTACCTTCCAAAAAGTAAGTTTGATTTGTTTATTTGTATAGCACACTTTAGCCATGAGTTTTTATGTTAGTTTTACCAAACCTAGAATTTAGTGTAAAATATTCTTAGTTTCTAACAGAATATTAATTGTCATTTATTCATTTATTCACTGATCTGATATTTAGCAGCATATAGAAGCCAATATATTAGAGTGGTGAAACAAACAGATAGGTTTTCCGCCTTCCAAGGAAATCTTGATAACACAAACAATGAATGGATAAGCCAACAGTGAGGAACACAAGCCCTCACCCAGGCCAAGAGGTCACATATGAGTAAAGTCAACAATTTTAGAGATATAAAAAAGGATGTTGGATCTATTACTGATTGAGAAGGACTGCACTGGCTCCTCCGCAAGTACAACTGCTACTCTGTGTGTGTGTGTGTGTGTGTGTGTGTGTATATACATATATATATATATATATATATATATATATATGTACAGAGAGTAGCATATATATATATTCATATATATATCAATTTATTCTGTGAGAAGTTACAGACCTAGTTATGTGAGATTTTCTGTGTTTTAAGAAAAGCCAGAAGTAGAACAACTATATTAAATTTTCTATTTAAAAAATATCACCAGTAAATTTGGATTTTTACAATAAATGCTATGCTAGCGAACATTGATCATGGCCTAAGAAAACTTATCTTATGGCCATATTTGTCACAAAGGTCTGCAACACTGGAAAAAACTCACAGAAGCATAGAACACCATTGCAAATCAAGATACACATCTTTAATAGAGAAACAGAATGCAGTACCAAGTGTGCGTAATTAAAACAGAGTGGTTATTGAATGCCTCTTGAGAAGTTGACTGTTATCCTGAAACCAGAAATGCAAACAAATGGACAGTAAAATATCCAAACACATAAAGAAATAAGAAGCAGTCTCGGAGAGAAAGCCCTGGGAAATAACTTATGAACTGGTGAATGAAGGGGAGAGGTTTATGAAGAAAGGGTCAAGCATAGAATGGGACCAGTTAACTAAGATTGTCAGCCCTATTTGAAGCTGTGTATTATACTGAGTATAGCGGGAAGTCATTGGAAGGCTAATGTTTATTACATACATTTAAAGGGATGGTGGGAGAGGCAATATAAAAAATTTATAGCCAAATGTACTTAAAATGGAAGCCCACAAACACTTAAACTGAGAGTTTATTCTTGAGCAATAAAGTAAATTGCGTAGAATTAGCAGTTACGACACTAACTTTCCCTTTGCGCTACACCAAATGTAGCTTCAGTCTCTTTCACCGTCCTTCCAATATATATGATATTTACTCTCTCCAAGCGATGCATTGTCTTTTGTTTTCTTGTTTCTTTCAGTTTGGCTAAGACAATCAGAAATTCTGAGAAGGATGGAATACTCTTGCACTGAGATCAAAAGAAATGGTGTGGATAATTGGAGAATTTCATGTGCTGTCATAATATTGTTCTAGTACATGGTGAAAAAATGCAGGCTTAGTAAAAATATTAATGATTTTTATGCTTAGTAAATAATAATGTTTTTTATGCTTGGTAAAAAATGTTGATGTATCTTACAAAAAATGCTGTCTACTTATAAGTGGGGGTGTTTATGTTTCTGAAGCTGTGATAGAATTAAACTGAAATTGCCAAAAACTTGATTAGATAAGTTTGTTTGCAAGTATTAATAATATATATCAGAATAAAAGCCAAGATCAAAGGAAAATTTATAGACAAAAAATGTCACTGATACTTTAAAAAATTACAGAAAGAGATGTGTGTAAGCCTATTATACTAAAGGTTACTTACATTCTGCCTTTCACCCTCAATCTATTCCATTTCCATTACTTCACCTATTTAGAAAGAAATGTTACAGATAATAAAGAAAATGCCTTTTTATGTTAAATGCCAATATCTTTATTAACATATTTCCGTTCTACTTCTTAATACAATCTTTATACAGACATTTATTTAATTTGATTTTAGATATTATGTATTTTCCATTAGCCTATATGTATTACTATTTCTAATGTTAGATCATGCCTTCTAATTTTGGATTCATTTAAAGTTTCATATGTATTTTATTTTAGTCAGTTTTGTAGTCCCCTTGATCATATTCAAAGCATTAAATGTGTCACCACAAACACAAGATGGCTTTATTTGTGAGCTCTTTCAATGGTGCCTATTCAGAAATATTTACATATCACAGTAAAAGAAATGTCTTGATTGAAGTGACAAATTACATTTTTCTGCAGCACTTTGTAAGTGAAAGCACAGCTGTAATGTCATTATATTACTATCAAGAGAGTTTAACATTTTTAAAATTCTGAAAAAGTTCTTGAAGATAAAATAACCTATTTGATATAATTTGAATATCACTAACACTTTTGAAACACACTTGATGTTGTCTCCCAGTTATATATTTTTTAAAACATGAGAGAAATATTAAATGGTATCTACATTACCATATAAGAAATATTTCAATTGATATGATGGTACCTGTAGAGAAAATTCTTAGATGGAGCTAATACCAATCAACGTGTTATCCTCTAGTTTCCTATACTCTCTAAAATTAAAATGGCTCCAGCAAATGCAAAGATACTAACTTTCCACTTGAACTACTCTGGGCTAAAATACAGTGTGTATTGTGAATTATCCTTCGAAACCACATAGGAAGTGGCTCAGGAGTGGCTTAAATGGACTCAATCAACTTCAGCCAGAGTAGTGTTTGGGCCTCCATGTTCTTTAAGAGAAGTTTCTCACAGCATAAACACACACACACACACACACACACACACACACACACACTGCTCTAAAATATATTTTGGCAATAGAGATTTAGGTGCCAAACAGTCATATACAATAGGAAATTCCAAATTCTATTTAATTTCCTCTTCTTTTTTCAAAGTTTAGTACATATTTAATATCTCTTAAAGTCAGCTTCTTTTAGTTACAAGTTTTATGTTACAATTATTAAAATGTAAAGCATGATTTTTATGTACATATTAAAAACTCATCAAAAATTGTATTAAACCCATTTTGTGTGTGTGTATATGAGGAAAACCTTAAGGAGTTTAAAACAATTTTAATGAGAATGACATTCCAAAGTTTGTTTTCTCTGCTAGACCAGATTCATTTGCATTGCTGCAGATGAAACATTTGCATCGCTAGCAGTTTTCTGTAAATTAACTTCTTATCCTACAGAATTGTAAAATGGTCTAACGAGTCAAAATCAATCCAAGGTACACACCTCCATAGAATATAAAAATGCCAAAATGATCCAATGACCAATCCCCAGAAGCTACCTAATAGACGCAGTAATATTCGTTGCCCATTTACAATTCCTTGACATTAATTTTCCTTAACAGGAATAAGTGAATCTCCCTTCCTGTCATGTAAAGTAAATAGCTAAACATATACAAATGAATATATTTCTTTATTTTGATATAACCTGCTCAAGACCATAAACATGTAATTTACAGGGTTGATTGCATTTATGTCATGTGTCCTTTTTTCTAATATTACAAAGTTGAAAAGTATTATTTTCTGATTTCTTTCAGGAGTTTGGCTTATTATTTTAACAGATTCATATTATGCCATTTTAGTTTGTTTAAAAACAAATTAGAAATAACAAACATTTTTATAACCTTTGTTTTTCTGTAATTTCTTATTATTTCTACTCCTCCTGCTATATTGAACACTCCAAGAGAAAGGAATCAAAGAATAGGTAGAGAAGATTCAGAGAATTATGTCAGAGAAGAGACGAACTGGAAAACATTATTCTTCTTGAATGTTCAATACACAAATTTGGTGTTTTCTAACTTTAATGAAACCAAAGAAATAATGTGTAAAAGATTAAATATAATAAAGTAAGTACAACAGTATGTTTTAAAATGAGGAATTTCGTGACTTCAGTTACTTAAAAAATAGGGAAAACAAATTCAGAGGCCGATACAACAACACCTTGAGGTGGAGACTCTAGAATTATTTATTCTAGGCCATCCTCTGCTGTATTTATTTCATTCAGTAGAAGAAACATTAATCACGGTAATATTGCAAAACAGTGAAACTCTAATATATAACCTGAACTTTGGAGTAAAATATTTGCTCAAGTGAAATAAATTATCTCATTTTGCTATATAATATGAGATCCTAAGGCCCTAAAGTTTATGTAACATTTACACAGCAATTGAGAATAGTTTACCTGCTATGGAATCTGGTGCTTGTTTTAAGAATGTGAATTATTTGTACAGGACGACACAGAGAATTAGTGCACTTAGACTACAAGGAAATTTCATATACAGGATTATTCACACTCCCATAATTCATAATTTATGTATACTAGATTGTTTCACATATTAAAATGTGCAGACAAAAGAAATATTTTTTGATTGGTTGACATTATAAAATTTAATTCCTAAAAAAATTGGTGAAGCCCATTATATTTAATTTAAGCATATCTCAATAGATAATCATGACATTTCAAAAAGAGCTTCATGCCATCTTCATAAAGAATAAGTTAAAACTTAAATGATGAAACATGACTTTATGTATCCTAGAAAAGCTTTATGAGATTAAAAATACAATGTGTTTCTCAAAGTACAGTGGCATTAAAAGAAAAATCATTAAATAATTTTACTTTGTTATAGAAATGAGAAAATCTGGTGTTGCCAAGTAATATTCAGTGTATGGACACTTAATAACTTCCAAAAAGGGACAGTTTCCTGAAAGTTATTTTTTAACAATCAAGTTTTGAAAAAAAATGCACCTTTTTTTAATATAACCATTATACATGGTAGAATTATTAAGGTTAAATAAAGCTTATATATATATATAGATGATATATATATATAAAACCAGAGTGCATATATACATATATATACATACACATATATACACATATACACACACATATATATACACACACATATACATACACATACATATATATGTACTTTGGTTAAATATATCATATATATTAAACTATTTTTAGTCCTGTACTTTGGTTATATAATATGGTTATATAATATGGTTATATAATATGGTTGTATATATCTAAATAACCACATATTTTTATATATAATGTTAAGCATATATATGATTATATAGATATATGACCAAAGTACTGGACTGAAAATAGTTTCAACTGTAAGTAGCCAAGATATGCAACATTTTGATTTGTATGAAGCAAATATGTACCACCAGTTAAAATTTCAAGTATCAGTCATCCATCTCTCATCCTGGGTAAGGTAGCTGTATGATATCATTAGAGGACAGAGATTACTTTTAAATAACCATGACTATAGTAAAAAAATTTTTTATCTTTCCTGTTACAGAATTAGTTAATAAGAATGTTTCCCCTGGATAAACTCTTTTAAAAATAGTTTAGTTATTTCTGTAGTAGATCCAAAGAAATAAATAGAAATAAACATTTTTATGTTTCTATTATTAGACACCAGAAAATCAGAATACCTTGAAATTAATTCTGCTGGCTTCCATGCACTTAAAAGAGAAAAATTGCTTTGCAGTATAAAGTAAAATTTAAGTTGGAGTGTAATTCTTTATACTTTATCAGCACTGTTCAATAAAAGTTTCTGTGATGAAGGAAATGTATGTGTCTGCTGAGTACATAAAATATACCAAGTTCAGTTGAAGAATTAATTTTTAAATCTTATTATATTTTAATTAATTTAGATTTTATATCAAAACAGACACATGTGACTAATGCTTACCATATTAGATAATGTAACTTTGGAGTTGTCACTCTAACTTTCATTAATTTTATCTAAAATTTAAAAGAATGTTGTTTAGTGTTTGATCTTTTTGTTAAATTAGCATGGTCAACAATTTGCTTTGTAGTAACATAATTTTTACACAATTTAATTGACCTTATAGCAACGATGTAAGCAAGGGAAAATTTCCTCTTTTTTAATTTTTATTTATTATTATTTTACATTTTTTTTCTGGCCCTGGTCCTTTAATTGTGAGAATTTCTAACCGAGATATTTCAACTGATCATTTTCTTGGTGTCTCCCGACTTTTGTGACAATGAGCCATAGTGACAGCCGCTGTTTCAGGCATTAAATTAGATACTTCTTGTCCAGGCCATTGACTATGACCCCGCCCAAGCCCACAGAAAAATAACCTGATTATCTTCCTTATTGAAAATTCTCTGGTTTCAATTGAATATCTAAGATAACGTGGGAATTGTGGGAAAAATGAAGTCTCAAAATTTAGTCATTAGAATACGGAAAATTTATCCCACAGGCTGTGGAAAGACGGGGCAAACTTTTTTTCTTACACCTAAACAATTTGATATAGGGATAATCTTGCAAATATGCATATATGAACTATATTTAAGTTACTATAGAAGGAAATATGTTGCATAAATATGTTATGTTTCCTTATACAAGGAATATATATATATATATATATATATAAAACATTCCTTGTTATGTGTTATAAGGAAATATGTTATATTTCTTTCTACAGTAATTGAAGTGTGTGATGGCTTAACAATGGCTCAAAAAGTTCTTTAGTATAGTTATGAGTTAAAATAGAGGTGCAGGTATAGTGAAAACATAAAGTGCAATTAGATTTGCAATTCTCCATGTCCATGGAAATAAAGAAATCAAGACAGATATTGTGTAGGACAATGGTTCTATTAGAAATGAAAGGAAGCCTTAAAACTATATTGAAGTGAATGAGGAAAACTGAAGTATAAATAAAATACTGAGAAATTATAGTTATCTCAGTTGTACTTCCTAACAAGGTGGGGAAATTACTCCTAGAGCAGCATATCAAGAAAAGATTGAACTTCAAACTTGACCTTTTCATTTTCAAGTGGCTGCAAGACAATTAAGGGGCATAAGATGAAATGCAATTACTACTTAGTGTGTATAATTTAATTTTTTTTCTTGTTAAATGCTTTTAAGTGTAAAATTGGTATCTCTAAAAATAGAAGAAAATTAGTAGAGGAAAGTGTTTAAGGTGGTCATGTTTTTGGAAACGAAACTCAGGCAAAAATGCTTCAATTTTAGAAGCGAAAAATTATACTTTTATGGTATAATCAGAGCAGGATTATTTTAAAATAAAGGCTAACATTTTAATTAATTGAAAAATTTTAAAAATGGAATAGCTAATTAAATGTGTATTTACCATAAATGCATGGCTTTGAATATGAAAACAGGCAGTTGTAATAAAAAGCTAAGTATGAAGGTAAAGAGTAAGTGGCAATTATTTGAACGAAAGTAAACCAAGAGCTCAGACAGATTCCAGGCATGGAGGATGAATGGTTTGAAATGTCATGAAATACGTAGAAAGATTTAGTAATAGACAGAAAAAGTAATTTAAATATCTTATCACTGGTTGGCCTAACTAGAATTCTTATTAGCAGATATGTAAAATAATTGGATGGTAGTTATTTTTTGAAGTCAACTACTCAAAACTCCTTCTATATGTTAGACAAATAGTGAATGGGAAATTCCAAATCTAAATTTTGTTACAAATTCAATTTGTAACATTTTTAAGGTTCTGAAAATTTAAAGCTGTGTAGAGATGAGTTTTGGAGAACTGAGCAAGATGTTGAAATTGCTTAGCAACTAGATTTTCAAAGAGAAAATAGGGTTTGCATATGGGCTACACACCTTATCTCAGGGATTGTAAAACTTGTTTATAATACACCTCAAGAAATGTACAAATTGTGGAAGGTTAATGCAAAAATGTTGCATGTATATTTTCCTTGGACAAAACTCCAAAAAGTCTCAGAGGAGTTTTTGAATTAAAAATGAAGAACCACAATTTTAGGCCACAGCTTGGGTCAACCCCTTAATTTGCCAGATTGGTAAAGATGAGTAAGGATAGTCTTCAAATTTAAACGATAAGATTGTTATAATAATTACTTTTGTAATAATTTTACATGGTTCATGCAGTTTTCCAGTGGATTATTTTAAAAAAGGTCATTTTCCAGGATATATGATGGTCTTAAATTAGGAGATGTGGGATCAGTGAACTAGAAAAAGAATTGAAAAATATTTTCATGTGACCTGTCATTTTTCATAGGTCTCTTTTTTCTTTATTTTTGAAAATAATGTCTTATTGATGCTATGCTTCTTTATTAAACATTGATAGCTGTTTATGCAAAAGAAAAAATGACTGGTTAATTAAATCAGTATTTTACATAAATCTTCAATAGTGTGTAAATAGAATGGAGTTTGTATTTCTGATGACATACTGGGCATTTCTCAGATATGAAATGGTGATGAGGTCAGGGACTGGCAGGACTTAATTTTTCTGTGTGACCTACTGATTGGAGCAGGATCAGGTTAAAAGGAGATGCAGTGTTGAAGCCAGCCAAACCCAACAGATGGCAATGAAAGTTACCTCTACTGGGGAACAACACACACTGGCACCTATCAGAGGGTTGTGGGGCAGGAGGAGGAAGAGGATCTGGAAAAATAACGAATGGGTACTAGACTTAATACTTGGGTGAAGAAATAATCTGTACAAAAAAACCCATGACACAAGTTTACCTATGTAACAAGCATATGTACCCCTAAACTTACAATAAGATTTAAAAACAAGTGTCCTCTAGTTGCTTTTATTACTCATTAGCATCAAGACACTCTCACCTGTGCCATGACCACTTCCAAATGCCATGGCAATACACCATAGCAACGGCCCAGAAATTACCTTCTATGGTTCCAGAAACTCCCTACCTTTTTTCCAGAAAGTTCTGAATAACTGGCCACTTAATTAGCATATAATTAAAAGTGGGTGTAAATCCAGCTAGCTAGCAGCCCACAGGCACCAACTCTGAGCACAGTGCCTGTGGGTTAGCTCTACTCTGCAGGAAGCACCACTGGTTCAATACAAGCTGCTTTCTCAAACCATTAGCTCGCCCCTGAATTCTTTCCAGGGTGAAGTCGAGAATCTTCCCAGGCTAATCTCCAACTTGGGAGTTACCTTCTCTGCATCAGTGAGATAATACTTGTATTAAAAACAGTTTATTGTATTTTATAATAATATTTAATCCTGTCTACTTTATTGTAACTAATAATATCGTTCTCCTAGTATTGTAAGTCCTGTTTCTGTCTTATTGATGCCTTTTCTTTGTCGTACTTGTTTCTTCTTGGCCAAAACGTCCTGAGAGCTCTCTCTCTTATTCATGTTGTTTCGTTGGTAACTGTGTCTCTACATACCATCTTGGCCTTCCCACTCTCCCTGTTTCAATCAGTCCTATGTCACAGTACAAACTTATTTTCTAAAATAAGACATTGATCAAGTTATATAGCTCTTTAATACCAGTTAATAACTTGCCATGGCTACTAAAAATTAATCCCAATTGTTTGAATTGGGTTTACTATTGTGTCATGTTCATCAACTGAAATATCAACTCCTCTACTTACCTATTTTTTACTTTGTCTTTGGAAGTCTGTGCTAAGTAGGTTAAATACCGTTAAGTGCTGTGTTACTATAACATACAGTCACAAAATTAAATATTTTCCAATTCTAGACAGGTTGGGTGCTGGTTCACCAGAATTGAGTGGTGTCATGCTCAGCAAACATGAAAGAACAGATTCTTTTCCCCAGTGCCACCAAAGGTATTGCAATTTGATAATCACAAATCCAGTCAAACCAAAGTAAAGCAAAAATTCTGCTTTGGCTAAAGAAAACTCATTAGGAGGGATGGATTTGGCTTGTAGAAGCAGTGTAAAGCTCTTTCTTTCAAGAATACTTGATAGATCCTTGCTTTTGAAAACCAGCTTTCATGGAATGCCCTTACTTGTCTTCAAATTGCTGTGATGTTTATATGGTGCTTTTCAACAGTATGCTTTTTTAAGAATGAGAAAATCTACAGATTTTGAAAAGCAATATGTAACTGCTGCAGTGTCTCTTAGTTTTAGGAATGTCAGTGAACAGTGCAAGACGATATACTGTACATATAAATAAGGAAGTTTACTGATGAACTTTTATGAAGATTGCATTTTAAAGATAACTTGAAAACTGATTCTTGTAAATGTGTTGATGTTAATTATTTGCATGTTTATTTTCTTCCCACAGATGCATGTAAAATATACTTAACACACATCAACTACTTTTGAGTGAAATATTTGCTCCTTTTCATGAATGCTTTGGATTGGTGAATAATCTATGTTTTCTTTCCACTATGTGTTACATACACTAAAATACATAAGTATACATTTTCATAGCAATCATTACAATTTTTAACAGTTTATTTATTTTGAAGGTTGACATACTGACTTCATTATTTCTAAGAAAGTTTTTGTTTGTTTTGTTTTCTGTGCCTTGTAAAGCAGAGTGAACTATGTGTTTTCTGTTATAGTTTGAACTGGTAGTGATGACTATCTTCTAATATCTGGAATAGCAAAAGTCACAAGTACTGAATTCTCATTCTAGCTCCATCACTAACTGGTATTTCACTTTGAACCAATGACTGAGAATCTGTACCAACTATTATACCAACTATTTTCCTGTTTCTTTCTATATTAAACAATACCAGGACAATTCTGCTCCCATATTAAACAATACATGAGGCATAAAAGTGCTTAGTTGCTTGCTCCAATAAATGCTTTCTCTTGAAAAATATCGATGAACCTACTAAAGCAGCTTGCTCAATAAAAATATCTAAAAGCCTAAGGCTTGACTTTGCATAGAAAAATATTAAAAATGATTTGATGTTTAGTCACCTGAAGTTACAAAGAATAGTAAGAAAGTAGGAAAGTCGGAAAGTAGGATAGTAGGAAAGTACATACACAGGGTCAATATAGTAGGAAAGCAGCTTAAAACATAAGTACATTAAAAGATGATGGAAGGAGTCCATTTAGCCAACTTATAAATATCAATAATTTTAATCAAGTTTGCCAAGATACTTTAAAGAGTCCTGTTTCAGATACCTTGTTTTGTGAGATGAGGAAAAAGAGCAGATGTCATTGTTTGTGTTTTTCCTAAAATTTTATATCTGTGATTTCTTTTTACCATGGAAAGGAAGTAATCAAGTATATCTTGGTGAAGAATGTTATTATATGTTCAGAAGTTATATGTAACTTCTGAACATATATGTTATATAATATTATATATAATATTTATACATTATATATTAATATATTAATATAACTTATTTTTGGATAATGAGACTGTACATAAAGAATATTTTTATTTCAAATATTTTTTCTCTTTAAGATAAATATTCAACCAATATTAAACTAGTATCTATCTTCCTGTGAAATAGTTTTAGGCTCACAGATAAGTAGCAAGTAGCAAACAAGTAGCAGAAAGCTCAAATTTAGACAAAGCAGCTAGAAGAATTGGGCTTTGCCATCATGCACAGTAACATGGCAAAGATCTTTCTAAAAACACCAACTCTTGCCAGTGATGGAACTGCTTTTCGGATCACTTAACTTGTTCAAGTATTGTATTGAGCTCTAACTCCACTTCATTATTTAACTCTTAAAAACAAAAGCAATTGCCAAAGAAAGCACACCATCAATAAGTTGTGGTATAGCTGAGGTATGTACCATCCTGGCTATTGAGCTATGTTTTCATTGACAGAAAACAACCTGATTGTCTTAGCACTCCACTTTCTGCAAAGCACTAAAGAATGAGTCAGCTATTCAAGTTTAAGCAGCTTCTCTTATGTCTTCTGCATTGAGTTAGATCCACTCTCTTCATTTTTTTTCTATGTGGGTGAGTGTTAAAATAATTCAATTTGACTTAACAATACGGATGATAAGGAAGAGTGAACTAATCCTCCCCTTCCCTGTACAGCACTTGTTTGCTCAAAATGCCATTTTAAGAAGTTTCCACTTCCTAACAAGTTACTAAATAAATCCCATTATCCATCCATGTCCCTTGGTTATTAATTCGTTTATTGCTTTATTCATTCATCAATTATTTCTAATTTATTCAACTAAGTTTACTAGGTACCATCACCATGTTTTCACTGTTTTAGGTTTTATTGTGTCACTCTAAAAGCATTTTTCTATTAAAAAATATGATGTTTAATCTGGTTTGTAAGTATGGCATTTTCTTGGGTATTCTAGTACAATTCTTAAATAAACTTCTTGTAAAAAATCAATGTTTTACACATCACTTACAAATTCCTTTCTAAATGAAAAGTAAACATTTTGACCCTGGAAAGAAATGAATACTTTCCAGGACCAAAAATGAAGGCACTCTATTACCCCTTGGCTTAAGATTGAACTAGATTTCTTCTTTACTCCACATTTAATCTAGAGTCATTTTTGGGAGAACAAGCTAAAAGATAAACTGGTTATCCTCTACCTGGTAATTTTTGTTATTTTCCTGTGTAAATTACTGCCAAATCATTATGACTCGTTGAAGAGCCCCCAAACATGCATAGGACAGTATTTCACCAATTATTTCTGGATTTATCCCTGTAACAAAGATCAAAAGTGGTAAAAGTAACACAAATTATTCTGCCTGACCTGACAGGTGCTCATTTTGGAATTCAGAATTTGATTTTGTTTCACAAAGAGAAAAGCAGAGTCTGTAAAGTAATATTTTAAAAAAAAACATGAAAAAATTAATAATGAAATGAGATAACACTGACTACTAGTCATTATTATGAAACTTCCATAATGTTGGTTCCACATTAAAAATAAAAACTATTTAAATATGTCATTCAGAGCAATATAAATCACAATAGGAAAGCTTCCACTGCAGATTTCATCTAAATTCTAAAAGAATTTTAAGATATTGTTTTTAGAATTGAACAATCTTGGGCATTCCAAGATAGAAGTTTTCCTGAAAACTAAAATTGTCTATTACATAATCTTTCCTACTATAAATCGTGTTATTTTTCTCATTTTGATATTATAAAAGTGGAAAGTAAATGTACATATTTTCAAGAAATGTCAAGGTATTTTCCTATATTTTGTCCAAATAGAGATAAAATGACTTATTTAGTGATTATCTATTCCATCCTATATAATTTTCAGGTTTGGGAGACAATTTGGGAGAAAAAAGCAAAAGAGATTTTGAAGGATCTTGAAGGCTAATTTCAACTATGATATCAATCAAATTCACATGATCCTACTATTGTCACTCTGAAGTTTTTACAGATTCATATTTTCACAAAATAAGAGTCAAACTAGTTTGAATATAGCCTATTTTGTCTCTTTTTGTAAATACATGTATTTTGGCATTTGGTGATGTTCTTTCAAACACATTAAGTGGCATGAAAACAAAATTTAAATTCGTGAAGTTAATTTTACCTTGCAGAAATCTCCTGGGCTCAGAATCTTATCCAGTAAGAAGTATCAGGTAAAAAGTATATACCTAGAAAAGACAAAGTATGTTGCTACATTTAACATATCACATTTAAAAAAATATTTTCAGGCATCTACAGATAGTGCTGTTTTTTATTTTGTTTTTTAAACTCTTCAGAAGAGACACAGAATGACTAAGATTACTATGTAGAAATAGGAAAATAAAAATAGATGAATGCCAAATTGGAAACCAGAATATAATTCATTGCATATATAAAAGTCTGTTTTAACATTGTATATTCTACTTCACAGATGTCCTTTTGAAATTTTCATGCTTATGGAGTTCACATTTCTGCCCACTGCAACCCACATTTTAGTAAATGAGAGGGATGAAGGAATCTATAGAACACCGAGAACAGAAGATTATTTAGGGTAACAGTGAGTGAGAGTGCAAGGCTTTAGAGACAGGGAGCATCTAGATATTAAAAGATAGATGAGGATTTTTTAAGATTTGTAGGTGTCTCTCTGTTATACAATCTCCTTAAATGTTCATGAAATAACTAGGATTCAATATTCAATATCTCAACTAGGCGCAGTGGCTCACACCTGTAATCCCAGCACTTTCGGAGGCCAAGGGGGCAGATCACTTGAGGTCAGGATCACTTTAGGTCAGGAGTTTGAGACAGCCTGGCCAACATTATGAAACCCCATCTCTATTAAAAATACAAAATTTAGGTGGGTGTGGTGGTGCATGCCCGTAGTCCCAGCTACTCCATAGGCTAGGCAGGAGAATCTCTTGAACCTGGGAGGCAGATGTGGCAATGAGCCAAGATAGCATCACTGCACTCCCACATGGGCAATAGTGTGAGACTCCATCTCAGAAAAAAAAAAAAAAAAAGAGAAATTGATATCACTTTTTGATTTGTGATTCTTTAAAAACAACTCTAATCTGGGATTGAACTACATGAACAGCATTTCAGCCTTTTGTAAAAAATGTTTACCAAAAAGAGTGTCCACATTATTGTCTTGTTAATGCAGTAGTGTGTCCAGAAATAACAGGCCATTCTAGAGCTAAAATTTTGTCAAGGTGTATTTGATGTTGAGGAGAATGGGTAAAGTTTGTAAGTCTATTTCCTGAGATTTTTCTGCATTAATTTGAGTAACAGCTACTATAATAAATATTCCTACAATTTAAAAATCTTCAACATTTAATGTTTATTTATTATTTCTGTAACAGTCCAATATGGATGTTTCTGGACAGCTCGTAGTCCTATTATATGAATCAAAGCATGGGATCTTCATTTTTGTTTGTTTTATCATCCTCTACAAAATTGGATTCTCCTACTTTCTCCCAGCTAACAGGTCAGGAGACAGTAGCAAAGGACATCTGCTTTTTTTTTTTTAAAGTCCAACCTAATAATGGCACATCATTTCCACTCATGTTTTAATAATGACTCATCATGTAGTCCTACTTGGATAAGGAATACTAGGATGTATAGTTCTAGTTTAGGTATTTCCCATCAACAAATGCCCACCACAGCAAGAATCAGCAATCTGTTGAGGGCAGTTATCTATATTGAAACAGTACCATTTGCTACTTTTGATGAGACTTTTAAATGTAAATTTACTGTGATGACCTAAGTTCAGTTGTTTTAATACACTTTCGTGAAACTAATAAGAGTTTTGAAGAAAACATTTGATTTTCTTCTTAGCTGTGGGCCTGAATAATTTTGAACCTGTAGCACCAAATCACAGTATCTGGTGGGGGTTCCATTGCAGATGCTCTCAAAACTCCCGGCAATTCTGCCAGAAGCCCTTCTTCAATTCCATTTTCGGAATTTTCTACATAGAAACTATTTTATTTTATTTTGCCTGTTATTCAAACCATTGTATAATAAAGTGGAAATACTTTTATTAGAGCGACTTCAATTAACATACTTTATTAAAGTTTAAAATGCCACGTTTCAAATGTTCCCCAAGACCACCCTCAGGTTGAGTGAGTCACCAGATGGACTTGCAGCTAAGGCTTATTATAGAGAAGGGATTCGTGACAGGATTAGCAAGGGAAAAAGACATGTAGTGTCTGTAGAAATCCATTCACAGATTTTATTATGCTTTCTTCTTCCCTTGATGGAGCAAATTGGGCATGAGCCTTTTACTGACAATCAAAAATGCAATAAAATGTGTCCAGTAATTCTTCCTAGGGAACCCAGGAGGGACTCAGAACCTGAGATTTTCTGAGGCTGGTCACACAAGCACTCTCTGTCAGGATGTTCAAAATTACAAATTCTAGGGAAAACAGTTATTTACCATGAATCTCATTATTTGTACAAACAGTCTATACACAGTGATTTACCCTTGATCAGTTTGGGAACAGATAAAAGGCTAAGTTCCCAGAAGTCAGCCAAAGGCTGATCTCACAAGCAGGCTCCTCTGAACATAACAGTTTCAGATCTACTGTAGTAACTCTTTTCTGCACAACATCGAAAACATTAATATATTTTATCTTATTAAAAGGTTCATGGTGATCTTCTAAAATTAAGATAATCTGTACAAACTTTAGGGAATTTGAGGTAAAAGAAAGCTATATGTTTTGAGTCCCAAATGCATGTTAGACTCTTTACTAGGTACTTAATATATATGAACTCAAAGAAGTCAAGAAATGTGTTTATGGCCACATGCCTAATAAAGAATTAAGAAGCTGAAACTGAAAACTGATATTGGAATATTCTAGACTACGCCTTTGTGCCTTTTTTAAAAAGTACTTAGAAATGTCTCTATTCTGTGCTGACAATGTAATAGATACTGGTAATGTGGTTATTGAACACTTGAAGTGTAGTTCCAACTGAGATGTTCTATAAATGGGTAATACTTGATTTAGAAGATTTAGCATGGAAATAAAGAATGTAATATGCTCCACAAATAATTCTTAATTTTAAATATAATTTGAAATAACATTTTGGCTATTGTGATGGTTAATATTGAGTGTCAACTTCGTTGGACTGAAGGATGCAAAGTATTGATCCTGGGTGTATCTGTGAGGGTGTTGCCAAGGAGATTAACATTGAGTCAGTGGGCTGGGAGAGGCAGATCCACCCTCAGTCTGGGAGGGCACCATCTAATCAGCAGTCAGCATAGCTAGGATAAAAGCAGGCAGAGGAACGTGGAAGGACTAACCTGGCTTAGTCTTCCAGCCTCCATCTTTCTCCCATACTGGATGCTTCCTGCCCTCAAACATCGGATTTCAGGTTCTTCAACACTGGGACTCTTGGATCTTCAACCACAGTCCTGAAGGCTGCATTATTGGCTTCCCTACTTTTCAGGTGTTGCAACTTGGACTGTCTGTCTTGCTCCTCAGTTTGCAGATGGTCTATTGCGGAACTTCACCTTGTGATCCTGTGAGTGAACTCTCCTTAATTACCCCCGTGTATATATATATTTATTCTGTTAGTTCTGTTCCTCTAGAGAACCCTAATACAGTTATACTAGTTGAAATTAACTATGCTATTAAAATTAATTTTACCTGTTTCTTTGTAATTTTTTTAAATATGGCTACTATAAATTTTAAAATTGTAAAAGTGGCTCACATTATATTTCTTTTTTACAGCACTGGTCTATACAGGACCTTGAGGATTTCGACTCCAGGCCAAAATCCTACGTGTGATCTTTAGGGCTCAACCACAAGCAATTACAAAGACTTTGCCTGGCAGGCCTCATGGGAGAAAGTTGTCCTCTGCACTCTAAATCTGATGCAGAGCCAGGGCATTTCAGTCTTTGGTGGGTGATACAGCTAAAGGCTCCCATGGCTGGTCATGCTCCTATATGTATCATGCATGTATCAGCATTAATAGTCTAAGCACCTTGTTTGGAGGTTTCCTAATTGGAGGTAAAAGAGAGGGCTTTACTAAGGTACTGTTAAGGCACCTCTACAAGAATCTCCTTGTTGAGGGGTGTTGACTAAGATGGCATGGTAGTTTTCCCCTCCTAGCCTTTGCTTTTTCTTTCCCCTGAGTCCTCTAGGACCATAAATCATCCACAGCCTTTTGTCCAGGGCTCCTCAGCACTTTCTCTCATCTGCATTGTGTGTCTCCTGAATCTCACCTAATGCTTGGTCTGTCAGGGGAGAAAAAGCAAGGGGAAGCTGGCACTCCATTTGTGTGTGCATGTGTGTCTTTTTTATACCATTGCAGTCAGTGAATAAATGCTTCATTGCTACTTTTATTTTGGCAGATTTTCTTAATTGACTATCCAGACACCTAGCAGCTCTGACAGACCTCAGTAATATTGGTTCCCTTCTGTCTTAGTCTGTTTGGGTTGCTAGAGCAAGCTATTATTGACTAGGTGGCTTATAAATATTAGAAGTTTATTTTTCACAGTTCTGGAAGCTGGAATTCCAAGATCAAAGTGGCAGCAGATCAAGTGTCTGCTGAGGGCCTGCTTTCTGGTTCATACATGGTTGTCTTCTTGCTGTGTCTTTACATGGTGAAAGTTGTGTGACAGCGCTCTGGGGTCTCCTTTTTAAAGATACTAATCCCACTCATGAAGACTCTGTTCTCATGACCTAATCAGCTCCCCAAGTCCCCATGTTCTAGTACTATTGTCTTGGGGGTTGGATTTCAACATATACATTTTGAGGGACACAAACATTCAGACTATAGTACCTTCTTTGTGGCAACTATAATTTGTTTTCTTTTATATATAAAACATTGGACCTGGGAAAGATGAGTTGAAACACCCTTCTTCTGGGCCTCTATATCACACTTCGGCACATCAGTATTTAGGTCAATTCACGCCATTAACTTGTTTTGATTTCCTACCCTGTCACCAACATCAAAGCCACTTAAAGACAGCAGGTACCTCTAATTTGATTTCTCTGTCCTAACACAAAAAATATTCATTTTTCATAGAAAGGTTCTCAAATAATTGTCAATTAAATGAAGAAATAATCTTGTCTAAAGTAATACAGATGATAAGTAGTGGATAGATATTTCAAGTGCTGGTTTTCTGCTATCAAGTTCAGGGCTTTTGCTGCTATGATGGCCATCTAAATCTTAGATTTATGGTGTGTGAAGCATCAGGAAAAATCAGATAAGAATGTATAATTCTAAGTGATGGAAGTTTTAAATATCTGTATTATTTTTCTACTTTTGTTATAACAAATTACCACAAACCTAGTGGAATAAAAATGTACAAATTTGTGATCATACAGTTCTATAGGTCAGAAATTCAACAGAAGTCCCACTGGGCTAAAATCAAGGTGTTGGCATGACTGTGTTTCTTTCTAAAGGCCCCAAGTGATCATCTATGTACTCACTTTCTTTCCCCCCAGCTTTTAGAAGTCACTTATATTCTTTGGATAATGGCGTTCTTCTTGCATTTTGCAATGTTGATTTTCACTTCTCTGACTGTTGTTTTTCATCATATCTCCTTCCCTCTGATACAGTTGAGAAGGTTATCCACTTCTAAGGACCAATCTGTTAATGCTAATCCACTTTCTTAACCTCAGTCGGCCTCCCCTTCTTATCCTTAATCACCTCAGAAGATATGTCTTTTGCCATTTACTGTAATGTATTAACAGTTCACGGAATCAGAATGTGCATATCTTTGGGGTATGTGTGCTGCCTACCACAATACCTAAATCAGTAGTTCTCAAAATAAATCTGTTAATGTCCAAATTAGTATTTCTCAAAAGGTAGTACCCAGACCAGTAGTGTTTACACCACCTGAGAATGTATTGAATCAGGAACTCTGAGAGTGGGGTCCCAGAAACTACTAGTTTACAAGCCATCCAGGTGTTTCTCATAAATAATAAAGTTTTGATAACTTTTTGAAACTATTCTTACACTTAGCAAGCTTCCAGGAGGTAGGTCATCTGAGTGTATGGCAATCCAATTACTCTTCAGTAGGAAGCACTACAGTTAGGCAGCAATCCCAGAAATCAGAGGTCAGTGCACAAATGCTTATTAAGGCTGAATGCCTAGGCAACCCTGTTATCATTAATTTTCTGAGTCAGTTGAAACAATATTAAAAAGCCATCAGTAGCAGCTTAGATAGTTATTGTGGGTAGGCCTTCAAAGAAGAGAAAGATATAAATAACACATTCCATAAATTGCATTTTGAGACTAGTTCAAAATAAAATGATTTTCTGAAGTCACTGGGGTCAGGAATTACAATAATTTGAAGAAGTCACTTTTCCTTTTAATCCAGCTCTGTTTTACACCCCACAATTAAGTACTTAGATATACTCTGATACTAACCATAAGTAAATGGTATATAGTGTATAGAAAGAAGTATATGGCACAGTAACTGCCATTGAACAATTGAAAATACTGGGTGGGAAATGTAACTAATACACAATAAAACCATTAACCAATAATATTGTACAATATAAAATTATGTATGCCTTAGACAAAATGTTCACTTAGTAATATAATTAAAGTGATTGTTATAACCTGATAAGATCTCAGAAATATTTCCAGAATCCAATAATACTTGCATTTTTTTTGTTAGATACATGCTTAATTCCACAAGGTAAATAGTCCAAGAGAATCTATCTGATGCATTAGATTCAGAACTCAATCAAATGACATCTTTACTTTTTCATTCTACTGTCATGATTTTTAGATGAATTTTGCAGATCTACTTTTCCATATAAAATCAACCTCCTGACAGATAGGAGCTGGCCTAGCCTTATCAGCTTGGCCTTGGGGTTGTTAGTGTCTGGTTTGCTTCTAACTGCTAGGCCATCATATTCTACTGTTGAACATAAACCATTTCATAAAACACTAATATCAAACAAGGCAACTCTCTGACTGTACTGGATCAAGACAAAACAGAAGGGCTTTATAATCATGTTTGAATAAAGAGATAAGAGCAATATCTATGTCCAAACTACAAAATCGACCAACCATTTCCTGTACTCTATGGCTATAAGTGGCATAATTTATACAGTCTAAATTGTTTTCATCTAGGAAAAGAGAAATAGTTTTACTCTGAATAAATTGAAAATTGTCCTAACTACATATTCCCTAACATATCATATCTTTGTGAGGCAAAAATCTAAATTACCCCACTGGATTGTCATGGGTTATTTGGAGCCCAAACAGAGCTAGCCATAAAATGACAGCGTCTTTAACCAATCTATATCATGGTCATTATTTTGTGACTAAGCCCTCTGTGAAACAGCTCTTTAATCAGTAGGTGGCATGGTCACATGATCAGGTCACAGTCTAAAGTCCACGTCTCAGCTCAATTGGAGCATGGCAATGTGAACCCATTGCTGCACTCAACACAAGTTTTAATATGCAGCACTCTTTGTTACATCGTCAAAGTATAGGATAGTCCTGTAGATTTACGTTAAAATGTGTACACTCATTTTTTTAAACAATTACTTATTAAATGACTGCAAATATAAAATATTTAATGTTTTCCCATGTCTGTATGTATATAACTATGCAAATATTTATATGCATACACATACACTTAACATCAGTTTACAATTCTATTTTGTCTTTTAATACCGTAAAGAAATTTCCCAATTTTGTTATGAAGATAAAATAATCAGGTAATGTACAATAAGCATAGATGGCTTTTGAGATCATTTCAAATTTGGATCATTTATTTTGCTCAGTGATTTAAATGATTTTTCTTAGTTCACTGGATACAACTGAGGTAACACATTTTTACATCCTTATTAAAGTATTTTGCATTTTCTTGACACGATTGTTTTTCTTACAAGATTTAAATAAACTATTTATCAATCTATCCAGATGCATGCATATATATATATAGACACATATACATACATATACAAGGATGTTCATGTGTATGTATGTATTTATACACCTGTGAATAACATTCAACTTTCAGTTTCTATGTTATGTAATGTTTCCATGAAACATTATTTTTTTCAATCTTAAAATGTTTTTCAGTGTTGTATATGAGATTCATAGATAATTTGAATTAATAGTCATTCTTATTAGTAATACTTGACTATTGCTTTATCTATATATAAGTCCTCTCTATTGAACAGTGTATCTCACTTTTGAGAGAACATTTCTCTCAATTTTATACCCGTTTTATACAATTTTATACCAATAATGTATTCCAGGAATTGGTTACCAATTTTATTACCTTGTTCACTTCATCCTGTTTATCCTCTACTCTACTCTAGTGATAAAAGGGCAAACATGTAACATATTCTAATGGTCAAAGTGATGACCAAAGTTGAGAAAACTAATCGGGGAAAATTAAATGGACACACAGAGAGAAATGAAAAGAAACAATGGAGACAAAATTCTGGACTATAGAGTAACAGAGCTCCCAGTACACCAAAGGTGAGGTTGTACTGCTGCCTCCTCCCTTCCCCTCTCTTCCCTTCACCTCCCCTCCCTTCCCCTCTTTTTTCATTTTGCTTTTCTTTTTTCATTTTTCTTTTCTTTTTTCATTTTGAGACAGAGCCTTACTCTGTCACCAGACTGGAGTGCAGTGGTGCAATCTCGGCTCACTACAACCTCTGCCTCCTAGGTTCAAGCGATTCTCCTGGCTCAGCATCCTGAGCAGCTGGGACTACAGGTGCGTACCACCACGCCTGGCTAATTTTTGTGTTTTTAGTAGAGACGGGGTTTCACCATGTTGGCCAGGATGGTCTGGCTCGCTTGACCTCATGATCTGCCCTCCTTGGCCTCCTGCAGTGCTGGGATCACTGGCGTGAGCCACCATGCCCAGCCACTGCTGCCATTTCTACAGAGCAGTTACAGGAGGCAACTGTATCCTTTATACTTAAGCTATATTGACCCGGTTTTCTATCAGAAGTAATATTTGGGAAGAATTGATTTAAATTTCAAAATCATCTATTAATTTTGAGGAAATTTAAATTAAAGCATATTAAGGAGACTATACCATGTGCAAAGTACTCTTCTAGGCATAACAGCACATAATTTTAATGCAATTTCCTCAGTATATCTGTATGATTGTATGTGTTTGCATGCACAGGTGTACACACATTTATTTTTTGGTGCATAACAGGTGGATTACACATAAAGTAGGTAAGCAGGCATAATAAATTTAGGGCTAAAAGACAGACTTGACAAACAGGCTGCCAAAGAGGTGGCACAAATTAACAGACTTGACAAACAGGCATTCAAAGAGGTGGCACGAATGAACAAAAACACGATAAGCCTGCACATCATCTCTGCACAGCAGGGACAAGGCAGTGACCAGAATATTCTGACCCTCAGAAGTCTTTGAGGTTGGCTAGATAATAATATGACCCAAGAAGTGATTCAGATGGTAGAAGCTTAATGTTTGATTTGTATACCCTGAAAATCTCTAGCTCTGGTGAACAGAAGTCTGACTTGAATCACCACAATAGTTAAAACAGCTCCACAATTACAATCTTGAGCTAGTTCACAGCTCAAGAGCACCTTGGATTCAGGATATTCTTGGGTCCCTTGAGGAAGGCTCCTGCTATACAGCCAAAAGCTTTCCTTTGTATTTCTCCCAGGTCTTCTACAAAGGGTTATATGACCATTTATATACCAGCATGACTAAGCATTTGAGAAAGAGAAATGATCAGAATTTGGGGATATTACTGGATTCATTACTTTGAAATGATAATTCCTGGAGGCCCCAGGAACACAGCTGTGGTTCACAGTCATACTAGGGACTTTTACAGGTTATGATATAAATGAAATTTTGACTTGAGCCATTCTCACAGTGGACCCAATGGACCGTGAATTCTCTCTGTGAGTAGATCCTTGGTATGGAATGCTGATAGAAATAGACTTATTCTGTAACATGCAGAGTGGCCACAGGGACTTCTTGAATTGTAAAGTGGGAAACATGGTGTTGGAATAAGCCAAACAGAACCACCAAAACTGCTTCTCAGTACAATAATGTTAAAATAAAATAGATTCCACATAGCACATTACTGGAGGGATTGCAGGGATCAGTGCCACCATTAGAAATTTGAAAGATGCAGGGATAATAAATACTACTACATAGCCTTTCAACTTATAATTTGGTCTATGCAGAAAACAGATGGATTTTGGATATTAGCAGTCCATTATTGTAAACTTAATTGGGTCTTTATTCTAATTACAATGGCTTTTTCAGCTGTGATTTCATTGCCAGAACAAATAAACACATCCACTGGGACCTGGTATATGTCTATGAATCTGGAGAATTTTTTTTTCCTCAATATTTATTACTTAAATATTATCCATTGGTAGGCTGAAGTGGGTGGATCACCCGAGGTCAAGAGTTCAAGACCAGCCTGACCAATATGGTGAAACCCATCTCTACCAAAAATACAAAAATTAGCCCAGTGTGGTGGCCTGAGCCCATAGTCCCAGCTACTTAGGAGGCTGAGACAGGAGAATTGCTTGAACCCGGGAGCCAGAGGTTGCAGTGAGCTGAGATCATAACACTGCACTCCAGTTTGGGTGACAGAGCAAGACTCCATCTCAAAAACAAAAAACAAGGAGAGAGAGAGAGAGAGAGAGAGAGAGAGAGAGAGAGAGAGAGATTATTTGAAGCCATTTCCTTTAAGCAGTCAGGGTAAACAATACCATTTGTCTACCTCTCTGTCCCCTCAGGGCTATTTCAACTTTCCAAACTTGATTGCTTCTCTATTCTAAAGGGCATCATGCTGCTCCACTGCATTGATGATAACATGTTCTCTTGATGTGCTGAGCAGAAAGTAGCACATATTCTAAAATCCTTTGTAAGATTCTTGTACTCCAGAGAATGGGAAATAAATCCCACAGAAATTTAGGGGCTTGCTACTTAGGCAAAATCTTTTGGGGTCCCATTGTTCAGAACATGAAAATATATCTTTCAGTGTGGAAAGATAGGTTTTTGCTTCCGGCACCTTCTACCACTAGAAAACAAGGCACAATACTTATGGACACTTTTGCATATTGGTGGCTCCATATACCCCATTTTAGTGATCCATGTTTAGGTCGTAAAGTCATAAGTTACTTTCAAAATTGCTAGTTTTGAACAGGACTCCAAATAGTAACATTCCCTGCAGAAGACACTATGTTCCACAGAAACCTTCTGCCACTTAGCCACGTGGCCCAGAATATTCCATTTTGCATGAATTGTCATTGGCAGAACAAGGATGCTGCTTAGAGCCTTGGGTTAATTCTTAGAAAGTTACGCTAAAGTGGTGCCATATTGTCGAGCTTCTGGCCATACAGCTTGCAATTACCAGGCAACCTGAGCTTCCTGAAATGAGTCACATGTTAATGACCTGCCAAATTTAAAGGTAGATGTGCACGGCAATCCTCCCTCATCAAATAGAAGTGACAAAAACAAGATTGGGTTTGGGGAGGTCCTAAAGTCATAAGTGGGTTACAAAATCTAGCTAGTTACATAATCCAGTGGGTTACATAATCTAGTCTCAGTGCAGTTCAATTGACTATTGAGGGCTAAATCTCCATGGCTCTTTCATGTTTCTGCATGGTCTGCAAACAAAGACAATAACTGGTTCTGTTCCACCCAATCTTTTAAAAAATGTTTGTTTAGCAAACAGCTTTGGAAGATGTGATGTCTCCCTATGGAGAAAATTTGAGGCCTGACTGCAATCTAAAATAGCAGAGATAATATCTTTCTCCTGAGCAAAAATCAGGCAGACTTACTGGCCATTATAAAGGATTTAGATTTTTCCAAACTTAGGATTTCTCAACTATAATACAACCTGCAACATGTACAGGCATACTGTAGCCCCCTTTGAATTACTCTGTGGTAATTGTGGCACAAGTAACAAGAAACAGAAACTGATACTCTGGCTTCTGTTATCTTTGTGAATAACAACTTTTTATCCTGGTCTAGTCATCTCATGTCTCTCTCCAGCATCCATTAAATAGTGGAATAACAACATGCTAGTTTGCAAGTAGAGTAATATTTTAGATTCTTTATAGTTATTGAAAGTTTCAGCAATGAGGATAAAGTGCTGAAAGAACTTGGTTTTCTGGAAGAGAACATGGTTTTCTAGAAGAGAAAGAATGCTGTCCTTGTGAGATGACATGGGGAATGTAAAAATTCTCATTCAGAGCTGTTAGCAAATGCTCTCATCCAAATGTGAGTGGGAGGGAGTGCTAAGGGTCCCTCACTCCCCTACCTGTTAATGAATGTTTAGAGAATAAACAGTGAGAGCTGGAATTAAAACAAGCTGCCCCAGACGTGCTTTGATGACTGCCCCCTCTCCCTGAGACAGGAGGAGAGAGGTGTGTTATGATGACAACAGGGCAGGAAGTCCTGCCTGGACTAAAGCCAACATGCCTGTCAGCAAGTCGGGAAGTTCCCAAGGTTGAAAACGCATGGGGTTAGCCTCAAGGATGCAGAACTCTAGGTGGATGACAAACATTACAGGTGTGTTTGATTGAGTATTGCAGGCAGCTGCTCAAAACTAAAATTAAATGCAATCCCTCGCTTATTGACAGAGAACAGTTCTCTCCTCCATACCCCCATTCTTTCCTCCCACTCCACGCTGACATCTGCTACTTTAAGGAGAGAGATCATTAGGGGTAAGACTTAGATTGACAGTTACCAAAATGTTTTCTGCTACAATAGCTTTACTGATACCATATCATGCAGAACCATGTTTTTGCTATTGTTTTTATTTGGAAGTTATTTGTCGATGACAGTGTATACATGGATGTCAAGTTAGGTGCGTTATGTGTCAATATAGCTCAGCTGGAATTATGTTTCCCAAAATTCTCTTTCTCACATGCTGCTTGCCTGGGACTTATTATGAGAGGAATCTGTGCAACATTTGGAAGGGTAAAAATTAAACAGCTGCCATGTTTATGCTGGGAAGTCCATACAGGGTTAGGCACTGCACTCTTGCAGCCCATACATGTTGTCATCTATCAACTGGCTCATGTTGTTGGTATGCAGTAGCAGGTCCTCTAGCTTCTAGGCCTCTCTCTCCTGCTCCTTTGACTACTGGGACAGTTGAAAAATCACCATCTTCTCCAACAGGTCACCACTCATATGTAAAAGTTAGAAGCTTAGATATGGCAAGAGACTAACCTGGTTGCAATTTATTTTTGTGGGTTCTAGCTTGTCTTCATGGACTCCAGTTTTTCCTGAGTCTTCTCTACCTTCTGATCATCTTCCTTCCTAACTGCCTGCACTCCTGATGCAGGTGCTTCCCAGTACTGTACCAGACTCTGACTCAACAGAACTAATGCCTGTCTAATTACCACAATGATAAGATCAAAGCCACATAATAATTCTTTCATGTGACATCACTTCTAATGGGTCTGCTTCTCTGATAACACCATGTCTGATACAAATAAAAAGAAAAATATACAATACTCAGGAGATACATTTTATTATTTGATAACTATATGAAGAAGCCTCTTAGTAAGCTAGAAATAGAAAAGGACTTTAATTTGCTAAAGAGTATTTCTAAATTATCTCCATTATACATCATATTTAACGATGAAAAGTAGAAAATGTTCATTGTGAGATTAGGAATAAACTGAGCATGCTTACAATTACCAGCTTTATTAATCATTTTGTTGAAAATCCTAGCTGGTAAAACAACAACAAAAAAGAAAATATAAATTATAAGAATTAAAAAAGAAGATAACACTGATTATTTTGAAATGACTTAATGTGTACGTAGAAAATCCGAGATAATCTAGAGAGAAACTATTATAACTTAAAAGATAAATTTGTCAGGGAATTATATACAAAGCCAATTAAAATATAATTATATAATATGTTGAAAATAAAAATTAAAAAGTAAAATTTAAAGACTGTTAGCATTTATAGTAGTTTGAGAAAACCTCAATTACCTAGGAATAAGATTGATGAAAAATGTGCAACATTTCTACCTTAAGTGAATACAAGGATTTTGTAATATTTATGTATGGCAATGCATTCGTTTGCTTGTGCAGTCATGATAAAATTCCACAGACTGAGTGGCTTAAACAATGACACATTTATTGCCTCACAGTTCTGGAGACTAGAAACTTAAGTTCAAGATGCTTGGCTGGTTTTTGGTAAAGTTTCTATTTCTGGCATGTAGATAGCCACCTTCTCATTGCATCCTCTGCTTTTTCAAAGAAAGAGAGACAAAAAGAGAGAGAGATGGAGAGAGAGAGAGAGATCTAGCTAGTGTCTCATGCTCTTCTTATGAGGCCACAAATGCTATGTAACTAGGGCCCCACCCCAATGATCTCATTTAACCTTAGCTACTTACTTACTAAAGGTCCTACCTTTAAATACAGTGATATTGAGGGTTAGGGCTTTAACATATAAATTTGAGAAAGTATGGGAAAGAGTTCAGTTTATATCAGTGAGTGTTCATTCCTACACTATTCACAGTAACCAAAAATGTGAGAGAACATAAATAACCAATAGTAAAATGAATAATTATATTGTGATATGTTCTTAACATGGACTATGGGATACTATATGACAATAAGAAAGTAAGAAATTTTGCTACATATAATGCATGCATGAATGAATGCTACCAGCCTTCTGTTAAGTTACAGAAGTCAGACACTAAATAGTAAATTTACAGTTATGATTCCATTTTATAACATTCATAAACAGACAATCATAATGTAATATGATGTTAGAAGTCAGTACATCAATAAACTTTGTAGGGGACACAGTAACGAAAAAGGAATGAGACTACTGGGAATTACTAATGTTCTACTTCTTCATCTGTACTGTGATTACACAGGTATGCTCACTAGGTAAGTACTCAGTTACACTCATGTTATTTTTGGGGGGTATCTATAATTGAAATGCATTTCAATTTAAAAAAAAAGTCACTTTGAAATAAACAGGCTGGGCGTGGTGGCTCACACCTTTAATCCTAGCACTTTGGGAAGCTGAGGCAGGTGGATTACCTGAGGTCAGGAGTTCAAGATCAGCCTGGACAATATGGCGAAACCTCTTCTCTACTAAAAATAAAAAAATAAAAAAAATTAAAAAAATAAAAAATTAGCCAGGCATGGTGGCAGGCACCTGTAATTTCAGCTACTAGGAAAGCTGAGACAGGAGAATTGCTTGACCTGGGAGGCAGAGGTTGCAATGAGCTGAGATCACACCCTGCATGACACAACAAGACTCTGTCTCAAAAATAAATAAATAAATAACAGTAAAAATTAGGGTAAGATTACTCACTTGAAAGCAACTAGTTTGGTTGTCATTAAAATTCTGGTTTCCATTGAGTCAAGTTAATAATAAAATAAAAATCACTGCATGAAATTTAAAATATTAAGGGGGCATCAAACTGAAAATAAAATAGAACCAAACATCAACAAGAAAAATTTTAGTGTACCATTCACTACTTTCCCTTTCAGGGGACACTTCACTTCTCAATACATTCCCCTGGTATATTCACTTTCTTGCACTTTCTTGCCTTTCTTGCAACATTTTTACAAAAAAAAGTTCACTGTCTCCAAACTATATTGCTCCATTCTGTTCCCCCAAAAATGCTTAACATTTTTACATTACGTCTTTTTATTATTACTATTATTGAAAGTTGTCTTTCTCTCCATCTGTGTTTTCACAAATTGTATCTAGTCCTCAAAACGCAGATACATAGCTTCATTCTCTCTAAAGCCATCTGTCATCATCTCAGCCAGAAGATAACATTCACAGATCTCTGTGACACTTATTGGAATGTACTTGGTACTACAAGTGTTTTCAATTCGTCTATTATATATTATCATACTAAAAAAAAACAAAAATGTTACATGTTGTTGAAGTCATTATTGATTATTTGCTATCATGGGTACATAGTAACACTTGGAATAAAAAAATTGCTTTTCTATTTAAGTTGTTAACGTGAATTAGTTACATTTTGAACATACAATAACTTTATAATTAAAATAGAAAATCCCTCAGGGAATGTCACAGAAAGTAGATAAATTTTAATTGAATGTTTCAGTGTGTTGACAGTTTTTAAATATGTAACAGCTACTTATGAATGGTCTAGAAGTCCTTAAATCTCTACGAAGAAAGATTGTCACAAGGATAAAAAATTAGAAGTGAGAAAAAACTGAGTATAACTTGGCCACATTGATATACACTTATTTCTGCAGCTTGCTATGTTTCTGCCTTATGTTGAGATCAGGTAGTTCTGAATTTTCTGCCTTGTACATATGTCAAAAATAATTAAATCAAATTTGCTTCTTGAGTCTTTTAAAGCATGTGCTAAATTAATTTTATTAGATCACATACACTGTAAGACAGATTCAATGACGTTTATGTAATATTACATTAGTATATAAAATTGTCTAGTTCTACAGACTGGTTATGTTAATGTATAAAAGAAATCAGCCTTTTCAAATAGCATGCCTAAATTAAATGAATAAAGAAAATGGTTTTATGACCTTTCCTTATCAAGTGAGAAGAAATAGGATATTTACTTACTTCTAAATACATGAAAACCAAATATACTTTTTTAAAAAGTGTTTCAGAAAGTGACCAGAGAAAGAATCTAATGCACTTAACAAATATTTTCAACCAATGAGGAAATTTCAAAACTGTTCAGTAATGTGTGCTCTGGGCTTCTTGTGGGATGAAAGCTGAGTATTCCAAAAAGTAGAACACTGGGACTCTAATATTTCACACTAACACTCTAAATAAGGCTCCTAACTGATAAACGGGTATATATTTCTCATGAAAGAAATATAAATTATTTTTTAAAGTTATTTGGAGTTTTTTAAAGAAAAAGCATGCTCCTTTTTCTAATTTTAATTTCTCATCAACTTTACAAACTTTGAAGCTATTTTACTTAATGTAATAAACAACTGCCTGAACACTCAGTTTTCATTTTTATTGCCCATGACAATAGTAATGTAATATTTAGTGAGAAGCATAATTTTTAGGTTTTTTGCCAGGCACAGTGACCACCTGTAATTCCAGAGCTTTGGGAAGTCAAGTCAAGAGGATCACTGAGGCCAGAAGAAGTTCAAGAACAGCCTGGGCAACACAGTGAGACCCTGTTTCTGCAAAAACATTTAAAAATTAGCCTGGCATGGTGGCTTGTGTCTGTAGTCCCAGCTCAGTTCTCAGTAGGCTGAGGCAGGAGGATTGCTTGAGCCCAAGAGTTCGAGGCTGCAGTGAGGTATTATCATGTCTCTAACAAATAAAAGTTTATATAAATAAATAAATTTAGATTATTCAAAACTGGCACGGGACAGTTTTCTGTGAATAGAATCATTTTACTAGGCTCATTCCATATGTCTTGTCTAATAATGCTGGCTACTTCTGTGCACACAGGGTTGTGTGTACAGACACATGTAAAACAAAACAAAATAATTCAATAATTTAATTCAATTTGTGTGGATGTTTTTATTATTATACTTCAAATTTTGTGTAGACTTTTAGACATCAAATTTTATTTAAAGATAGAGAAAACCTGGAGAAAACAGCAGAGGGAGTGCATGTATACTTGTCAAAGAAAACTTCATTTAAATTCCAACTAGAGAAGAGCCTAATCACCATTTACAAGGTCTATGCCAAAGTCAAAAAATAAAATACAGTTGAATAGAATAAATAAGGAAAGGCAGGACATTGTTCATGAATTTCATTTATGAACATAGAATAACCTTTGATGAAGAAGTGGACAATATTCTTAAAGACTTTGTGATCTACAACTTGAATGAGGTTTGTTGATGAAGAGTCAAACTCTGTAAAATATTTTAGGTGATTTATTCTGTGCTAAATATGAGTGACCATGGCCCATGACACAGCCCCCAGGAGGTCCTGAGAACATATGCCCAAGGGAGTCAGCGTACAGCTTGGTTTTATATCATGTTAGGAAGGCATGAGACCTCAATCGAATACATTTAAGCAATACATTGGTTTGGTTCAGAAAGGCAGGACAACTCAAAGGCTTTCAGGCTATAAATAAATTTAAACATTTTCTTGTTGACAATGGTTGAGTTTCTCTAAAGACCTGCCATTGATAGAGAGGAATGTTCAAGTTAAAGATAAAGGATTGTGGTGACCAAGTTTTATTATGCAGATGAAGCTCTTAGATAGCAGACTTCAGAGAGAGCTGGTTGTAAATTGTTTCTTATTGGACTTAAAAGGGTGTCTAGCTCTTAGTTGATTATCTCCTAGATCTGGAAAGAAAGGAAGGAAAACAAATGGGGAAGGGGATTCTCTATTGAATGTGTTTTTTTTTTTTTTTTTTTTTTTTTTCTCCCAAGAGACTTTGCAGGGCAATGTTGAGGTGTGACAAGGAAATATATTTGAGGGTTAATATTTTTTCCTTGTCTCATAATGTTATGCCAGAGTCAGATTAGAAAGAAAGTCACAATATAATAGGGTCAAACAAAACCCATCTGATGAGAATTTATGGTGTTACATGTAAATGTTTAGTGCCATAAAAGAAATAGCACTTGAATATAAATTTCCTCAGCAAGGCAATTTACCTCTATAAAAGGGTGCGGCTCACAGATGGAACAATGCTGAGCACACACCTGGACAAGGGAGGGGAAGTAGTTCTTATTCCTAACAAAGGTAGCCCTACTGCTGTGTCGTTCCCCTATTGGCTAGTGTTAGACGGCACAGTCTAGGCTAATTCAAATTGGCTATTTTAAAGAGAACAGGAGAATGAGCCAGTGTGGCAGGGTGGGTAGTTTGGCAGGAAGGACAGTTATGGGACAGGGACCAGGGGGTAACTCAGGTCAAAGCAGGTGACCAGAGCAGGTGACTGGAGCAGGTGACCAGGATGAGTCAGGATGGAGCAGGGGTCGGGGGAAGAGATGTGAACTACTAATTAGAACTGATGGAAAAGATTGTTTACTGAAATCACAAAGAAGTTAAACTTTAAAATGGGGAATTAAAGACTAAGAGAGCTAAACATACTGACATACTGATTCTTTGAAGAGAAAGTTGGAGTTCACTATATCTAACAATGGTTTATAGAGCATGGCTCCTAGAACCCTTAGGTAGGAATTTGGGTATGATAAAAAATCAGAGCTATGTCCTCAGGTTACTCACACACAGGGACTATCAGGAGTGAGGAGGATGGAGGAGACATGTATGAGTATGGGAGTAGGAAGAAGAGCTCTCCTCTTTTTTTGTGTTTTTTTTTTTTTTTTCTCTCTGACTCACCCTCTTAACTGAGAGAGATGAATTCTGGAGGCAAGCATATTTGCAAGCTCCAGAGTAGAGGTGAAGAAAAATAAGGTTTGGCTGGGGGTGGGGAGGGGAGGAAGGAAAAGAAAAAGGCCTATGAGTTGACAAATTTATTTTTAACCTTACTTCTCATCTAAGTGATTAACTCACCAAGAAGCATGTAAAACTTGGCACTCACATAGTAGACATGGCACTGGGTGCCTAAATACATTTACACACCAAAATATCCTCAAGTTATAGCTGTCATTGTCCCAGTTCCCTCTATAATACCCTCGAGGAGTTGAATAATAAAAATACCATCAATGCACTATCCTTCAAACAAATTAAAAAGGAACTATTCAATTAGAGCCTGGAGATAATCAAGGAAGGAAATAGATTCTACGCACGAAAAATAAAATATTATAGCAGGCCCATAATAACCTGTGGAGTAAGATAGCTTTAATGAGGTTTGGGGTAATGATACATGAACACGAACAGTTGTCCAGTTCTATAGGTTGGTAATTAGGTCAACTTTTAAAATTAGCATAACTTGCAGGGGCAGTGGCTCATGCCTTTAATCTCAGCCCTTTAGGAGGCCAAGGCTGGGGGATCACCTGAGGTCAGGAATTTGAGACCAGCCAGGCCAATGTGGTAAAACCTGTCTCTACCAAAAATTCAAAAATTAGCCAGGAGGGGTAGTGGGCACCCATATCAGCTAATCAGGAGACTGAGACAGGCAACTCACTTGAACCCGGGAGGCAGATATTGCAGTAGGCAGAGATTGTGCCACTGCACTCCAGCCTGGGCAACAAGAGTGAGACTCCATTTCAAAAAAGGAAAAAAAAATACATACATACACCATAACCATGTTAAATGAATACAGGGAATGTCTGTATTGATGATTTCATTGATGAAAAATTTAAGTATTAAGGCACTGTGAAAAATATAAATATATTATACTCACATTAGAGATCTGGTTATAATGCCAGTGATAAAAATGCCTTTTTTTCTTTCTAAATTGACAAAAATCTAAATATTAAAATAATTTTCAAATATTCTAGGTACATTTGACACAGAGCCAGTTGGCACAGATTGAGTTTTTCTCTTTTCTGCCTATAAATTCATTGTTATTTTAAAAACTGAACAGAAAATCTTATTGAAGGTGTTAACTCATATATGTTAATTAAACTGATTCACTGTTATGAGTGGACCATCACTCACCTTGACCATGAGAGATGGTCCAGATGAGAAGCACATATTACCCCATACTGTATGCCACATGATTGCTACTTTCTTTGCTACTATTCTGCTGTCTTCCATCTCTTTTTTGTTCTACATTTGTTTGGTTCTGATGACACTCCCCACACTACCCAGATCTTTCTCTCTCTCCTTTTATTCTCCTGTGTTCTTTGGTAAATAAAAACTTTTCCAGTTTTTCCCACAATCTCCCAAGGAAATAAAGACATTAGAAATGTAGTATCATGAGTTTGAACATCAGATATTGCTAGATGAGTTTTTAAGAGAAATAAAAAGCCAAACATATTTACTAAAACTGCTGTGTATAGACCTGATGGAAACCTAGCAGAAGACAATGCATTATTTCATAACAAATAAACAACACCCTTCTTAATTCCCTAGTTATCCATGGTTTAGGACATTTATCCTAAATGTAATCTATTTAAATGAATTTGTCTCACTTTCACTAATAAAAATTCATGCAGATAGTTAATTGAAAAAATAACCAATACACTAATTATAAAAATATAATATTGTTTATTTTTATTCCATGTGATGTGTCAGTAAGGATAACTATGCATCAGCCCTCTGGTTTCTGTGACAGTAAGCAATCTATATGTAGTCATTTTGGTAGAAAAAAATAGATTATTTTTAAGATATATTATCCAATTTCCACTGCAGGTTGATAATACAGAGATAGAAGAAATAAACAAAAATATTTAAGATACTGCCTAATACTTAAAAAGATTAAGTAATAGATTTTAAAAAGGTAACAAATTGAAAATAAAAGAAACTAACATGACCTCTATTGTTTAAGTGGTTCTATTGAATAAAAGCATAAAATGAGCATCACAGAGATCAGGTGTAAAATAAAAGGTGAAGTTGAATTTTAAAATCTTTTAACTTAAGTAAAATCTTCCATTTTTCTAAGTATCTAAAATGTTTAACTTTTAAAAGTATACCATTGAAAAATTATTTAGAATTCATTTTCTCTAGAATAAATTTTAATTTTCTGTCTGAAGTTAAAAGATAAGATTTAAACAAGTTTATGATTGATACAATTGAAAGTTGAAAACAAAATGTAATTATAATAAAAACAGATTAAGAAATTTTAAAAAGGGAAAAAATGTGATAAAGGTACTTAGAAAATATTTATCTCTTTTTCTTGAGGAAGAGTCTGTTCCATTCTTGAGTATTATAACATTTAGATCTAAAAATAAGCTTTTTCTCATTAAATGTTACTTCATAGTTGTTTCTGTAATTTTTTTCTACTTGTCCTGGTTAATACATGTAAATTGATGGTTAACATATAAGTCCTAATTAGTTTACTAACTGATGAATAATAATATATAGTTCAATGTTTAATGACATCTTAAATTTAAAAGAATATATTACAAGTTTTAGGAAAGTTTCTTTATGTCATATATTTAAGTAAACCACTACAAACATCAGTGACTTGGCAAGCCTGAAAAATATGAAATGATGTGATGCATCAGTCATTCTTAGGAAAAACTAAATGAAAAGTTTGCATCTAGTGGACGATTTCATTATTAAATGAAAATATTTAAACAATCAACATTGCAATAAACAGTTATTACATGCTAAATATTTTAAAGGCATGCTGTGTGAGACATGTTTTCCAAATTACGTCATTACTGAAATTTCTCGAGTTGCATTGTCTTATACATTAGCAGTAGTACTATATTTCACTTTATCTAAACTTTTAGCTGCCTTGCAGTTTGAAAAGCACAACTATCTTCTGACTAATGGGATTTAAACAATGAAATGAAATCCCTGAGTCTAATGCTACTTTGCTTGAAATATTCTCTTTGAGATGATAGCTGAGTGCACCAACTCACTGGTTGCTATTTTTACTTCTATGATTCCATGGTAACAAATTATCTTCATCTTACCCAGGGTTTCTCACATAAAATCCTCTAAAGTAAGGTTGATCTATAGGTAATAACATAGAACCAAGTAAAATGATTTATTTTTGAGAGGGAATTAAAATTAAACAAAATGCACTCTGCCCAGGACCTAGGTAGAAAAAAGAAATAACTCTAGGAGAAAAGTTCTAATAATAAATTTGATTGGCTTTTATCTGAAGAAACCTAAACCAGAAATTTCAATCCTTCATTTTATATAAACAACTATTTGTTGCCTATACAGTAAGTAAACATTTTATGTTTATTCAATATATCTGAATATAGATAAATTATTTTATATAAAGACTATATATTAAAAAGTAGGAAAAAAATCTAAATTTTGTACATGCCCAAAATTTAGCATATTTAGAATTCCAGTATAAAAATGTTTTATATGTAGACTTAATATGAAAATTCTTCAAGCTGAGTTCAAAATTAATTCAAATGTTTTATAACAGTGGGAGCCAAATTTTCTCTGTGAATTCAGTTTTATATAAAGGCAAAGCAAAAAGGCTATTCTTTATTTACACTATATTTAATTTTGCTTTAATGCTTATTTTATAATTTCAGAGAACTGAGGTAGTAATTTAAAACTTCTTTTTATGTCAGAAATTTAAGAGAAAGTTATAGTCCATAATAGCATATTTTACTGTTTATTATTTCTTTATATGTCTATACAAAATTTACTAAATTGTTTCTCCCTCTTTGGATTTTTGGCTGTTTCAGTATTCTTCATTTACCAATAAGATTCTGATGGCTATCTTCTTGAGTATAACCTGGAATGATTATTGTAAGTTATTGTTCTTATTACGGTGAGATTCTAAGACGATGGTTATCAGCGTTAACTAACTTGAACACTTAAAATATCTTTCCATATAATGTTGTGTTTATTTTCAGAATTTAGAGTACAGGCTGTCTCACAAGTTTAACCAAGCAAATAAGTTCATAGCAAAGTTTTTGTTTGATATGCTGAAGTCCAACTACTTAATCTAGCTGGGTGCTGTACATTGTGATAAAGCACAAAACAAACCAGATGAATTAGGCTGTCCCATTCCACCAGACTTATCTTTCAGTATTAAAATATACTCCAGGCTCATTCTGACCACAGTTTAGATAGTGAATGTGCCTTAGATGCCAGAAGGCTAATTTTCTGGATAAAATAATTCTTAAAAATATCCTAACTAGAATAAAGCTGGAATTTTTATAACTTTTCTAATTGTACTCAAGGCTAATCAGAAATATATTTAAGACACAGGTTTGGCACTTTTCCCAGGAGGAATTATAACCTCCAGAAAATTACATCAACAGTGATACACTGGGACAATAGCACACATGACGTGGATGAGAATTTGATCACCTACAAGCAATTGCTGGTTATAGCATTACAGAAAAAAATTGATATTTGACATATTTAAGGAACCATATATTATGATAGCTTTTCAGAGAAAAAAAAAGCTTGCTTTTTTAAAACATGTGTTTTTGTTTGTTTGTTTGTTTGTTTTTGAGACGGAGTTTCGCTCTCGTTACCCAGGCTGGAGTGCAATGGCGCAATCTCGGCTCACCGCAACCTCCGCCTCCTGGGTTCAGGCAATTCTCCTGCCTCAGCTTCCGGAGTAGCTGGGATTACAGGCACGCACCACCATGCCCAGCTAATTTTTTGTATTTTTAGTAGAGACTGGGTTTCACCATGTTGACCAGGATGGTCTCGATCTCTTGACTTTGTGCTTTTGTATTTACAGAAGAGTTGCATAGAGAGTAAAGAGATTCCATATACCTTTCACCTAGCATCACTTAGTGTTAACAACTTATGTAAGGGATGCAGGGGAGACTCAGCTCTCCCGAGAGGACGTTCTTCCAGGCTCTTGGTCTCTCACTCACCCAAGAATGGGAGAGGGGTCCACGCCAGGCTGCAGTGTGCTCACAAGTAAATATCAGACCCCAAAGAGTTTTTGCAGAAAGTGATTTATTTAGGCAGAGAAAGAGTAAAAGGAAAGAAAAAGACCCTGGGGGAGGGAGGCTGGGGGCGGAGTGGGGAAAAGAAAAAAAAAGAAAAAGAAAAAGATATTAGAGAAAAGCTTCCAAGAGACTCCAAACAGGGAATCTGCCCAGATGTGGGGGACAGGGATTTTTAACCTGGGAGGAATTCCCTCCCCCTATAAGTTTCCAGTCCTATGAAAGGAGTCCCTTTAAACTTCCACTGGAGTGACTGATCTTTGATTTTTTCAGTGTGAGCAAAAATTTAAACAAAGACCTCTAATCCCAGGATGGAGAGGTGGAGGAGGCATGGTGCTGGGAAGTTCTTGCCCTTGAAACTGTGCCCCTCTTGTGGACCCAGGAAGAGAATACACTCCCTCAGATCTTTATTAGAACTAGGAAATTAACACTAAGTAAATTACACTATTAAGTCAATAGCAGGCCTTACTTAGAGTTCACCAATTTTCCCAATATTCCTTTTCTTTTTTGGTATCAAATTCATGATACTGTGCTGCATTTAGTTGTCATGTTTCAGTCTCTTCTAATCTGTGACCATTTTTCCATTTTTTTTTCTCATTTTTCATAACTTACACCTTTGAAGAACATTGGTCAGATATTTTTTCAGAAGTCCATCAATTTGTGTTTCTCAAATGTTTTCTCACAATTATACTGAGGCTATGTATTTGGGGCTACAACCCCACAGAGGTGATGTGATCTTCGGATAGCATCTTAACAGGAGGTACATTTATTTTATAAAAATAATACATAATAATAAGGAATAATATACAAGATGATGAAATTAACCTTGTGGGGCAAAATAGTCAATTATTACATTTGAAACCAAAGAATAAGTGGAATTGGACAACAAAATAATAAATGAAAGAAGCTGTTATTCGTGCTGATCTATAATCCTGATCACTTGGTTAAGGGGCTCTTATTTTTATGTATAATTTCGTTCCAATAAAAAGATTTTATTGTTTATAATAGAGACAGATAATTTAATGATATGAACAGCATTTTGACTAAAATCCACGTGAAAATTTCAGATAACGGTAGTTCTTTGCTGTTGATATACAGTTGTATTATAAATACTGAAAAAAAATTTAGGATAGCATCTATTAAAGGCTGACTGACAAATTTATATAACTACTTATGATACATTTTTCTTCTATCTTTATAAATTTGAAAATTCTCTATGGTTTATTGAATAAAATATCTTCTAAAGGAAAATAGTAGAAATTGGTTAACTGACTTGAAATTACTAGAACACCAAAAGCATTGGCAACAAAAGCCAAAATAGACAAATGGGACCTAATTAAACTCCAGAGCTTCTGTACAGCAAAACAAACAGTCATTAGAGTGAACCAGCAACCAAAAGAATGAGAAAAACATTTTTTCAATCTACCCATCTGACAAAGGGCTAATATCCAGAATCTACAAAGAACTAAAACAGATTTACAAGAAAAAAAACAAACAAGCCCATCTGAAAGTGGGAGAAGGATATGAACAGACACTTTTCAAAAGAAGACATCTATGAGGACAGCAAACATATGAAAAAATGCTCATTATCACTGATTATTAGAGAAATACAAATCAAAACCACATTGAGATACCACCTCACACCAGTTAGAATGGCGATTATTAAAAAAATCTGGAGACAACAGATGCTGGAGAGGATGTGGAGAAATAGGAACACTTTTGCACTAGAAATAAGTAATTAGAAATAAGTACTTTTATACTGTTGGTGGGAGTGTAAACTAGTTCAACCACTGTGGAAGACAGTGAGGTGCTTCCTCAAGGACCTAGAAATAAAAATTCCATTTGACCCAGCAATCTCATTACTGGGTATATACTGAACAGATTATAAATCATTCTATTATAAAGACACATGCACACATACGTTCATAGCAGCACTGTTTAAAATAGCAAAGACCTGTAACCAACCCAAATGCCCATCAATGATAGACGGGACAAGGAAAATGTGGCAATATACACCATGGAATACTATACAGCCATAAAAAACGACAAATGTGTGTCCTTTGTAGGGACATGGATGAATCTGGAAAGCATAATTCTCAGCAAACTGACACAAGAACAGAAAATCAAACACTGCATGTTCTCACTCATAGGTGGGTGTTGAACAATGAGAACATGTGGACTTAGGGAGAGGAGCATCACAAACTGGGGGCAGTTGGCAGGGACCAAGGGAGGAACAGTGGGGGAGTGGGGGGGGTCGGGGAGGGCTAACATGGGGAGAAATGCCAAATGTGGGTGATGCGGGGACGGAGGCAACAAACCACATTGCCGTATATGTACCTATGCAACAATCCTGCATGATCTGCACATGTACCCCAGAACCTAAAGTACTATATATATAGTATTTTCAGATTAACCATTGTAGTTCACAGTCTGTAAAACTTATGGATTTTCAGAGTGTGACGTACATGCTGAGCTGATGATAACAGTCAACTCTACACACATGCTTCTACTTGTTGAGTGGAATGCTGGTTCCCAAATAAGTTCATATAATTGAATATGCTATGGTGTTAAATTCATTAAATATTATGTATGCCTAAGATTTACAATGAAAGTGGTAATAAGAATACAAGGAAGCCACTGAAAATAATTTCAAATTAAATGTGGATAAAATAACTGTAAATGAAAAAAATGCCTTGTATATACTGTAATAATTGTGTTATAAGGATAAGAAATATATATTTAAATTATAGATCTAACTTTTGTTTTTTGTTTTGATCTAACTTTTGTTTTCTTTAAAAAACAAATTGAGAAATCATTTGAGGGGAGTAAAAAAATATGAACAGAAATAAGTACTTACCTCTCTATGTCAAAAGACAGGTAAATGAAAATACATTAAAATAGTATAAGTTTAAATCATAAAGAAATTGTTAAAAAATTCTGACCTTAGGAGGCTGAGGCAGGAGAATTGCCTGAGCCCAGGAGGCGGAGGTTGCGGTGAGCCGAGATCGCGCCATCGCACTCCAGCCTGGGTAACAAGAGCGAAACTCCATCTAAAAAAAAAAAAAAAAAAAAAAAATTCTGACCTTGCTTAAACAAAAGTTAAGTTTAGAGACATGCTTAAAATAATTCATTACTTATCCATTCTCTTGTTTATTTACCTACTCACTAAATTAATAAATGTTTACTATTTATCTATTACGTGACATTATGTCCAATATGAGAAAAAAACTATATTAGCATAATCAACATTCATGTGAAACATGTAGTTTAATTTAAAAAATAATTAAATAACATAAAAAAGTCAAATTAAGGTTTTATGAAAATAACACAGAGTAATCAGTGAGAACATAAGGTATGATGAAATTAACATAGGGTTAAAATTGTCTTTGTTAAATATAATTATTACATTTGAAATGAAAGAGTAACTGGGATTAGACAATACAATAATAAAGGAAAGTAGCTGACAAAATAACAAAAGGAAAGGCTCTGACTAGGGAGAGAACTAGGATCCTTTTTGGAACTGGAAGCACAACTTTATTTGACTAGTAGTGCTGAGGTGAAGACTGGAGAGGACTATCTACAGAGCAGTCTCTGCAATGGCCAATGGGAGACCATTGAGATGGAGCCTGCCATAGGAGTGAAACGGTAAATGGAGTGAGCAGTATTTATGGAAATAAATGGAAAAGCACTATAGATAAAATATTTTGTGGTGAAGAATGGAAGAGTACCGTGAATAGGTCACACACCTTCTTGTTAAAAATAATAAATTCACTTACACTGAGCTTAAGAATTTCTATTCATTAAAAATACCAAATGAATGAAGCAGTAGGCCAAAAATGTATTAGTACATAATTAGAATAAATATTTATAAACTTTTCAAAAACTCAGAGTTAATATTAGGCAAACCATTAGTTGTTTCTAGAATGTTTTTAAAATATCTTAAATCACTATTAAAAGCAGAAGTGACCCAATATAAGAAAGGAAAAAAAAAATACAGACACTTTACCAAGGAGAAAATATACATGGCCAAGAAACATATTTTTAAAAATTCAGTTTGTTAATAACCAGGAAATAAAAATCTCAATGGTATACCTCAATCACACATCAGATAGACAAAAATTGCAATGACTTCACATACTAAATTGTTCTGGGGATAGAGATACATCCTGAAATCCCTTGACCACTGCTAGTGGAAGTGTATTTGGAAAACAATTTTGCATTAGATAATAACAGCTGGTTATTCTAATTCAATATTATCCAACTATTTCATTCTTAGACATATAACCTAAAAAGAGTCTCATAATTGTCCATGAAGAGATAGTTACAATAATGCTCATAGCAGGGTTTCTTCTATTCTATAATGCTGTAAATGTTTATCAACATTAGATGGGAAAAAGGAATTTGTGGTATAGTCATAAAGTAGAATAATTAAAGCAATGACAATTAATGAGTACTGAATACCACACTGCATACCATTGCATTTCACATATATTCCACAATATATCAGTGTAGGTGACTACAAATATTGTTAAGGAAAGGAAAAAACTCGCAAAAGAAAGCTTACAGATGAAAAACTTCCTAAATGGCATTTTGAGGAACATCACGCAGAAAGTCTTTTCCTGGCAAAATGACCATAGTTGGTGAAAATGAAACACACAAACAAACAGTTATCTATAGTGTCTGGAAACAGTAATATGGGGATACAACAAATTGAGAAATATATATTCAAGAACACCTACTCACTCTCAGGAAGAACATAAGCACTCTCAGTCTACATGCCACTGTCCCATCTCAGCACAGTGAAAGCTCCACTCTGGACTGCTGTATCTATTGTCCATGACTATGGTATCTTCCAGGGAGAGTGAGGCTGTCTGCATTTTTCATTCCCTTTCAGCACTGAGAATGTAGGTATGTTTTTTTTATCTACAGATCCCACACCTACCAGAGTTTGGTAGTTCCATCTCAGGCCTAGAAGTTGGAACATACTGAGATGCTGATCGTCCTTGCCCCAGCTTGCTAGCATATCAGGATTCCACACACGAAGAAACAAGTTAGGAAAACTAGAAACTACCACCTATGCCTCCATCCAACAACAAGCTCTTAAAGCAGGGGTGTGAATCCAAGAGAGGCAGGGGACTGTCTTGACCTCCAGCTCTGGAGCAGTGATGCACAAATTTAGCCCAGGGATGACAGGTGGCTGGTGGCTGTAAGAACAGAGAGTTCTGGAGCAACCATCAGAGTAAATAAATTTATTTGTTAAGCAATTGACATGAGGCTGATAGCTTCAAGGTAGCAAAAAGCTAAACTCTTTACCAGTTTTTATATATTTTTACATGTGTATATATATATCTATTTGTACATATATACATATATATTACAAGACAGCAATTACTTTTGCACCAACCTAATTATTGCAACGGAATTAATTATATAGCAAAGATTTACCTTTGTATGGTAAGAGAAAACTTCAGAAGTTTATCTCAGAAAGTACCCCTGAAAAGGAAACTTAATTTAATTGGATCATAACATATAGATGTGTATGCCCTAAGACATTGTCAAAAACAATAGAGAAAGCCAGCAATTGGTGAAACCTAACTATCTTGGTGTGTTCCCATGAGAAGTCAACAAATTAACAGGGAAGTCAGAGAAAGAGAAAAAGACAACCCTGCTAAAACCATCATCTTTGTATGACTCACATGCTCCAGATTATATCCTGCAGGGAATGAGATGAAAGAGAGAAAGGAACAGAAAAAATAATTGAAAAAAATAATGACTGAAAACTTTCAAAATTTGAAGAAAAATCTTAAACTGCACATCTAAGATTCTCAACAAACTCTTAGAAAGAGAAAAGAAAATAAATTCCCACCCTGACATATCATAGTAAAAATGCTAAGAGACAAAAATTTTCAAGAAAATCTTGAAAGCAGTAATTCCTTTTACTCATTAAGTACAAGGGAATTATAATAAGACTAAAAAACTGACTTCTCATCAGCAAAAATAGAGGCTAGAGGGGATGTGATGACTGATCCAAACAACTAAAAACAAGGAAACACACAGAAAAGAGTCCATGGCAACTCTTTGATCAGGCAAAATTACATTCAAAAATGAACATGAAATAAAAGCATCCACATATGAACAAAAACTCATAGATTTTATAGATAGCAGGTAATACTCATAAGAAATACTAGAAAAAGTTCCATGGAATTAAGAATAATTTACTCCAGAGAGTAATTCAAACACATGTTAAAAATTAAGAGCACTGATGATGATAATTATAAAAATTTAATACGTGGTAAAAAAAATGCCTGTTAATTTTCCTGTCTTAACTGATTTAAAAAGCAATTTTATAGAACAATACATGTATAATTGCATTGTAGGGCCTATAGAATTAGAACATACTTAATAACAGGACAAAGGATGTGAGGAGAAAAAATTACACTGAAGTAAAGATTAACACTAGACGGTAACTTGAATTCAGAAAAACAAATGCAGAAACCCAAAAATGATAAATTAGAAGGGCAATATAAAAAAGTTCTGTCAATGTGTACTTGCTTTCCTTATTTTTTCCTTCTACTTCTTCAAAAGATATAATATTATCTAAAGCAATAATTATAACAGTATATTTTGGGGTTTGCAATATATATATATGTGTGCTACTGCACTCCAGCCTGAGTGACAGTGACACTGTCTAGAAAAAAAAAAAAAAAGCAAGCAAGCAAGTAAGGTTAAATGAGGTTGCTCTGATCTGATTGTACTAGTGCATTTGTAAGAAGAGACATTAGAAAGCTCTCCGGCTCCAACGAGAAAGAAGAGGTGACATAAGCACACAGCAAGCAGGCTGCTGTCTACACTTCTAGAGAAGAGGCCTCAGAAAGAAGCCAGTCTTGACAGCAATTTGATCTTGGACATTTTAGCCCTGAGAACCATGAAAATGAATGTCTGTTGTTTAAGTTACCCAATCTGTAGTATTTTGTTATGGCAGCTATAGCAGACAAGTGTGGTCTGTTAATTAAATAAAACCTATTTTTTTAAAAATGGGCAAGAAATGTGAATTGACATTTTTCCAAAAATGGTATGCAATATGCAGTATACATGTGAAAAGAGAGTCAGTATCATTAGCCATTAGGTAAATACAGATGAAATCCATGAGACACCACTCTCATCCAGTAGAAATTGTATATAATATTCCTGCAAAAATCATATATGAATTTGTACAGCAGCATTATTCATAGTAGCCAAAAAATGAAAATAATTCAACTGTCCATCAGCCAATGAATGGGTTGAAAACATTTAGTGTAACCATAAAATGGAATTTAATTTGACACGAAAAGTAATAAAATACTAATATATACAACGTGGATGAATCTTGCAAAAATTATTTTAAGTGGAAGAAGGCACACCCAAAAGGACACATTTAGTATAATCCTATGTATACGAAGTGTCCTAAATGGGCAAACTCATAGAGACAGAAAGTAGATTTGTGGTTGTCAGAATCTAAGGAAAAGTGGAAATGGAGAATGATTGCTCATGGACATGGCATTGCTTTTTGACATAATAAAAATATTCTAAAACTAGATAGAGGTGTTGATAACAGAAATGCATATACTAAAATCCACTGCATTACATATTTTAAAAGGGTGCATTTTATAAATTATTTCTATTTCAATAAAGATGTTTTGAAAACTCAAAACAAATTTATATAAATGGTATTTTCCATTCCTATGAGGTTTCAAAATAGTCAGTGGGGTGCCCATAGGTGGTGCTAAAAGTAAAAAGAGATCAAAGACATATTTGCCAGAAAGTTAGGAGAAAGGATATTTTCAAGAACAAGGAAAGGGTGTATGATCAAGGAAGGACACAAAAGAGGCTTCTGTAGCAACCATATTAAAATATCTACTTGTCTATCACATCTAGATGGTTAATCAGTATTCATTATTGTAGTTCCAATGAGAAATAATTTAGACTATAAAAACAACAGGATCACATTGTTACTGAGACCCCAAAGTATTTTCTCACTGCGTAAGTCTTGCTTATTATATATATTAATAAACCAGATCTTCGAAAGTGCATTATATTGGCTCTCTGTTCCTACCCACTCCCCTATCTTATTTACTGTATGCCCTGACAGATTTTTCCTTAAGGAGTGCCTATCACCAGGCTTCCTGGCATAGTGGTTCCCAGTTATGTTTGGCCAGTGGGAGTTATCCACAAGAGATCCAAGCATGGGAGGAGAGAAGACTTAGGATAATTACTCCTTTTGTTCCTTCCCTGCTGCTTCACAGTTTCTGCAGAAATGTTCTTTTGTTGACAGCTCTTGTCATGTTGTCCGTCTTCCTACATTGCAGCTCTCAATAAAATTCTAACCGTTTCCTCTACTTGTCCATGGGACTGATATATAACATTGTCTTTCTGCTGCTATTAGTCAATGTATGCTTCAATATTTCTTCTTGGTTCCCTTAGTCTTCCTCATAGTTCTGTAAATAGTTTCTTTATTAAAAAATCTTTTAAAAAACACCAAAACAGTTGAATGTTTGGTTGGCTTTGGCTTAGTCCTTAATTGCTATGAGGTTAATCAAAGCTTCCAAATGTCCAT